>NC_091460.1:120036202-120346202 GCF_027789765.1 Dendropsophus ebraccatus
TATTTTTACTGGTACTCATTTAACTAGCACAAGTTTCGAAATGAGATCCAATGGTATTGCGGCCAGCTGCACAGCACTCTATCATTACCGAAGCTGTTTAGATAAACTCTTCTGAATATTTAAAAAGGGGGAGAAATATTAATACGGCTGTATACACCGGCCTGTCACACCAATGTCTTTTAGTGCAGTGTCTCCTTTTACCCCTGAAAGTCTATAGGAAATATGCAGCCTTTGTTTGAAAGGCAAGAGAGTAAATTACTTCTTTTTTTTTAACTCGATGTGTATCTGTCATCCAGGGGAATGCTCAGCTGTAACTAACTTGCAAATTTACAGGAAAATGGATCAAATAGCTGACAGCTGTCAACAGTCGTTTGTCATACATACTTAGGTGATTTTTGTTAAAGCCATTGACAGTCTCACAAAATCTACATGGCTGAGAGAAACAATCAATGGCACGTTGTATGTCTGAGATTTAGATTAGCTGGAAGTTACGCAGTTGAATTCGATTTTTTTTTTTTGAATTGTCTTATAAGAGTCTCAGCCTTGTCCTCTGATAGGGTAGCTTCTCTGCGGATCCTGGTATAGTGAAGTTCTATGTGGTCGCATATCTGCAGTGGAATGAAAATTTAACCCCCTTTAACCCCCAGCCGCCCGCAGCCCCGGCCCGAAGCATACATTACCTGCTCGGCGCAATGGCTGTGTGAGTCTCCCGCCTCCCCTCGCTCCTCATCAGCCAATCAGTGCACAGCAGCACTAATTGGCGTATGGGGACTAATGGGAGTCGGGAGACTCACACAGCCGTGGCGCCGAGCTGGTAATGTATGCTCTGGGCTTGGGGCAGCCCTGGAGCATACATCACCTGGTCTAGGCTCCTGCTTGCCTCAGAGCCTCCCGGCATCTCCCGGCAGTTAGCCAAGCAGTGCGCTGAGGTGGGGCAGAGCACTGATTGGCTGACCGGCGGGAGATGCTGGGAGGCCCTTAACAAGCAGGAGCCTGGACCAGGTGATGTATGCTCCGGGCCGGGGGCTGCAGCCGGTGGGGGGTTAAAGGGGCTGTGTTACATATCCGCAGAGGAATGAAAATTCCACTGCGTATATGTTACCCCATAGACCTTGACAGTACCAGGATCCGCAGCAGATTTTGCTGCAAACCCGCAGCGTGATATCCAATGCAGATCCGGTACGTGTGAAGGAACCCTGAGGCTATGTTATCACACAGTATTTTTGCTCAGTGTGTTCAATCCACTCCTGGTTTTCGTAGCAAAATATTACCAAAACCAGAAGTGGATTGAACACACAGAAAGCTTATGTTCACACACTGTTGAAATTAAAAGGATGGCTGCTATTTAATGGCAAAAAAATGATAAAACAGCAAAAATAATTGAAAACAGCAGCTGTTGTTTTGAAACGGCCGTTATCTGCTATCTTTGGCAGACTCTATGCATTTATTCGCCAATCTGACTGCCGGGAGAAAGGTAAGAGACCTCTGGCAGTTAGTCAGAATGATCAGAGCCCTTGCATTACACTGCTGGGGTCCCGATCGGATAGTGATAGGAGTGCAGCTTCTGTCACTGACTTAAAAGCAGCGGACCGTCATTAAGAGTGAGGACACGGCTGCTGATAGCAGATGGTCCATACATGCTATGAAGTGAGCTCAGCTCCTGATCTCACTTCATAGCGCTGCCTTAAGTGACAGGCTCCCATGATGTACCGATACATTACAGGGTTAGGGTATAAACACACACACCGTATACGCAGCGCAGCAAATACACGACAAATACGCAGCAGATTAGATCTAACTAACTAAACACAGCATCAAATCTGGCCCATTAAATCTGCTGCAGATCTGCTGCGTATTTGCTGCGTATACGCTGTGTGTGTGTTTGTACCCTTAAAGTCATTGGGAGATTCGCTGTATGCACACAGTGTGAAATAAAGACTGTAATCACCATCCATATCGTGGTAAATATGTCAAACTTTGCTCATTATCTGAACGTTTTTGTGAGTATGTTAGGCTTCACATACAGTACAGCACTGTATAAGACTGCTGGAGTGTATATACAGTACAGTGGTAAAAATGCTGAAAGACTGACTTAAATCCTGACCAAAATATTATAGGGGAGATTTATCAGACATGGTGTAAAGTGATACTGGCTCAGTTGCCCCTATCAACCAATCAGATTCCACCTTTCATTTTTTAAAGAGTCTGTGAGGAATGAAAGGTGGAATCTGATTGGTTGCTAGGGGCAACTGAGCCAGTTTCACTTTACATGTTTGATAAGTCTCCCCTTATGTGTATTTTTTTCATTTGCTCACACATTGTTTTATTTTATTTACCTCCAGCACAAAAGTTCCCAGAGTTTGAAAAATTCAAGTCAAGAAGGATCAAAATTGTTTATCTTATTTTGCTTGCGAGCCGACACAAAGAAAATGATGCCCCTTTGCTTTTATGTTGACATATCATATATCATGTGGCAAATATGTATCAGATGCATCCACCATGCAATATAATATCATGATCTATGATGTACTGACATAACGGGAGGGGGAACAGTTAACTCAGTGATTCTAGGCCATATTGACACACAAACAAAATAAAAATTAACTGCTCAACCTCTGTCCGTTCCTACCTCTTAATGGATCTCTGAAAAGCCTGAGATTTTGGAGGAAAATTATGAAAATATTTTTTACTTGATGATAAAGTAAGAGGAAAGTTAACCTTTTTAATATGTCAGTATTATATGATATATGCGGTTGTTGTTGTTGTGTTTTTTTTTTAAGGCTCGGTTAACTCAATGTATTTTTTTGGCCATTCGACAGCCGTCTTTGTGGACGTCCATCATTTTGAGGTCAAATAAGGTCTGTTGTTTAAAAATAATGTCAATAATTTCAAAATAATGGACGTTATTTGACTTCAAAATGACAGACGTCCATAAAGATGGACGTCAAATGGCCCAAAAAAGACTTTGTGTGAACCTAGCCAAAGGGTGATATCCAGGTCTTATAGTATAATAATATTTTTCCTAAAAACCTTGCTGGATGTGACAATCTGCTGTTACATTTTCTAACCATTATTACTTTCTCTCTCCTCGCGTTATTCTTGTCCTTTTTTTTTAATAACCAATATGATTAAATGTTATTACAGAAAGTAAATATTTACTTTGTGTTCTTTCTGTGACAGAGCACTGAGATGAGTCCAGCCAGCAGTACGACATCCCTTCCCATTAGCCCTATTGCTGAAAGAAGTCTTCCTTTTAAGGTACACCTATGACATTTACAGTGACCTTGATGATTGAATAAACGTAACAGTGAGATATATATAATTAACTCTAAATTATTGTATTACTCTAGATGTATTAGGTTTCTCTTTGTTGCCCTTCTTTTGTTCCACTGGTACATATAAATAGGCTGGGTTAACACTTACATTTTAAATATAAGGGGTGGAGGGAGATGAGGCACCCAAACAGGGCAACAAAGAGTTAATTTACAGCTACATCACCGGTCAGGACTAACCTCTATGACCTCTGAATATCAGCTTTCATACAGCTCCCACTGTGTAATCCTTTGTTCTCTGCTCTCTGCTGGCGACAAATCGAGATTTCCTGATGATGAGCAGTGAATGAGAGAGAGAGAAGGGAAGGGGGGACCTGGGGAAAGTCTTTTTGAATGCAGATAATGACATATTTACCGAATAAACCCATTTACAAAGTTTCTTACAATTGCCTGTACTAGTTATTTCTGCAAAAAAAAAAAAAAAATGAAACGACTGTGACGAAAAAAATGAAAATGACAGGTACAGTAATACCGCAGTATTAAGATGAATTAAGATTAACCTGAAAGTAACGTTCAGAATTCAAACTTTGCTCATTATCTGAACGTTTTTGTGAGTATGTGAGGCTTCACATACAGTACAGCACTGTATAAGACTGCTGGAGTGTATATACAGTACAGTAGTAGTACAGTCAGTGCACCACCATCTCCCATCCTGTACTGTATAAGATTGCTGGAGTGTATATACAGTACAGTAGTAGTACAGTCAGTGCACCACTATCTCCCATCCTGTACTGTATAAGACTGCTGGAGTGCATATACAGTACAGTAGTAGTACAGTCAGTGCACCACCATCTCCCATCCTGTACTGTATAAGATTGCTGGAGTGTATATACAGTACAGTAGTAGTACAGTCAGTGCACCACTATCTCCCATCCTGTACTGTATAAGACTGCTGGAGTGTATATACAGTACAGTAGTAGTACAGTCAGTGCATCACCATCTCCCATCCTGTACTGTATAAGATTGCTGGAGTGTATATACAGTACAGTAGTAGTACAGTCAGTGCACCACTATCTCCCATCCTGTACTGTATAAGACTGCTGGAGTGCATATACAGTACAGTAGTAGTACAGTCAGTGCACCACCATCTCCCATCCTGTACTGTATAAGATTGCTGGAGTGTATATACAGTACAGTAGTAGTACAGTCAGTGCACCACTATCTCCCATCCTGTACTGTATAAGACTGCTGGAGTGTATATACAGTACAGTAGTAGTACAGTCAGTGCATCACCATCTCCCATCCTGTACTGTATAAGATTGCTGGAGTGTATATACAGTACAGTAGTAGTACAGTCAGTGCACCACTATCTCCCATCCTGTACTGTATAAGACTGCTGGAGTGCATATACAATATACAGTAGTAGTACAGTCAGTGCACCACCATCTCCCATCCTGTACTGTATAAGATTGCTGGAGTGTATATACAGTACAGTAGTATTACAGTCAGTGCACCACTATCTCCCATCCTGTACTGTATAAGACTGCTGGAGTGTATATACAGTACAGTAGTAGTACAGTCAGTGCACCACCATCTCCCATCCTGTACTGTATAAGATTGCTGGAGTGTATATACAGTAAAGTAGTAGTACAGTCAGTGCACCACCATCTCCCATCCTGTTCAGTACTGTATAAGACTGCTGGAGTGTATATACAGCACAGTAGTAGTACAGTCAGTGCACCACTATCTCCCATCCTGTACTGTATAAGATTGCTGGAGTGTATATACAGTACAGTAGTAGTACAGTCAGTGCACCACTATCTCCCATCCTGTACAGTACTGTATAAGACTGCTGGAGTGTATATACAGCACAGTAGTAGTACAGTCAGTGCACCACTATCTCCCATCCTGTACTGTATAAGATTGCTGGAGTGTATATACAGTACATTAGTAGTACAGTCAGTGCACCACCATCTCCCATCCTGTACTGTATAAGATTGCTGGAGTGCATATACTGTACAGTAGTAGTAGTCAGTGCACCACCATCTCCCTTCCTGTACTGTATAATACTGCTGCAGTACATATACAGTACAGTAGTAGTACATACAGTGCACCACCATCTCCCATTTTTTACAGTGCTGGGGTGGTGACTAGTGATGAGCGTATACTGTTCGATCTAATAGATGTTCGATCGAATAGTAGGGTATTTGATCTATCGAATATTATCAAATAGTTCACCGAATATTCGATAAATATTCGATAAGCATTCAAATCCCCCAGCTTCCGTTTTTTACCTCCAAGTGGTTGAATAGATGTTTTTCAATAATCGAATACTTGTTCCGAAAGACTTTAATGGGATCGAATATTCGAATATTCAGGAGACATTCGTGCGAATATCGAATATTCAAATATTTCACTATTCGCTCATCACTAGTGGTGACTACTGTACTATAATTGCTGGTTTTGTTGTATGTTTCTTGTGTATAATGTGCTGTACAGTATAGTGCTGTTCTGTACTGTAGTGATCAAACTGGACACTTTTTAATGTAATAAATGAGTATTGTAGGTAATTTTTGGTTGGGACAAAGCTGTTATATAAATTTTAATTGTAAAGGTACAATACTATAATTAAGTTTTTATGTTTTTTTTTTTTACTTAAAAAAAAAGTAAAAAAGTAAAAAAAAAATAATGGATAGCATTTGTCTTCCTGATTTTCTGTACTTTGATCTTCTTTAAACCTGACTTAATACATTTAAAATTCTAGGATGTAGGATAATCAACCAGATAATTCTTCCTTGGTTATGTCGTTCTTATATCTGGTTTGAGAAGATGAAATAAAGTTTAAAGCTTTTAAGAAACTCATGAATACTTGTGCGCAATGTCCAGTATTTTTTTAAATTTTGATAGAACGCACCAAAACTTTCCTACCACTCCATTTAGCAAATGTGAAACTACTGAATCTTCAGAAGTTCACAGTAGACCTGACATTCTGAGTTCTGTCAAGCTTTTTATAAGACGAGGAGTCTAACATTGAGTTATTTACAGAGCATTTATGATGTACAGTATCTTTTAGATGTGAACAGTCAGTCAGTGGAAAAAGTATCTTTCACCTTTCTTGTAGTTCAAAAAAAAAAAAACTTTTTTAAAATTTCAACTACACATAAGCACCCAAAGCATACTGAAATCTAGACAAACTATAGCGTCCTCTATCGAGTTGTATGTAGCAAAGTTGTTCTGGACTTTTAAGAAGAGTTTGGCTATGTTCACACAACGTTTTTTGTGTTCCGTTTAAAATGATGTCCGTCATTTTGAGTCTAAAATAGTGGACGTCATTTATCTGTCGTCATCTAGCCTTACCTTAGTGCAATAACAGCTGCTGGTACATCATTCTACTTTGGGGTTGCTAATAGCCCTTTGGGTGTGTCTGAATTGAAAAGTCCATTAAAGTTAATAGTAAAAAACAGAGAAAGGCTATGTTCACACAACGTTTAACAGCGTCCATTGCATAGCAAAGAATGCTGTTAAACAGCCGAGCTGCACTCAGCCCGTTCCTGCAGCCGATATCTCCGTATCGGCTGCATGAACGTTCTTTTTTTCCCAATTGATTTGCGGGCAAAGGCCGCTGTGCCTGCAAATCAATAAGCCATTCACTCCAACGCAATGTGCGGCCGCGCTGCACATTGCGTTGTGTGAACAGCTGATGTTTCCGGCCGCTGTTCAGTGAACAGCGGCCGGAAATAATGTACAGGCACATTATTCTAACGCCCGTTCCTAAGATCGGGCGTTGGAAGAAGGATGTCTGAACAAAGTGGGCGGCATTGCATTGACTTCAATACAATGCCGCCCCTGCAGTAAGGAACGGACACTGAGGCAATTGCAATTAGTGTTCGTTCTTTACTAAACTATGACGTTGTGTGAACATAGCCATAGAACTGTGACAAAAGATAACTCTGTGTGAACAACTAATAAAAAATGTCCGCTGTTTGCTAAATATGTCCGAAAATAATTGCCATGATCATTATATGGCTATGTTCACACAACGTTTTTTCAGCTCTGTTGAAAATAAAGTCTGTTATTTTGAGTTAAAAATGACTCACAATGGGGGAGATTTATCAAACATGGTGTAAAGTCAAACTGGCTCAGTTGCCCCTAGCAACCAATCAGATCCCACCTTTCATTTTCCAAAGAGCCTGTGAGGAATAAAAAGTGGAATCTGATTGGTTGCTAGGGGCAACTGAGCCAGTTTCACTTTACACCATGTTTGATAAATCTCCCCTATTGTGTGACGTCTGCGGAGATAATGTCCGTTATTCAATACAGTGTGTGCATTGGACGTCCGTCTTTCAATTGACTTCAATGCATTGCCCTTGCAGTCAGTTAATCGCGGCAAAAACAGACGTTATTTTAAATTGCCAAATCGGCCGCCGTTTCTCTATTTTGACGTTGTGTGAACACAGCCTTTAGTCTTTTGTAACTTTTTGTTGTCTTAAAGCCAATGCCAATGTTTATTTAATATTAATGTAAACCTACAGGACAGTGGTCGCTCAATCCATCAAAAGGTTGTCAGCCTCCTCTTTTGTCTTTTGATGAAAATAAATGTATTTCTAGATTCGGAACAATAATTTGTCTGTCTGCATTTTATGTCAAAGAGGGAGCAGATTTATTCTCGCTATATCTGAACTGCTGACTTTTATAAATACATTTTAGAGAAAGAAACCTTGCACTTCTGTAATGTTTTTATAAGTGGTTCCCCAGGATTGAAGAGATTTATTTTAGCCATTTTAATACCTCTTTTGTATTTGATACCACTAATTGTTTGATAAATATTGGCTTACATATTAAATTAAATCAATTTATTTGAACGTGCTGAATTAGACTTTTTGTCGAAAGTCATTTATTTTTGCTTGTTTACTTAACGTACACTTTTTTTTTTTTTTTGCCATAAAATAGTTTGTTCTTGTGAGGACGTATGTAATTATACCGGATGGGAAGGAGTTTTCATAAGATTAATAAAAAGTCTAGGTGTGGAAAAGAATGGTTGCCTGATTGTTGTGCCCCCTCTAATGCTCACAGCAGCTCACAGTATTGCTAGCCTAGAATAAGAGCCAGCAAATCCCAGCCATCCCTCAGGTACATCACCTGGATTTGGCTGGGGACAACAGTACCACGCTGTAGAAGTTTGCACTCAGACCCGGGACCCACGCCAAATCACTGCAGCACAAGGGACTGGTAAAAATCCAAATAATAGTGACTATTATCTTCTCAACAGGAATTCTGTTTTGAGCAGTTACAGCTATAGATGTATGCAAATAATAACAAGGCAGGCACTTTCTTAGCTTAAAAGATTAAACAATGCAAAAAAACAAACAAACCCTTTCTACTTGACAAAGTAATAAAATACCAAACCTCCAGCTTAAAGCATTTGAACATTAAAAAAGCTCTCCAGGTAACATCTTCCTAGACACCCTACAAATCCCCAAGCTTGGTTGGGTTTACTAACTCTCATCAATCCGCAATATTTTTCTTTATTATCCCCACACTTAATAGAAGTATTTAGTAAAACTTCATTGGTAGGTTCCCAAGCTGGGAAAAGAACCCATAAACTCAATTTAGATGTAGAGAATTACTGAAAAGGACCTGTGGCCTTAAAGACAAGCTGTCACCCCCTGTGCCGGGGTGACAGGCTCCCGACCCCCCGCTAGAGCACCTTATACCTACCTGATTGCGCCTGGTCCCGCTTTTTGACACGGTCGGGTGACGGAGATTTCAGCGCCCGAAGCCTGGCGCGCGCGCTCCTGAGATGAGTCCAACTCTCATAGAGAATGATGAGTCCGACGCTCTGTCATTCTCTATGAGTGTTGGACTCATCTCAGGAGTGCGCTCGCCGGGCTTCAGGCGCTGAAATCTTCGTCACCTGGCGCGATCAGGTACGTATAACGTGCTCTAGTGGGGGTCGGGAGCTTTAATTCAAGTGTATCCATGACTTTAGGTATTTTATATGTAGATTAGGGCCTAATTTCAACTAGGCTGTCACCACAACACCACCACATTGAGAGCACCCTCTCTCTTAACAATTCATCAAATTTTATGGGGAATGAAACCAATGAAAGTCCCACAACATAATAAAAAAAATAGACCAAAAGGCAGGGGGCTGCGGGAACATAATAAAGTTTGCTTACTTATCTTTGTGCCTCATAGCACCACTTACTGGCCTTCTGAAGCTCTTCCAGCTGCAATGTCACAACCCAGATGAGTGATTGAACGTTCAGCCAATCAGTGAATGGGCTGATACACCGGCCCAATCACTGAGTGGCTGAGCAGGCAATCGCTCAGCTAGGCTGTGGCTTTGCATCTGGAAGAGCCTGGTACATGATGTATGCATTTTCCAACCAAAAATGTCAGCCAGCGGCTGTCAGTGGGGCTTGGAAGTGACGTTATGTAGGCACAGGGACTGGTTATTTATTAAGTTCCCGCATCCCACTGCTAGCTTTGCTTTTTTATTTTCCTGGGACTTTCCATTTAATGTCCGGAAGCTCCATAGAGAATGAATGGAGTGCTGCCACTCATTTGGGGAACAATTTAACTCTGTTCTCAGGAATAATGGGGACCCCAATTATTGGACTTCCACTAAAATCAAATATCTTAAAGTTTTCTTGATTAAACATGTTTTACAGTTTTTATTTATATGCCCTTCTGTTCCTGACAAATATCTGTGTATAGTTTGACAATTCAGGGAATTGTCAGATGGGCATTAACTAAATTGTAATAACAGAAGTGAATATCAGGTGATGGATATACTTACATAGGACACACTAAGCTATTTAATGATATTAATATCACATTTTTGGGGGGTTGGCTTCAGGTCCACTTAACCTCTATAGGACACAACCTATTTTGGCCTTGTAAGCACATTTTTTCATGTTCACAATTTTTTTTGTACTTACCAACCTGAAGTCAAAACCCTTGTTTTTTTTTTCTACAGATCTATAGGAGAGCTTGTACTTCATAATGACATATTTCATTTGAACATAAATTATAATTTGACGGGTAAAATTACCAGAAACAATTTAACTTTGCAACATTTTGAAAAGGTTTGTTTATATGTAAACCCAACATATTATCTTTATTCTGTGGATCAAACCGACTACATAGATAGACTGACATAGTTATGTATTATTTTGCTACTTTTAACCCTTTGAGGACCAGGCCCAAAATTACCCAGTGGACCGTGCAAATTTTGATCTTAGCGTTTTCGTTTTTCCCTCCTCCCCTTCTAAGAGCTCTAGCACTCTCAGTTTTCTATCTACAAGCCATGTAAGTGCTTGTTTGTTACAGGAATAGTTTTACTTTGTAATGGCGTCATTCATTTTACCATAACATGTATGATGGAATTCCAAATATGTTATTTATGAAGATATAAATTGGTGAAATCGTAAAAAGGAATGCAATATGGTAACGTTTGGGGGGTTCCTGTGTCTACGTAATGCACTATATGGTAAAAGCGACATGATACTATTACTCTATAGGTCAGTCTGAACACAACCATATGCAGGTTACACAGATTCTCTAATGTTATATATATATATATATATATTTATATATATATATATATATATATATTTTTTTTTATGAAATCCTTTTTTTTGGCAATTAAATATTAATAAAATGGGCCTATTGTGACACTTATAACAGTTTTATTTTTACACCTACAGGGATGTATGGGGTGTCTTTTTTTCCGCCATGATCTCTAGTTTTTATTAATACCATATTTTTATTGATTTTTTTTTAATATATAATGTAACATAAAATTGGTAATCCGCGCACTTTTTTCCCTCTTTTCGTGTACACCGTTCACCGATCACAATGACGCTTGTTATGTTTTAATAGATCGAACAATTACGCACGCTACGGTATATTATATGTTTATCTATTTATTTTTATATGTTTTATTTATATAATGGGAAAGGGGGGTGATTTCAACTTTTATTGGGGGAGGGGTTTTGGGGTAGTGTAATAGTGTTTTGAACTTTTTTTTTTTTTTACACATTTGAAGTCCCTTTGAGGGACTTTTACATACACTAGTTTGATTTCTACACTGATGATTGCTATGCCATAGGCATAGCATTGATCAGTGTTATCGGCGATCTGCTCATTGAGCCTGCCTGTGCAGGCTTAGTGCAGCAGATTGCCGATCGGACCGCACGGAGGCGGGTGAGAGACCTCCGGCGGTCCGTTTCAACGATCGGGACCCCCGCAGTCACACTACACAGCTTTACCTTTTAAATAATTGTATATAGACATGAATGAGAAAAAATCCCTTTGCACACTTGAGGAAAGGATCCTTTAACTGCTTGGTGACATGTGACTTATATGTAGGGCACAACCACCTGGGATCAGCAGTCAGTACTCACAGTCAATGGCCGACATTAGTAATCATTATTATGTTGGTCATATACTGTAACCCTTTAGATGCAGTGACCAATTGCTGGTGCAGTGTTCAAGAGGTAGTACATGTCATTGCTTTAATAGCACGGAGGCAGGTGAGAGACCTCCGGCGGTCCCTTTCAACGATCGGGACCCCCTGTCACTTATACTTAAACGCCACGATCGCGGAGTTTAAGGGGTTAATGACACGCGGCAGCGCGATCGCTGCAGCATGTCATTACTGCTGATTGCAGCCGGCCCCCACCTGCTATGAAGCGCGCTCCGCTCTGGAGCGCGCTTCATAGTGGGAGAACCACCCAGGATGTACAGTTACGTCCAGGGTCGTCTGGTGACAGACTTCCATGACGTAACTCTACGTCCTGGGTTGTCTAGGGGTTAAAAAGGTCAAATTCTTTTACTTTTTTATTTGAAAAATTGGGAAAAGAGGGTGATTAATTACCTGTAGGGGCTAAAGTTGAACAGTTACATCTTTTCTCTGCTAGTACAGCCTGCCTAAAGCAGGCTTTATTAGCAAGTGATTTAGTGGCCAGCATGAAGGCCTAGTGAGGACCAATGGCTATCATGGACACTAATCAGCACCCCACAATTGCTTTGCTGCTACTGCTGGTGGAGTGGTGCTATTAAAGCAATGACATGTACTACCTCTTGAACACTGCACCAGCAATTGGTGACTGCATCTAAAGGGTTACAGTATATGACCAACATAATAATGATTACTAATGTCGGCTATTGACTGTGAGTACTGACTGCTGATCCCAGGTGGCTGTGCCCTATATATAAGTCACATGTCACCAAGCAGTTAAAGGATCCTTTCCTCAAGTGTGCAAAGGGATTTTTTCTCATTCATGTCTATATACAATTATTTAAAAGGTAAAGCTGTGTAGTTAAAAAGAATTATATATAGTGCATAGAAGAGTCAGACAGCACTCACCCATAAATGCAAGATCTGCTTTATAGTGACATACAATCACCGAACAGAGTGGGAGACAATATAGTAGGCAGGAGCATTCCACAGGCGATGGACGGTTTTGGCCGTTCAGCGCATCTACTGGCCTATGAGGCCAGTAGTTGCGCTGAACGCACGAAACCATAGTAAGGTTACCTGTGTCGAGATCATCCTGTATACAGTAGTGTCTTATTTATCTAATACCACTTTCCCTGTCAGGATTAACATTGGAGCACATGACTGATTATTGTGTTATGCTCCAGTGAATTGGAGCTGAACAAATAGAGAGGAGTGAACACAGCTCTGACAGCATTTTTAAATAAGAGAGATTAAATGCACTTTAGTTTTTTCTCCATCATCTTTCATGTTTTAGTCTGTAATTTTCTAAGGATGGCAGTGACATGGACAGGAGCTATATTTTTCATTCCTGCAGAAGTTAATTGTTTTACTTCACACACTTAGTGTCACCTTGTGGGTCATATATTAAGACAAACGAGCGATAAAGTATCACATATATTAGCATGGTAATGACACAGTGTTTTTACTTTCATGATTCAAATGTTGATAGGTGCAGGTAACAAAGAGCTCAGGCATATTGCCTCATTGCTTTGTATTTTGGGTTTGGCAAATTTTACCAAGCATAACAAGGGGAAAAGACGAGAGCATTTCTCAATGAAATAAATCTAAATTTATTTTTGTAATTTTTATGAGAAGACCCAATGTATTGGGAATGGTATTTAAAGATGTAGCAAGCATCAAATGAGCTGATAGATAGATAGATAGATAGATAGATAGATAGATAGATAGATAGATAGATAGATAGGAGATATATAGGAGATAGATAGATAAATAGGAGATAGATAGAGAGATAGATAGATAGATAGATAGATAGGAGATAGATAGATAGATAGGAGATAGATAGATAGATAGATAGATAGATAGATAGATAGATAGATAGATAGGAGATAGATAGATAGATAGATAGATAGATAGATAGGAGATAGATAGATAGATAGATAGATAGATAGATAGATAGATAGGAGATATATAGGAGATAGATAGATAAATAGATAGATAGATACCATTGATAGATACAGTAAATAGATACTGTAAATAGATAGATAGATAGATAGGAGATAGATAGATAGATAGATAGATAGATAGATAGATAGGAGATAGATAGATAGATACCATAGATAGATACAGTAAATAGATACTGTAAATAAATAGATAGATAGATAGATACTGTAGATAGATAGATAGATAGATAGATAGATAGATAGATAGATAGATAGATAGATACTGTAAGCAGTAGAAGTGAGTTGCACTACAAGTCCCAGTGAGGCGGGTTCCAGCTGACTGATCATCACTACTTTATAGATAGATACTGTAGATAGATAGATAGATAGATAGATAGATACTGTAGATAGATAGATAGATAGATAGATAGATCGATGCTGCAGACTCTGTTTGGAATCCTGTCTGCCTCACTGACTTAATGTGATGTCTCACGCGCCTCCACTCAAAGAATTGACAGGTCAATTCTTATAGCGAAGAGAAGAGGCGCGAGAGACATCACATTGAGTCAGTGAGGCAGGCGGGATTCCGAGCAGGGCAGAGGTCAGCCTGTCATGTCTTACTGGTTGTTCATTGGTGGACCCCAAGGATCATTTCCTCTGGTGGGCCCCAGGTACCCCAGTCTGACACTGTATACAAGTATAAAAATTTTAACTCCATCATACTCATCATATAAATCATACTTTATACTGAGTCCGACTATCAATGGTGTTTTCTTACTAGTCCCAGTTTTATGGCATATGTATTTAAAGTGATATTACAAACTGGCAGATATCCCGGAGAGAGCAAAGTACAGCAACCATCTATTTAAGCAGCTCCCATAGAGAATGATTGAAGCAGTAACGCACATGCACGTCCCGCTGTTCCAGTCTGATGAGAACCCTGGGGCCCTGTTCTTGAAATCATGGGGTTCCCAGTAGTTAAATTCACCGCAGTCAGTTACTGTATGTCCTATCCTGTGGATAGTGGATAACTTTGCGAGTTAGGAATACCCCTTTAATATAAAATTAAAATCAGTTATTAGAGAACTTCTTTCTAGTCAGCCCATCAGCAAATTCTTTGAGAGGCATTTCTTTCAGAAAAGATTTGTATGCTCAGATATATACTGTATATGTATTCTAACTACTATGGACAGCATGGTGCCTGTTCTCTCTGTGTCTGCACATGGGCTTCCTCTTCCTTTGATACTTCATCCAGTTTCCTCCCATACACCAAAAAACAAACTATTATTATTATTATTATTATTATTATTATTATTATTATTATTTACCACTTGCTTACAGATATTGGGGGAGATTTATCAAACGTGTTGTAAAGTGAAACTGGCTAAATTGCTCCTAGCAATATTTTCCACATACTCTTTGGAAAATGACAGGTGGAATCTGATTGGTTGCTAGGGGCAACCAATCAGACATGGTGTAAAGTGAAACAACTGGCTCAGTTGCCCCTAGCAACCAATCATATTCCACTTTTCATTCCTCACAGACTCTTTGGAAAATGAAAGGTGGAATCTGATTGGTTGCTAGGGGCAACTAAGTCAGTTTCACTTTACACCATGTTTGATAAATCTCCTTCATTGTTCTTCAAAATTAAATATATCTGTAAGACCATTGCATTGATGGATAAATGATTATCTGAAAGACATTGAATTCTATCAATCAATCAATCAATTAGTCTATTGACTTGTCTATCAGATAAAGACAGATTTAATCCAATGATCAAGATTTGACAGACCCTTATGATTAGAGATGAGTGAAGCTCAAGCATGCAGTAATTGATTACCAGTGGCTGAAGAAGATCGATGTGGCCTTTTGTCTGTCTTCATGTTTTGAGGGCAGCATCCAACTTTTCCAGCTGCTGGTAATCAAATGCCACAAACTCCAGTTTGGACGAACCTGACCATGCTCGAGGTTCGCTTATCTCTACTAGTATCTCTACAGTATCTAATACTGTATCTAATACATTACCATACCCTATAGCCCAGTGCTGTAACGCCGGGCGCCGCCATCAGGTGTACATCACTGTGTGTACACAGTGACGTCACCAAGATGGTGGTGCCCAGTTAAAGAACTGGGGCACAGTTGTCAGGATGGGGTGTGGTACATAGAAGTAAAAACAGGCCCAGTTCACACCAGGTTACTGCACAATCCTGACAACAGTATAAGGTAAAGTATTAGATACAGGCTGCAAAGTCAGTCTGTATCTTGATAAATACACTTAAGAACAAGTACAGGGACACTTAGTAATACACAAAGATTCAGTTCAAGATCACTATTTATTGACGGAGCGGCTGGGAAAGGATCATGGGAGCCCATTCCGCTGCTTTGCATGCCGGAAAGTTCCGGGCTTGCATCGACTCTTTTAAAAAGAGATGTCGCAAGCCCATAAAGAATAATAGAAATATACGCAGATGCAAAAATTATGATTTATATTTGGAAAAATTAACAAATAATAGTTAGTAATTAAATGAAAGAGTAAAAAAAATTGGTTTTCTTTAAGAGAGGCTTAGCTAAAAGTGGTTTTATATTGTGTTTTTTTTTCTTAATAAGTCATAATGCAGGAGAAGAAAGATTAAAAAATAAAGCAAACTCAATTTTCAAACAATTTAATAAAAGATATTTTAGAATTTTTTTTTTTTTTTTTTTTAACATGCAAAAATCAGTATAGCACTAAGGGAAAAATTGCTTAAGAAAGTAGTAAGAAAGTTTCCCAGTTCCCTAAAGGACTTTGACAAAATGCTCCAGAGGATGTGCTGTCACTTTGAAGAAGCACATTTCTGAAAACTGTGATTTACTTAGATGACATTGCAGTAATTGTCCTGAACTTAAAAAGAGTTTCTACCACAAGTTATTAATACACTTCTCATTTGTTCCCAGCTCTGGGATTAATCAGAAGTCGGAAAAAATGCATTAAAATTGTTTTTTACAAGGTGATTTTGTAGAAAATGTAGAATTTCTCTAAAATATAATAGAAAAAAAAATTAAGTAAAAAAAATTGACAGCCACATTGACAGTAAGCCGGTTATAGTATGAGTACATAGTTGGGCAAAGAACTAATGGTGTTCAGTATGAATCAGGTCACAGCTGTTTTTAGTCTACTGTCCCATATTAGAGTATGTCTACATTGTGTAATTAGAACACTTTATATAAAGCTTTATTTTACCTGCAAAAACTATTTGTCTATTGTGGCTCATTATAAATCAGACAGTAACAATAACTATAGATGTTCTGCTTTAATTACAGTCCAAAATTTCCATTGCCAATCCAGGCCGTACAAATAATATACGGTAGAAAGTAAATATGACATTCAGAAAACCTGCATTCGGCTATAAAGAAGCGGTCCAGCTCATAAATGTTGCAAATGCAAACGTGTTAGTGCACATTATGTAAAGTACCGCAATAACAGGCTTAGGTTGCTATTTTTGAATCCTACCTTAATGAGGGATTTTGATGGCTTCCTAATAGTCTAGTATGGATCACATCTAACATGTTAAAAAAAGGCTTAGAAGCAATAGCAATAAGATACCATAATGACGTTTTTATTTTCAGAGCAGTTAAATAAATTAAAATGGAACTGTGATTGGTTTCTATGGGCTCATCAGACCCGTTTTGTCTCAGGCAGACTGATAAATTTTGGTGCAGGGGTTTTTTTCCCTCCAGATATTAAGGACATACATTTACAAAAAAGAAAAATTATAAATAATTCAACTTATAGCATAGGGCAGGGAAGAAAAAAATCTTATAAAATCTTATAAAATCTTATTAAAAAAAAGTCATATAGATATGTTATTTACTTCTATTAAAAAATCTCACTTCTTCCCATACTTATCAGCTGCTGTATGTCGTACAGAAAGTGCTGTTTTATTGACATTCAGACAAAATGCTCTCTGCTATATATATATATATATATATATATATATATATATATATATATATATATATATATATTTTCATTCAAATCAACTGGTGTGAGAAAGTTATATAGATTTGTAACTTACTTCTATTAAAAAATCTCCAGTCTTCCAGTACTTATAAATTGCTGTATGTCCTGCAGGAAGTATTGTATTCTTTTCGGGCCCAGCGCTCTCTGCCGCCACCTCTGTCCATATCAGGAACTGTCCAGAACAGGAGATGTTTTCTATGAGGATTTGCTGCTGCTCTGGACAGTTCCTTACATGGACAGAGGTGGCAGCAGAGAGCACTGTGTCTGAATGTTAATAAAACACAACTTCCTGCAGGACATACAGCGGTTGGTAAGTATGGGAAGACTAAAAAGTTTTAAATAGAAGTAAATTACAAATTTATATAACTTTCTCACACCAGTTGATTTGAAAGAAAAGGTTTTTCGCTGGACAATGGCCTTTTACTTGTCTGTGCAGGTAGACAAAATAAATGCCAGGCCTGGGTAATAGAGGAGTAATGTGTTTTATGTGATGCACACAATGTATATGTGTTTATAAGGTTATGTTCACACGTAGTATTTTGGTCCGTATTTTGGTCAGAATTTTTTGTCAACCAAAACCTAGAACGGATTGAAAACACGGAAACTGTGCACATTTTTCCACTATAATTTTTCTCTTTCAGATTTAGGCCGTGTTCATACTGCAATGTTGTGTATATATTCGTAATAATCACGTCCGTTGTTACAATCGGCAACGATGGCCTAGTTTTACATAAATATACGTAGTGTGAACAGGAGCCTTACTCTTGATTTTGGCTATACATACTGATCAAAATTCTTACATACATACTGCCTGAGGCAGATAGTGTCAGACTGGGGTACCTTGGGTCCACCAGGGAATTTAATTCTAGGGGCCCACACCACATACATCAGATATACCCAGAGCCAAACCTTTTATATTACTATAGCGACTTTGCACTTGTCAGTCACTCTGTGCAAACAGCATAGCGTGCTACTTAGTTTCTTGAAAGGAGATGTCCCATTAAACTAACAAATCTAAGGCAGGTGGGGGGAATATAATAAAGAAAGTATACTTACCAGTCCCTGTGCCTTAATTATTTTGACAGCGGCAAGCCTCCTGCAGCTCCTCCAGCTGCAACATTACGGACTTACTGGCTGAGCTGGTAATCCATCATTCAGTCCATGATATTGCAGCCGAAGGAGCTGGGGTCATGACTTAAATGGAACCCAGACAAAAATAACTTCTGGCAGCCGTGGGAGAGACCCGAGAGCAACACTACAGGGGCACAGGTCTTTTTATGCATTTTCACAGCCTTAGTTTAAAGGGACTCTGCACCCATAGTCTGCCCTGCCTTCCCAAACCGCTTGGACCATTAATAAGCTGCTTTTAATCCAAGATCTGTCCTGGGGTCCATTCGGCAGGTGATGCAGTTATTGTTCTAAAAAACAACTTTTAAACTTGCAGCCCTCTTCCCCATTAGGAATGCCCCAGGCAGGAATTTTCCTAAGGCTGGGTTCACACGACATTTTTCATCCTTTTTTTTTGCAAAACGGATAAAAAAAAACTGATGCATTTGTGTTCATCCGTTTTGATCCATTTTGACTTCCATTCTTAAAAAAAAAAAACAGATCAAAATGCATCCATTTTTTAACGTACACAAAAGTAGGGTCAGCTACGTTTTTGTGTACGTTAAGAAAACGGATGTGTTTTGATCCATTTTTTTTAAATAATAGAAGTCAATAGAATAACGGATCAAAACGGATGCACACAAATGCATCAGTTTTTTTTTTTTTTTGCAAAAACGGATGAAAAAAACGGATCGCAAAAACGTAGTGTGGACCCAGCCTAACCATCACTTGTCTGAACTCTGCACGTGGTGAATCGTTAAGGCACAGGTGCAGTGTTCAGACAAGTGATGAATAGGATAAATCCTCCCTGGGTCCTTCCTAATAGTGAAGAAGGCGGGGAGGAGGAACAGAGAGGTGGCGCAGGCCTAGGGCGCACATACTCTAGCCCACAATGCTTTATTGCAAAATCAAGCGGACAAATATGACGTTTCGGCTACACAATGAACCTTTGTCAAGAATCATTGTGTAGCCGAAACACCGTATTTGTCCACTTGGTTTTGCAATAAAGCATTGAAGATTATTTCACTTGGATGCTATTGGACTTGGGACCACTGGTGCTGTTGGACCCTTTTAATTCTACACTCTAGGCCACGTCAATTTGACACAGGGCTGCAAATTTAAAAGTTATTTTTTAGTACAATAACTGCATCACCTGCCAAACGGACCCCAGGACAGATCTTGGATTAAAAGCAGCTATCTCATGGTACAAGCGGTTTAGGGGGGCAGATTGCGGGTACTGAGTCCCTTTAAGCTTGTTAAAAGGCTTCTCAGCAGCCTTCCAGCAGGCCTTTTGTTTATCATCAATGGAGTATCAAATACTTTCAAGTAGCCCGAAACTTGAGCGAATAGTATACTCCCCACTCATCTCTAGTCCATTTATTGTCTGTTCCTGGCTTTTTATTCAGTGAGAGTAATTAAAAACTTGCAAGTCTATGCAAACACCAGCAGTAGTACCAGTCCTAATCAGGGCTCCTGCAGCTTTCCTGCTGGATCCTGGCACATTTAAATACAATCATGCACTCTGAAGATCAACAGGTGGTTCTCAGCTTGAAGTCAGATACTGTGGAATAAATTAGAAAAGAAACGCTAACATGACACTCACCATAAATTCAGACTTTATATCCATAATTCCATATAAAAAGTCTGGTAGCGAGAGGAAAAAAGTTCCCAACCTATGGGCAGCTCATGTACTGTGCTGTCTCAAGGTCTTTTGGGAAACTCCTCCCCTTATGCTTTTTTTTTTTGCAGACATATTTTTATTAGAATGTTCAGTACATAAAGGAATCTAATGCGTTTACACGGAACGATTATCGTGCAAATTCGCACGATGACTATCGAATTTGAACGATAATCATACGTGTAAACGATGTGAAAGATCAAACGACGAACGAGAAATCGTTCATTTTGATCTTACAACATGTTCTAAAATCGTCGTTCGTCGTTCACAAAAAACTCGCAGATCGTTCAGTGTAAACAGTCGTTCGCCGATTTAACCAATGTGTGAGATAGGCTTAAGCGATCACAAAACGATCGCAAAACGAATTTCTGTACGATATATCATATCGTCTGAACGCTGACCGTTATAAAAAAAAAACCTTTACTCCGTTAACTTATCTCCGTTACTTATCGTTTCATGTAAATGCAGCATCAGAAGCCATGATAAAAGATACAATGTCTGCGTGTTCACAAAACGATCATGTACATTTTAGCATGAAGTGCAAAACAATATCCCTCCCCCTTATCCCAACTCCCCAACACCTCTCTCATCCCTGCTCGTAGCATTAAAGCCTCCCCCCCCACACACACACACACAACATACTATGTACTATAGACCTCTAGTCAGGTTGATGGAGGCGACCCAAGAGCTTGCCACATCCACCTCCAGATACCATTTAGTATTTTTAAAGGCCCTTACCACCGCTTGGGATCTAAGAAGGTGAGTATGAATTTTTTTCCACTTCCTAAAAAATGTCTTTGCATTTTTTTCCTTTTGAGGGCTCCGCTTCCAACTGCTCCATAGATAGGTAATATTTAACTTGCTGAATAACATGTTCCACCTTCGGCATATCAGGTGGAACATGTCAACCATCCAGACAAAAGACAGTGTTTAGCCACCAGTAGGAACGTGTGTACTAATAGAGGAGCCATTCCATAAGGTCATAAGGTGGGCATCAATTGGGATGAACAAATTTAACTTATCATTCAGCACATCAGTTAAGTCCTTCCAAAAGGAGGCGAGCAAAGGACAAGAAAACAGGCCATCATAGAGATCTGTTCTAGGTTGCCCACAGTATGGGCAAGCTATTGTACGGCCAGGGTGTTTTGGGGTTCTCAGGAAAGTAAAGCCAAAGGTGGCATGATGCAGCATCTGAAATTGGGATTCTCTCCACTGCTTGTTCATAATAGCCCTCTGTAACATGGCCCACCCCTTAAGAATTTGTGGAGTCAGGTCAGGAAGTGGTAACTTCTCCCTCCAATACTTAAACGGTGAAAGTACTACACCTTTTGTCACTGCATTTCATAGGGTGGTATGAAAGAATGCTAACAAGTGCGTAGGACTGACGTCTGTATGTGTTGATATGATTAGAGGTTACCTCCTCCTGCAAGTGCCTCAGTCCCGAAGAGAGAAACCCATGTAATTGTTGATAAGCTAAGCTCGGGCTGAGGTGATAGGTCTCCCGTACTGCACCTCCAGGAAGGTTAGATATCTACATTCTGCCATCAGATCAGAAGAGATCAGATGTTTTGCCCCCCCCCCCCCCCCCCCGCTCTTTCCATCGTCCTCTTTTTTTAAAAGCAGGATTAATAATTGTTACCACTGTTATTCAGTTCGCTTATTTAATAGCCATAAATATGAATTCTTGGCAACAAAAACAAATTGTATCTATAAAGATTACTAGTTACACAACTATTAGACAGGCGCTGCACTGAAAAATTACTTCTGTCGACAATCTATTTGCTTTATTGCCATTTCTACAAGGGAATCTCTTGTCTTGGCAATGCTTCATTGAAAAACTTTTCTGATCGATGCCAGGCAACCATTTTTTCATCATTATTTGGCCAGTGGGTTGGTCTGTTCTATCGGATTATATGGATGGTAGAGCAATCAATAAGAAAGCTCCCTCTAGGGATAAGAGAAACAAAACTTCTCAGTGTAATGAAATGTATACCAATGTATTTACGGAATTTCCAGAGAAAAGTCACCTTTATCCTTAATTAACTGTTTGGGAAACCTCAAAATATAGAAGCTATTATCTTGTTCTTTAAAAAGATATGTCTACTTTAGCAACCAATTTTCTTTATTACTCTACAGAATGATAGGATTTTCACAGTGTTTATTTCCTTTTTATTTTTGGCTGCAAAAATAGCTTAAAAAAACATCTCCCATTCCATTAGATGCAGACATGTCTAAGCTGAACTGGATAATAATCAATGATTCACCAACATTCACCAACGTTCATCAGCCCCGGTTAGATTATGGGACCATCATCTAAAGACTACTAAATACATTGTATCTTGGCAATTACTTAAAGTGTATGTATTCAGAGCCTCCTTGCTCTTATTGGTCGGCCTGCCCCACCATCTTAGTCAGTGTCGGACTGGCCCACTAGAGGACCAGAAGATCCCCCCCAGCTTTAGAACTTGCACTAACACTGACTGACAAGTCGTTTCTCACTGGTTCTTCATTGGCGGGCCCCCAAGATCTTTTCCTCTGATAGGCCCCAGATACTCTTAGTCCGACATTGATCTCAGTTAATGATCAGCCCTCGTGACATAAGGGCTGATCATTAACTGAGATCAGTGTCGGACTAAGGGTATCTGGGGCCCACCAGAGGAAATTATCCTGGGGGCCCACTAATGAAGAACCAGTGAGAAACGACTTGGTAACTGAGATGACTGAGCAACGTTCCATATGCTGCTGTACAAAGGACAGGCTCAATGCGTGAGGGGGGTAGGAACTTTGGAAATAATTTTGATTGAAAGTCTCTAATCAATTTGTGTGTTCAGGAACTGTTAAAATGAGTATCCATTGAATCAGTGTACCTGGTACTTTCTTCCAAGTTTCAGCTACTTTTAGATAATTTACCAAATGCATATTGCCATAAGAGATTAGTCAACCTTCCTACATTCACTTAAATTCAGCCATCTTGTTCAATGACCAATTCAGATATGTAAAGGACCAGGTAATCCTGTCTAAAGATTGTACAATGAATAGAGAGGCACACACTGTATTGTAACAGCCTTTATAACCCAGTTATGACGAAAAGCGATTATAGTGCAAGAATGTGCACAATAATAATCTTTCTAAATGACCATTTTTCCTTATACCTATATGACTGTATGGGGACCAAGGGAGCAGGACTTGATTGACAGATGATGCATCTATGATTACTAATAGTTTTTGGGCATATCTTATTTTATTTTTGCTTCTCCCACATTATTATGCCAATAGTTACTCCATGAACTCCATGAACTCCAAAATAACTAGAGATGATCGAACATTGGAAAATCTTAGGTTCTATCGAACTCAGAATTCAAAGCTATAATGGGTCAAACCAAGTATCTACTTGCATTATGGTAGTACATAAACCTGTGGAGGTTGTAAGGGTGGTGGTGGTGGTTGGGGGGGGGGGGGGTCTTCAAATGGATCACAGAGGCATTTTGTGTCAGAGTATGCCATGGTAGTTATTTTTAGAGATGATCAAACATTGGAAAATCTTTGGTTCTATCGAACTTGAACCTTGTCGAACCTTCCGCATTTGATTCCCGATGCCTTATTGGTCTGTGAGGAAGGAGAAAACAGGCCTAATCCTAAATTCCAGGCTGTACCAGGGCTGTCTCCTCCTTCCCCAGGGACCGGGAAGACATCGGGAATCAAATGCGGAAGGTTCAACAAGGTTCGAGTTCAATAGATTCTAAGATTTTCCGATGTTCGATCATCTCTAAAAATAACTACCATGGCATACTCTGACACAAAACGCCTCTGTGATTCATTTGTAGACTCCCCCTCCCCCCCAACCACCACCAGCACCCTTACAACCTCCACAGGTTTATGTACTACCATAATGCAGGTTGATACTTGGTTCGACCCATTATAGTTTTGAATTCATCGTATGCAAATAACAGTTTGTACCACTAAAGCTTTGGAATTAAATAATCTATTTAGTCTTGCAAAACCACTTTTATTATGACGATTATTGAGTTGGTTGTTCCTGTTATTTTGTTATAGATTCTGAAAATCAATACGTTTAAAAAAAAAAAAAAACACAGAAACATAGCCTAAAGGTATCATTCCTGTACGAGCATTCAGCCGAATGTTTTAATAAAAGTTCTTCAGGAATGGGAAAAAAGAATAGCCTTAACACTTGAACTTTGTTGACCGCATATCAAACACATTTGATAGACCTTAGAGGAATTTTCTGGTTCCACATAAAAATCATTATTTTACCATGAGAACAAATAAAATTACAATAACATGAAGTACACAGAAGGTGAGTTAAGGGTTGCAGCCTGCAAGATGGCCTGAATGATCATGGCATAACCTACTGGGGTTCACTTAGCTTGTATCTAAAATAAAATCACTATCTGCCAAACTATTTTCATTTTATAAGTGTGTTTCTTGCTATGTAGAAATATCCCATGTTAGTGTAAGGGCACTCAGGACACTAAACAGGTTTTCCAAAGGTAAACTTACAACCCCAACTAATGTAGATTTTATTGCAAATTTAGTGTGAACCCAGCCTAAGGGCATTTATCAAGACCAGAGTTCTCGTACGCTTGTTTTAAATTAAGCCCCGTCCCCTTTTCCCGGCCGGATTCACTAAGAGTAAATTCATCTGTCCATGCACCCGATCCTGAGCCCGGCGCAACAAATTTACATCTGCGAGTGTAAATCATGATTGTTTCAATGGGCGAGTGGGGGATACGGCAGGCGTACACCAGGGAGAAGGGGAGAATCTGTGCCTTCACTCTGGAGTATGCCTCGTGCGGAACTTTCATGTACAATATTTGAATTGTGAAAATATAAATTGGAAGGCAGACTTTTAAACTGGGAGAGTTGAAGGGATTGTACTCGTAATATGATGAAAAATCATGTTGTCTATAAAAAAAAACATGTACAGTAAGTGAGTGATACCTTAGCTTATATAAAAAAGGTTCTAGACCAGTGCTTCCCAACCTTTTCCACCTCGGGGCACCCCTTAGGGAAAACAGTCATAGAGTAACTCACAGGTGACGTCTTCCTTGATCTGAGGCGTCACTTTCCCTTTTCCTCTCTATCTGGCTCAGACCACCATGATGATTTCTTCCAGCTACAATTCATCTCTTCAGAACCTGCCAGACAAACATCTTAGGCTCCGCACATTTCTAGCAACTTCCTTCCGTTTCTACCTCCTATAGCCTTCTAAACTGTAGTAACTGCGCTGTTTGGTGTTATGTGCAGTAAAGCGAGTAGGAATGTGGGTTGCCCCCTGTATTTAGGATGCCCTACTGTGCCCTCATATACTAAAAATGCCCTTTGCTGTGTACCCCCATACAATAATAATGACACTAGTTATGCCCCCCTACAAAAATAATGCCGCCAGATGTGCCCTCCATATAATAATAATGCCCCAGATGTGCCCCATACAATAATAATGCCCCCAGATGTGCCCTCCATACAATAATAATGCCCCAGATGTGCCCCATACAATAGAAATGCCCCCAGATGTGCCCTCCATACAATAATAATGCCCCAGATGTGCCCCCATACAATAATAATGCCCCCAGATGTGCCCCCATACAATAATAATGCCCCCAAATGTGCCCCATGCAATATTAATGCCCCCAAATGTGCCCCCCATGCAATAAAAATGCCCCCAGATGTGCTCCCATGCAATAATGATGCCCCCAGATGTGCCCCCATACAATAATAATGCCCACAAATGTGCCCCATGCAATAATAATGCCCCCAGATGTGCCCCCATACAATAATAATGCCCCCAGATGTGCCCCCATGTAATAACAATGCCCCCAGATGTGCCCCCATGCAATAAAAATGCCCCCAGATGTGCCCCCATGCAAGAATAATGCCCCCAATGCACATTTGCGGCCACAGCTTCTAAGGATGAATAAAGTGACAGTGTCACTATTCCCACTGGGATCTCGCTGCACCCCTGGCTGGTTCTCCTGGCACCCCAGTGTGCCACGGCACCCCGGTTAAGAAACGCTGGTCTAGATAGAATACTACTCAACAGAGTGCTGATGTGGCGTACAAATAGTTAAAGCGGTATTCTAATATCAGAAAATAGTTTTAAAATAAAATTATCACCCAACTATTGTCACTAATTTTGCTTGATTTACTCTGAAATAAAAATGAAAATGAGGGAACTACAGAATGTGGTTTTGACTTCAAGAATGATGCCATCAACTTTGCTCTGCCCCTCCAACCGACATCACCATCTCCCTGTCACATTCACACTTTTTTGGGACATTTAGGAGAGAATGCTGTGCTTACAGCATGCTGCCTTGTACTAAACAATGTCACAGGCAGAGAGGGAATGATACAGTAGTGAAATTTGGTGTGGGCAAGGGGGGCGGTCACTCCCGGGCCCACTCAGACAGGGGACCACTGAGGTCTCAGACAGTTAATGCTGTCTGCAAAAGCTATTGCTTTTGCAGACAGCATTAACACGTCAGTAGTGGCCGGAACTGTATGCGCTCGCACTCCTAATGAGTGCATACAGTTTCGACTGGGCCAGGATGTGATTGAAACAGCATCAGGAGCCATTGGCTCCATGCTGTGTCAATCATTCTTGTGGCCAGAGGCAGCGTTATGCCTCCAACCACAAGAGGCTGCGCTCTGCATCGGCGCACGCCCCCGAACTGCAGCGCCCACCCCCTCCTTTATGCCTCTCTTGCGACCGCAAGCACGGTCTTGCTTGCGGCCGCAAGAGGCAATCTTGCCCCCGTCTGATGCGTCGCTCCCTGGGGGATTCCCAGGGAGCGCACGTATCAGGAACCTTAGAGCGCGTCGCTGGGACTTCCTGTACCGGAAGTCCCGGCCCGGGCGCACACTCAGCTTCCCGATGTGTGCGGTGCCCGGGAATCCCACAGGGAGCGACGCATCAGCCGGGGGCAGAAGAAGAGAGGACAGCAGAGATGGGGGAGCGCTTGTTAGGTGAGTTGTGTGTTTGTTTTTTTTAATCTGCTGTGCAGGGGGCAAACTATAAGGGGGGAATACAGGGGAGGGGAGCCATCTATAAGGGGGGGGATACAGGGGGGGGAGCCATCTATAAGGGGGAATACAGGGGAGGGGAGCCATCTATCTGGGGGGGATACAGGGGGAGCCATCTATAAGGGGGAATACAGGGGAGGGGAGCCATCTATAAGGGGGGATACAGGGGGGAGCCATCTATAAGGGGGGATACAGGGGGGGAGCCATCTATAGCCATCTATAAGGGGGAATACAGGAGAGGGGAGCCATCTATAAGGGGGAATACAGGGGAGGGGAGCCATCTATAAGGGGGGAAAACAGGGGAGGGAAGCCATCTATAAGGGGGGGATACAGGGGGGGAGCCATCTATAAGGGGGGAATACAGGGGGAGCCATCTATAAGGGGGGAATACAGGGGAGGGGAGACATCTATTAGGGGGGATACAGGGAGGTAGCCATCTATAAGGGGGGAATACAGGGGAGGGGAGCCATCTATAAGGGGGAAATACAGGGGAGGGGAGCCATCTATAAGGGGGGGATACAGGGGGGAAGCCATCTACAAGGGGGGAATACAGGGGAGGGAAGCCATTTATAAGGGGGGAATACAGGGGAGGGGAGCCATCTATAAGGGGGAAATACAGGGGAGGGAAGCCATCTATAAGGGGGATACAGGGGAGGGGAGCCATCTATAAGGGGGAATAGAGGGGAGGGGAGCCATCTATAAGGGGGAATACAGGGGAGGGGAGCCATCTATCTGGGGGGGGTACAGGGGGAGCCATCTATAAGGGGGAATACAGGGGAGGGGAGCCATCTATAAGGGGGGAATACAGGGGAGGGAAGCCATCTATAAGGGGGGGATACAGGGGGGGAGCCATCTATAAGGGGGGAATACAGGGGGAGCCATCTATAAGGGGGGAATACAGGGGAGGGGAGACATCTATTAGGGGGGGTACAGGGGGGTAGCCATCTATAAGGGGGGAATACAGGGGAGGGGAGCCATCTATAAGGGGGGAATACAGGGGAGGGGAGCCATCTATAAGGGGGGGATACAGGGGGGGGAGCCATCTACAAGGGGGGAATACAGGGGAGGGAAGCCATCTATAAGGGGGGAATACAGGGGAGGGGAGCCATCTATAAGGGGGAAATACAGGGGAGGGAAGCCATCTATAAGGGGGGATACAGGGGGGGGAGCCATCTATAAGGGGGAATAGAGGGGAGGGGAGCCATCTATAAGGGGGAATACAGGGGAGGGGAGCCATCTATCTGGGGGGGGGGATACAGGGGGAGCCATCTATAAGGGGGAATACAGGGGAGGGGAGCCATCTATAAGGGGGGATACAGGGGGAGCCATCTATAAGGGGGTAATACAGGGGGGACATCTATAAGGGGGTAATACAGGGGGGAGCCATCTATAAGAGTCAGCCTACCCACTAAACAAGGGTGTAAAGCGGCCAATATAGATGTGCAGTGTGTAGAGAGATGAGGATGATGACAGAGTGTGGAGCCTAATATGTCTGTCTGGCAGACTCTGTGGATTCGTGGCTCGGAGAAGTCCTCATAATGGCCCAGGACAGATGGAGAAGAAAATAAAAAGGGAAGACGTCCCCTGTGAGTCACTAAATATATCTGCACTGTAATGTATATGGTGTATAGAACCTGTGTAGAGCTGGGGCTACCGCTAAATGACTGGAAGAGGTGTTATTGGTCTGTGTACAGTGGATTATTCAGTAGCAGCGGTGGGGTTAGTCAGTATGTGCTGGTATTAGTCAGTATCTGGTGGTATTAGTCAGTATGTGGTGGTATTAGTCAGTAAGTAGTGGTGTTATTTGTTACTTGTAATCTGGTACTGTGTTTTATTGGATTTAGTATAGAGGATTTAGTCAGTAACAATATGGTGGTGATGGTAGTGGTTGTGGCGATAATATTTCCCCCTTGTATACTGGTATTATTGGTAATACCATATATATATACCAGTAGCATGCACTTGGTCGAGGAAGGGGGGCTCCAGGTTGACAGTCTGCAGCCCTCAGGGTATGCTGGGAGTTGTAGTACAGTAGTACAATCCTCCGATACCTGCCGCTGTAGACAGATGTATTGCTGGAACTTCAGGGCTGATGGTTGTCACCCACAGGTTGCAGCCACCAGGAGAATCAAACTGAGGACAAGAGTGGTGCTGTCTGTGAAAGAAAGCAGCTATATTTTTCTAATCTTAAGCACTTTTACTTTTTTTGTGGCTCTATATTCCAGATGTAGAAGCCTCTTACACTGCTCTTTATCCTTATTCACTATAAAAAATGTAGAAGAATATTCCCTTTATTATTCAAAAAAATCCTTGTCACCTGCTGGGGTTCCCTATGGGTAACGTTGGTTGGGGGCCCACTCAGCCTCACTCGCCCCCCCTAGGCTGAACCCCTAGCTACGCCCCTGGAATGATACAACAGTTTTTGCAAACTAGGTGTGAGGCAAGACAGCTTGTTGCGGCAAGCAAGGTTTTGCAACGTTCTTTTGTTATCATGTAACAAAAGAAATCAAGCCTTTATTATTATTTTTTTTTTTTACTGTTTTAGCTATAATTTTCTTTTGAATTTTTAAACATCCTATCTATATAGCTATCTATTTATATAGCTATACTAAAGACACACACTTCCTCATTGCGTAAATAATACAGAAGAACACATTAGCTTTATGGCAGGTGCAAAAAAAAATTAAAAATAGCTGCTTGCTGACAAACAAATGTGTGATAATTTTTTAAAACATTTAAAAGTCTGATCTTCTTTAAAGGGGCACTGTCATTAAAAACAACTTTGCATACTTTACAATATCTCATGATTCCTATAATGTTTAGCAGATATAAAATAACACACCTTTCTACAGATTCTGAAGCAAAGAGTCTGGGTCTTTGACTTTCCACTTGTATTACCCTTCCTAACCTGTGTGCTTGCGGCCGCAAGAGGCAATCTTGCCCCCGTCTGATGCGTCGCTCCCTGGGGGATTCCCAGGGAGCGCACGTATCAGGAACCTTAGAGCGCGTCGCTGGGACTTCCTGTACCGGAAGTCCCGGCCCGGGCGCACACTCAGCTTCCCGATGTGTGCGGTGCCCGGGAATCCCACAGGGAGCGACGCATCAGCCGGGGGCAGAAGAAGAGAGGACAGCAGAGATGGGGGAGCGCTTGTTAGGTGAGTTGTGTGTTTGTTTTTTTTAATCTGCTGTGCAGGGGGCAAACTATAAGGGGGGAATACAGGGGAGGGGAGCCATATATGAGGGGGGGGATACAGGGGGGGGAGCCATCTATAAGGGGGAATACAGGGGAGGGGAGCCATCTATCTGGGGGGGATACAGGGGGAGCCATCTATAAGGGGGAATACAGGGGAGGGGAGCCATCTATAAGGGGGGATACAGGGGGGGAGCCATCTATAAGGGGGGATACAGGGGGGGAGCCATCTATAGCCATCTATAAGGGGGAATACAGGAGAGGGGAGCCATCTATAAGGGGGAATACAGGGGAGGGGATCCATCTATAAGGGGGGAAAACAGGGGAGGGAAGCCATCTATAAGGGGGGGATACAGGGGGGGAGCCATCTATAAGGGGGGAATACAGGGGGAGCCATCTATAAGGGGGGAATACAGGGGAGGGGAGACATCTATTAGGGGGGATACAGGGAGGTAGCCATCTATAAGGGGGGAATACAGGGGAGGGGAGCCATCTATAAGGGGGAAATACAGGGGAGGGGAGCCATCTATAAGGGGGGGATACAGGGGGGAAGCCATCTACAAGGGGGGAATACAGGGGAGGGAAGCCATTTATAAGGGGGGAATACAGGGGAGGGGAGCCATCTATAAGGGGGAAATACAGGGGAGGGAAGCCATCTATAAGGGGGATACAGGGGAGGGGAGCCATCTATAAGGGGGAATAGAGGGGAGGGGAGCCATCTATAAGGGGGAATACAGGGGAGGGGAGCCATCTATCTGGGGGGGGGGTACAGGGGGAGCCATCTATAAGGGGGAATACAGGGGAGGGGAGCCATCTATAAGGGGGGAATACAGGGGAGGGAAGCCATCTATAAGGGGGGGATACAGGGGGGGAGCCATCTATAAGGGGGGAATACAGGGGGAGCCATCTATAAGGGGGGAATACAGGGGAGGGGAGACATCTATTAGGGGGGGTACAGGGGGGTAGCCATCTATAAGGGGGGAATACAGGGGAGGGGAGCCATCTATAAGGGGGGAATACAGGGGAGGGGAGCCATCTATAAGGGGGGGATACAGGGGGGGGAGCCATCTACAAGGGGGGAATACAGGGGAGGGAAGCCATCTATAAGGGGGGAATACAGGGGAGGGGAGCCATCTATAAGGGGGAAATACAGGGGAGGGAAGCCATCTATAAGGGGGGATACAGGGGGGGGAGCCATCTATAAGGGGGAATAGAGGGGAGGGGAGCCATCTATAAGGGGGAATACAGGGGAGGGGAGCCATCTATCTGGGGGGGGGTACAGGGGGAGCCATCTATAAGGGGGAATACAGGGGAGGGGAGCCATCTATAAGGGGGGATACAGGGGGAGCCATCTATAAGGGGGTAATACAGGGGGGACATCTATAAGGGGGCAATACAGGGGGGAGCCATCTATAAGAGTCAGCCTACCCACTAAACAAGGGTGTAAAGCGGCCAATATAGATGTGCAGTGTGTAGAGAGATGAGGATGATGACAGAGTGTGGAGCCTAATATGTCTGTCTGGCAGACTCTGTGGATTCGTGGCTCGGAGAAGTCCTCATAATGGCCCAGGACAGATGGAGAAGAAAATAAAAAGGGAAGACGTCCCCTGTGAGTCACTAAATATATCTGCACTGTAATGTATATGGTGTATAGAACCTGTGTAGAGCTGGGGCTACCGCTAAATGACTGGAAGAGGTGTTATTGGTCTGTGTACAGTGGATTATTCAGTAGCAGCGGTGGGGTTAGTCAGTATGTGCTGGTATTAGTCAGTATCTGGTGGTATTAGTCAGTATGTGGTGGTATTAGTCAGTAAGTAGTGGTGTTATTTGTTACTTGTAATCTGGTACTGTGTTTTATTGGATTTAGTATAGAGGATTTAGTCAGTAACAATATGGTGGTGATGGTAGTGGTTGTGGCGATAATATTTCCCCCTTGTATACTGGTATTATTGGTAATACCATATATATATACCAGTAGCATGCACTTGGTCGAGGAAGGGGGGCTCCAGGTTGACAGTCTGCAGCCCTCAGGGTATGCTGGGAGTTGTAGTACAGTAGTACAATCCTCCGATACCTGCCGCTGTAGACAGATGTATTGCTGGAACTTCAGGGCTGATGGTTGTCACCCACAGGTTGCAGCCACCAGGAGAATCAAACTGAGGACAAGAGTGGTGCTGTCTGTGAAAGAAAGCAGCTATATTTTTCTAATCTTAAGCACTTTTACTTTTTTTGTGGCTCTATATTCCAGATGTAGAAGCCTCTTACACTGCTCTTTATCCTTATTCACTATAAAAATGTAGAAGAATATTCCCTTTATTATTCAAAAAAATCCTTGTCACCTGCTGGGGTTCCCTATGGGTAACGTTGGTTGGGGGCCCACTCAGCCTCACTCGCCCCCCCTAGGCTGAACCCCTAGCTACGCCCCTGGAATGATACAACAGTTTTTGCAAACTAGGTGTGAGGCAAGACAGCTTGTTGCGGCAAGCAAGGTTTTGCAACGTTCTTTTGTTATCATGTAACAAAAGAAATCAAGCCTTTATTATTATTTTTTTTTTTTACTGTTTTAGCTATAATTTTCTTTTGAATTTTTAAACATCCTATCTATATAGCTATCTATTTATATAGCTATACTAAAGACACACACTTCCTCATTGCGTAAATAATACAGAAGAACACATTAGCTTTATGGCAGGTGCAAAAAAAAATTAAAAATAGCTGCTTGCTGACAAACAAATGTGTGATAATTTTTTAAAACATTTAAAAGTCTGATCTTCTTTAAAGGGGCACTGTCATTAAAAACAACTTTGCATACTTTACAATATCTCATGATTCCTATAATGTTTAGCAGATATAAAATAACACACCTTTCTACAGATTCTGAAGCAAAGAGTCTGGGTCTTTGACTTTCCACTTGTATTACCCTTCCTAACCTGTGTGCTTGCGGCCGCAAGAGGCAATCTTGCCCCCGTCTGATGCGTCGCTCCCTGGGGGATTCCCAGGGAGCGCACGTATCAGGAACCTTAGAGCGCGTCGCTGGGACTTCCTGTACCGGAAGTCCCGGCCCGGGCGCACACTCAGCTTCCCGATGTGTGCGGTGCCCGGGAATCCCACAGGGAGCGACGCATCAGCCGGGGGCAGAAGAAGAGAGGACAGCAGAGATGGGGGAGCGCTTGTTAGGTGAGTTGTGTGTTTGTTTTTTTTAATCTGCTGTGCAGGGGGCAAACTATAAGGGGGGAATACAGGGGAGGGGAGCCATATATGAGGGGGGGGATACAGGGGGGGGAGCCATCTATAAGGGGGAATACAGGGGAGGGGAGCCATCTATCTGGGGGGGATACAGGGGGAGCCATCTATAAGGGGGAATACAGGGGAGGGGAGCCATCTATAAGGGGGGATACAGGGGGGGAGCCATCTATAAGGGGGGATACAGGGGGGGAGCCATCTATAGCCATCTATAAGGGGGAATACAGGAGAGGGGAGCCATCTATAAGGGGGAATACAGGGGAGGGGATCCATCTATAAGGGGGGAAAACAGGGGAGGGAAGCCATCTATAAGGGGGGGATACAGGGGGGGAGCCATCTATAAGGGGGGAATACAGGGGGAGCCATCTATAAGGGGGGAATACAGGGAAGGGGAGACATCTATTAGGGGGGATACAGGGAGGTAGCCATCTATAAGGGGGGAATACAGGGGAGGGGAGCCATCTATAAGGGGGAAATACAGGGGAGGGGAGCCATCTATAAGGGGGGGATACAGGGGGGAAGCCATCTACAAGGGGGGAATACAGGGGAGGGAAGCCATCTATAAGGGGGGAATACAGGGGAGGGGAGCCATCTATAAGGGGGAAATACAGGGGAGGGAAGCCATCTATAAGGGGGATACAGGGGAGGGGAGCCATCTATAAGGGGGAATAGAGGGGAGGGGAGCCATCTATAAGGGGGAATACAGGGGAGGGGAGCCATCTATCTGGGGGGGGGGTACAGGGGGAGCCATCTATAAGGGGGAATACAGGGGAGGGGAGCCATCTATAAGGGGGGAATACAGGGGAGGGAAGCCATCTATAAGGGGGGGATACAGGGGGGGAGCCATCTATAAGGGGGGAATACAGGGGGAGCCATCTATAAGGGGGGAATACAGGGGAGGGGAGACATCTATTAGGGGGGGTACAGGGGGGTAGCCATCTATAAGGGGGGAATACAGGGGAGGGGAGCCATCTATAAGGGGGGAATACAGGGGAGGGGAGCCATCTATAAGGGGGGGATACAGGGGGGGGAGCCATCTATAAGGGGGGAATACAGGGGAGGGAAGCCATCTATAAGGGGGGAATACAGGGGAGGGGAGCCATCTATAAGGGGGAAATACAGGGGAGGGAAGCCATCTATAAGGGGGGATACAGGGGGGGGAGCCATCTATAAGGGGGAATAGAGGGGAGGGGAGCCATCTATAAGGGGGAATACAGGGGAGGGGAGCCATCTATCTGGGGGGGGGGGGTACAGGGGGAGCCATCTATAAGGGGGAATACAGGGGAGGGGAGCCATCTATAAGGGGGGATACAGGGGGAGCCATCTATAAGGGGGGAATACAGGGGGGACATCTATAAGGGGGCAATACAGGGGGGAGCCATCTATAAGAGTCAGCCTACCCACTAAACAAGGGTGTAAAGCGGCCAATATAGATGTGCAGTGTGTAGAGAGATGAGGATGATGACAGAGTGTGGAGCCTAATATGTCTGTCTGGCAGACTCTGTGGATTCGTGGCTCGGAGAAGTCCTCATAATGGCCCAGGACAGATGGAGAAGAAAATAAAAAGGGAAGACGTCCCCTGTGAGTCACTAAATATATCTGCACTGTAATGTATATGGTGTATAGAACCTGTGTAGAGCTGGGGCTACCGCTAAATGACTGGAAGAGGTGTTATTGGTCTGTGTACAGTGGATTATTCAGTAGCAGCGGTGGGGTTAGTCAGTATGTGCTGGTATTAGTCAGTATCTGGTGGTATTAGTCAGTATGTGGTGGTATTAGTCAGTAAGTAGTGGTGTTATTTGTTACTTGTAATCTGGTACTGTGTTTTATTGGATTTAGTATAGAGGATTTAGTCAGTAACAATATGGTGGTGATGGTAGTGGTTGTGGCGATAATATTTCCCCCTTGTATACTGGTATTATTGGTAATACCATATATATATACCAGTAGCATGCACTTGGTCGAGGAAGGGGGGCTCCAGGTTGACAGTCTGCAGCCCTCAGGGTATGCTGGGAGTTGTAGTACAGTAGTACAATCCTCCGATACCTGCCGCTGTAGACAGATGTATTGCTGGAACTTCAGGGCTGATGGTTGTCACCCACAGGTTGCAGCCACCAGGAGAATCAAACTGAGGACAAGAGTGGTGCTGTCTGTGAAAGAAAGCAGCTATATTTTTCTAATCTTAAGCACTTTTACTTTTTTTGTGGCTCTATATTCCAGATGTAGAAGCCTCTTACACTGCTCTTTATCCTTATTCACTATAAAAAATGTAGAAGAATATTCCCTTTATTATTCAAAAAAATCCTTGTCACCTGCTGGGGTTCCCTATGGGTAACGTTGGTTGGGGGCCCACTCAGCCTCACTCGCCCCCCCTAGGCTGAACCCCTAGCTACGCCCCTGGAATGATACAACAGTTTTTGCAAACTAGGTGTGAGGCAAGACAGCTTGTTGCGGCAAGCAAGGTTTTGCAACGTTCTTTTGTTATCATGTAACAAAAGAAATCAAGCCTTTATTATTATTTTTTTTTTTTACTGTTTTAGCTATAATTTTCTTTTGAATTTTTAAACATCCTATCTATATAGCTATCTATTTATATAGCTATACTAAAGACACACACTTCCTCATTGCGTAAATAATACAGAAGAACACATTAGCTTTATGGCAGGTGCAAAAAAAAATTAAAAATAGCTGCTTGCTGACAAACAAATGTGTGATAATTTTTTAAAACATTTAAAAGTCTGATCTTCTTTAAAGGGGCACTGTCATTAAAAACAACTTTGCATACTTTACAATATCTCATGATTCCTATAATGTTTAGCAGATATAAAATAACACACCTTTCTACAGATTCTGAAGCAAAGAGTCTGGGTCTTTGACTTTCCACTTGTATTACCCTTCCTAACCTGTGTGCTTGCGGCCGCAAGAGGCAATCTTGCCCCCGTCTGATGCGTCGCTCCCTGGGGGATTCCCAGGGAGCGCACGTATCAGGAACCTTAGAGCGCGTCGCTGGGACTTCCTGTACCGGAAGTCCCGGCCCGGGCGCACACTCAGCTTCCCGATGTGTGCGGTGCCCGGGAATCCCACAGGGAGCGACGCATCAGCCGGGGGCAGAAGAAGAGAGGACAGCAGAGATGGGGGAGCGCTTGTTAGGTGAGTTGTGTGTTTGTTTTTTTTAATCTGCTGTGCAGGGGGCAAACTATAAGGGGGGAATACAGGGGAGGGGAGCCATATATGAGGGGGGGGATACAGGGGGGGGAGCCATCTATAAGGGGGAATACAGGGGAGGGGAGCCATCTATCTGGGGGGGATACAGGGGGAGCCATCTATAAGGGGGAATACAGGGGAGGGGAGCCATCTATAAGGGGGGATACAGGGGGGGAGCCATCTATAAGGGGGGATACAGGGGGGGAGCCATCTATAGCCATCTATAAGGGGGAATACAGGAGAGGGGAGCCATCTATAAGGGGGAATACAGGGGAGGGGATCCATCTATAAGGGGGGAAAACAGGGGAGGGAAGCCATCTATAAGGGGGGGATACAGGGGGGGAGCCATCTATAAGGGGGGAATACAGGGGGAGCCATCTATAAGGGGGGAATACAGGGGAGGGGAGACATCTATTAGGGGGGATACAGGGAGGTAGCCATCTATAAGGGGGGAATACAGGGGAGGGGAGCCATCTATAAGGGGGAAATACAGGGGAGGGGAGCCATCTATAAGGGGGGGATACAGGGGGGAAGCCATCTACAAGGGGGGAATACAGGGGAGGGAAGCCATTTATAAGGGGGGAATACAGGGGAGGGGAGCCATCTATAAGGGGGAAATACAGGGGAGGGAAGCCATCTATAAGGGGGATACAGGGGGGGGGGGAGCCATCTATAAGGGGGAATAGAGGGGAGGGGAGCCATCTATAAGGGGGAATACAGGGGAGGGGAGCCATCTATCTGGGGGGGGGTACAGGGGGAGCCATCTATAAGGGGGAATACAGGGGAGGGGAGCCATCTATAAGGGGGGAATACAGGGGAGGGAAGCCATCTATAAGGGGGGGATACAGGGGGGGAGCCATCTATAAGGGGGGAATACAGGGGGAGCCATCTATAAGGGGGGAATACAGGGGAGGGGAGACATCTATTAGGGGGGGTACAGGGGGGTAGCCATCTATAAGGGGGGAATACAGGGGAGGGGAGCCATCTATAAGGGGGGAATACAGGGGAGGGGAGCCATCTATAAGGGGGGGATACAGGGGGGGGAGCCATCTACAAGGGGGGAATACAGGGGAGGGAAGCCATCTATAAGGGGGGAATACAGGGGAGGGGAGCCATCTATAAGGGGGAAATACAGGGGAGGGAAGCCATCTATAAGGGGGGATACAGGGGAGGGGAGCCATCTATAAGGGGGAATAGAGGGGAGGGGAGCCATCTATAAGGGGGAATACAGGGGAGGGGAGCCATCTATCTGGGGGGGGGTACAGGGGGAGCCATCTATAAGGGGGAATACAGGGGAGGGGAGCCATCTATAAGGGGGGATACCGGGGGAGCCATCTATAAGGGGGTAATACAGGGGGGACATCTATAAGGGGGCAATACAGGGGGGAGCCATCTATAAGAGTCAGCCTACCCACTAAACAAGGGTGTAAAGCGGCCAATATAGATGTGCAGTGTGTAGAGAGATGAGGATGATGACAGAGTGTGGAGCCTAATATGTCTGTCTGGCAGACTCTGTGGATTCGTGGCTCGGAGAAGTCCTCATAATGGCCCAGGACAGATGGAGAAGAAAATAAAAAGGGAAGACGTCCCCTGTGAGTCACTAAATATATCTGCACTGTAATGTATATGGTGTATAGAACCTGTGTAGAGCTGGGGCTACCGCTAAATGACTGGAAGAGGTGTTATTGGTCTGTGTACAGTGGATTATTCAGTAGCAGCGGTGGGGTTAGTCAGTATGTGCTGGTATTAGTCAGTATCTGGTGGTATTAGTCAGTATGTGGTGGTATTAGTCAGTAAGTAGTGGTGTTATTTGTTACTTGTAATCTGGTACTGTGTTTTATTGGATTTAGTATAGAGGATTTAGTCAGTAACAATATGGTGGTGATGGTAGTGGTTGTGGCGATAATATTTCCCCCTTGTATACTGGTATTATTGGTAATACCATATATATATACCAGTAGCATGCACTTGGTCGAGGAAGGGGGGCTCCAGGTTGACAGTCTGCAGCCCTCAGGGTATGCTGGGAGTTGTAGTACAGTAGTACAATCCTCCGATACCTGCCGCTGTAGACAGATGTATTGCTGGAACTTCAGGGCTGATGGTTGTCACCCACAGGTTGCAGCCACCAGGAGAATCAAACTGAGGACAAGAGTGGTGCTGTCTGTGAAAGAAAGCAGCTATATTTTTCTAATCTTAAGCACTTTTACTTTTTTTGTGGCTCTATATTCCAGATGTAGAAGCCTCTTACACTGCTCTTTATCCTTATTCACTATAAAAAATGTAGAAGAATATTCCCTTTATTATTCAAAAAAATCCTTGTCACCTGCTGGGGTTCCCTATGGGTAACGTTGGTTGGGGGCCCACTCAGCCTCACTCGCCCCCCCTAGGCTGAACCCCTAGCTACGCCCCTGGAATGATACAACAGTTTTTGCAAACTAGGTGTGAGGCAAGACAGCTTGTTGCGGCAAGCAAGGTTTTGCAACGTTCTTTTGTTACATGATAACAAAAGAAATCAAGCCTTTATTATTATTTTTTTTTTTTACTGTTTTAGCTATAATTTTCTTTTGAATTTTTAAACATCCTATCTATATAGCTATCTATTTATATAGCTATACTAAAGACACACACTTCCTCATTGCGTAAATAATACAGAAGAACACATTAGCTTTATGGCAGGTGCAAAAAAAAATTAAAAATAGCTGCTTGCTGACAAACAAATGTGTGATAATTTTTTAAAACATTTAAAAGTCTGATCTTCTTTAAAGGGGCACTGTCATTAAAAACAACTTTGCATACTTTACAATATCTCATGATTCCTATAATGTTTAGCAGATATAAAATAACACACCTTTCTACAGATTCTGAAGCAAAGAGTCTGGGTCTTTGACTTTCCACTTGTATTACCCTTCCTAACCTGTGTACTTGTTTATTGGAATTTATGGTGTTTTAAATCAACTATTATATAGGAACCTCTGAAGGATGAAAATATTAAAGTGATAATTTCGATCAGATTGGCTTTCAGCGCAGCAGGAGTCGGTAATAGCACTATCTCATTCTGCTATTTATCGAATTGTTATTGATTTTTCTTCCTCCATGCGCTGTAAACCTTATGTATAAACACAACTAAACGCCCTGAACTTCATTACTCACCTTAACCCTTAAAGAACTCTTTTGGGTCTTGAGGATGCTGCAGATTTTGTGTTGTTGTTTTTGCATTGTTACAGGGGCTAACATATCAACTGTTTCAAAAAGTTTTATAGATTTGTAATTTACTTCTAACCCTTCGTGTCTGTAATCTGTATATATATATATATACATTCCTACTGCACATACCCCATGCAGTAGGAATGTATATATATGTTCCTGACACTGACGGGGTTATTGATGTGAGCGGGAGCGCTGCAGAGAGAGCGATCCCGCTCACATCAGTCTTTGGGGCCGCGGGTAAGGAAAGGCAGCTGCGATCCCACAGCCAACTTTAATTAACCCCTTAAACGCTGCGATCTACATCTGATCTGATCTGATCTCATCTGATCTGATTGCAGCGTTTAAGGTGCACAGTGACAGATCAAGCCTTTGTCACTGAGTGATACGGGGGTCCCGATCGCATGTGCCGACAGGCGGGGGTAAGCTCCTTACCTTCGTCCTATCGGATACGGCATCTATGTGTAGAGTCTGCTCTTAGGCAGGCTCTATACATAGATCGCCGATAACACTGATCTTTGCTATGCTATGGCATAGCATAGACCAGTATATGCAATCTAATGATTGCATATTTTACAGTAAATAAAAGTGTAAAAAAAAATGTATAATAAAAAAAAAAATTAAGTATAAAAAACCCCTTATAAACCCCCTCCCAATAAAAGTTTAAAATACCTCCTTGCCCATTATAAAAATATTAATATAAATAAATAAACATATTACATATCGTAACATGCAGAATTGTCCGATCTATTAAATATTACATTATTGTTCCTGCATGGTGAATGGCGTAAATGGAAACAAACAAAAAAAAAAGAACCCGCACCAATATAATATTAATAAAAACTAGAGATCATGACGCAAAAAATGACACCCCAACCAGCCCTGTAGGTGGAGAAATAAAATGCTATGGCTCTTAGAAGGCGTGGAGGAACATTGCATTAATTTGAGCCAGACTTTTGTGCATCAAAGGGCTCTGTCTTGAGGGGATTAAACATTTTATATCTTTACATACTTTTCAGCTGCTGTATGTCCTTCAGGAAATGTTGTTTTCTTTTCAGTCTGACACAGTGCTCTCTGCTGCCACCTCTGTCCGAGAAAGGAACTGTCCAGAGCAGTAGCAAATCCTCATAGAAAACCTCTCCTGTTCTGGACAGTTCCTGTCTCGGTCAGAGGTGGCAGCAGAGAGCACTGTGTCAGATTGACAAGAAAACAACATTTCCTACAGGACATACAGCAGCTGAAAAGTATGTAAAGACTTGACATTTTTAAATAGAAGTCAATTACAAACCTATATAACTTTCTGAAACCAGTTCATTTGAAAGAAAACTTTCGCTGGATATCCCCTTTAAGTCCCAATGGTTCCTATTTAGAGATGAGCAAACCGGGTTCGGGTTTGAGTCCATCCAAACCTGAACGATCAGCATTTGATTAGCTGGGGCTGCTGAAGTTGGATAAAGCTCTAAGGTTGTCTGGAAAACATGGATATAGCCAATGACTATATCCCCGATTTCCACATAGCCTTAGGGCTTTATCTAACTTCAGCAGCCACCGCTAATCAAATGCCGAAAGTTCGGGTTCGGATGGACTCGAGTATGCTCGAGGTTCGCTCATCTCTATTCCTATTACGACCTCACACCAGGCAGTTATTTGATCCCTGGAACTGGAACTGAGTGTATGGAACTGGTGTTTATTTGCTGCAACGAGTGCAGCAATATGAAAGGTAGAAATGGTAAAATATTGTCTCTTCCAATTCATCGAAAGACATATCCAACCAGGGGGGAACCTGCAGTAAATAATACAATCCAAGTGATCAAATGATAGCTTGCATGCAGCTCACCTGTCCTGTCCCAGGCAAAAGCATAAACAAAAGACTCAGGGCTGATGAAAAAACATTCCTTTTGCTATCATTCATTTGGAACCTCTTATTACTTTCAGAAGATAAGTATCTTTCCCGGCCCTAATGGATGATGGACACAGAGATGCGTGGCCTGTTTAAAGGCAGAGCTATTATCACAGTAGCAAACATCATAATCTTATGTGCTTATAACTGTTATGTACAGAAATGTCAGGGGAAATTTCTCATTGATGTGTATAATAGTATTATTAAGTATTAAGTATTATTAGGATGTGATAAAGCATTTTATGTGAATATATTTGTCTATTTAGGTGTTTTCATATAAATATTCATATTCAGCATGTCTGTCTTTTGTTGATTTCCCATTTTCCAGACTTTTAGGTTTAATGTGTTGTATTGCAGTTTGGCTATGTTCACACAATGTTTAACTGATAAACTGCCGGCCGCAGGGCTGCATTCAGGACGTTCCTTCCGTCAGTACCTCTGTATTGACTGCAGGAACGTCCTTTTTTTTTTACAACTTGCAGGCTTTTTTTCACTTGCGGGCTTCATCGGGTGTGCACGCAAATAAATTAACCATTCACTTCAATGCAAAGTGCGGCTACCGCCGCACATTACATTATGTGAACAGCTATTATTTCCGGAAACATTGAAGTAATAGGCATGTACATTATTTTAACGCCTGTTCTCATCAAAATAACGATGTGTAAACACAGCAGGTGGCATTGCATTGACTTCAATTCAATGCCGTCCCTGCAGTAAAGAACGGACGCTAATTCTATTGAAATCAGCGTCCGTTTTTTTAATGAAATATAACTTTGTGTGAACATAGCCTATATCTGCATACACATTCCACTTTTTTTTCTCTTTTGTCCATTTAAATGACTGTTATAAAAAATGGCCATCAATCTATTGACTCTTTCTATTTATTTCAGACTTTAAAACTTGGTATTAAGTATAATTCTTTTGGCTTTAAAATCATGTAGTTAGGATTTAATTTAAATGCTCAGAATTCTCTGCAAAGCCTTTGCTTTGCCTTATTAAGTAAATAGGAACAGATTCTTTTTACTAAAGTAATTTTCCAAATATGTAAAAAGTGTTTATTTTACTTCTTAATATTGTTAATTTCTAGTTCTTTTTACTAGCAATGTGACCTTTAAAAAAATAAACGGCTTGTGAGGCAACAGTTAGGTTACAACAGGTAATTTAAAATGGATATGTCAGCAGCTAAACAGGGGTAAATCAATGAAGAGTTAAATATTAATAATAATATTATGGCATACTTCATCAGGCTCCATATGTGTGGAAGTATTGTGTTGGAAGGATGTTTTCATACACATGGCTTCTAAATATACAGATTCCATGCACAGGGCTCTGCTCTAATCTATTCTGACAGCAGGCACATTTACATTTCTTAAAATCATCTTTCTATAATACAAACATTGCTGTATAATGTACATCCGAATACTGACAAAGAAGTGTTCATTAATGTTAATGGAATAAACTAGTTACTACATTCAGTCTAATTTCTGGATTTTTTTTTTTTCAAATACTCCAAAGTGTGTTATTCTTTGGAAATTAACCAAATAGTTAACTAGTAGACTACATCAAGTTTATTCAAGCATGTTGCTACTGTGCCACAGTATATGTCTCTAATAGAAATGAGCGAACACCCGGCCAAAACCAAGCCTGCAGCAAATGATTATCGGTGGATGCAAAAGTTGAAATAAGTCCTAGGGAGTCCTGGAAAACATGGATACACCCTATGGCCTATGGCTTTATCCATGTTTCAGGCAGCCTTAGGGCTGTATTCAATACCCGTAATCAAATTCTGCATATTTGGGGACAAATGAATTTGTGCATGCTTGAGATTTGCCTTATCTCTAGTCTCTATGCTATTGCTAGTATCCTAAAAAAAAATTAAATATGAATGATGCCTAACAAACATTCCTATGATGTCCTGAATGCATCAGGTACATTGACTTTAACATGACCCACGGATAGATTGGTGCCGGCGCCGGGAAGCCGTTGCCATGGTCCATTTTTTGAACCGCAGCCCGGTTCCCGTGTACGGCGTCATTCAATCCACGGGTACCGTGGCGGGGCTGAAGCACTGGAGGCGGTCCGGGCTGCCCCCAGTGGGAGGATTCCCCCATCCCTTTATGACGCGACTCCATTGATTCTAACATACAAGGCCCTCATACAAGGGCGGGGGACTCCTCCCACTATTGGGGGCCCGGCCCGCCTCCAGTGCTTCAGCCCCGGCCCGGTACCCGTGGAAAGAATGGTGCCATACACTCCAACAGGGCCGTGGTTCAAAAAATGGACCACAGCACTGGGTTCCCTGCGCCGATCTATCCGTGGGTGATGTTAAAGACAATGTACCTTATGGTACATTCTCTTTAAATTCCTATGCCAAGTTAAAATATTATTCCCAGCATGTGTTGACATTGACTAAAAGTAAAAGGGTCTGAGTGTCCCGAATCTTAAAGTGTTTACACTTTTTTTTGTTAGCATGATACAAAGGCAGTCCTTCAGTCCTGAAAGAAGTGGGGGCAGGCAGATGTCAGAACTAACGTCAGAACTTCTACATCCCATACAGTTCATGTAGTGACCTATGGGGGGGACCCCTATTTTTGCAATGGGACCTTTTCTATGCTGTATGTACTATTGTAAATACCATAGGAATTTTTAAAAGTGGAAAATTCCATTAGATCATGTTCAGACACCAATATTTTAACCCCATTTAAAAGTTCTTAAGAAATTTGCTACTAGCTTTACTTTTTATTGGGGTTTAATTCAGGATATATCTGCATACTGTACATTGATAAACATAGAACAAGAGATACAGACTCAATATCATGAAACCAAACAACAGAAAAGGATAGTTAAGGTAATTAACGTTTGTTATACAAGTCAGCATGCCAACTAATTGGAATACGCCGTCCATAATTACATTGACATTTGCTATCATTTCAGCTGTGTTGCTTTGCATCCCGCTCTTCTATTAACGTTGCACTTTAATTTAATGTTTTAAATAGTAAACTAATCACAATTATTAAAAGAGGAAAATAAAAATTATACTATTTGTGTACACAATGTGTCAGTTTTGGGCTCCATCGCCGACCCTTTTAATCAATTGTAGTCAGACATATATATATAAACAATAGATGATGCTGTCGTGTTTAACAAAGTCCATCGATCCACTCATCTTTTGTTACAAGCAAACAGTCCGATTCAATTGGTTTAAATAAGAATGAAGTCTGTCTTGTCGTTCAGTGATGTGTTTTAATTAGGCTGTAAGACTTATAAAGATGTTTGTCCTTTAGCAGGACTGACATGTTGTATTACTGAGAACATGCCACATCTAATTTCTTTTAGCTATGCTTTATCTAATGGATATGATGATGTATGGTTGGCTGACAGATTCAATGAAACTTAAGAGCGATGCCATGAGCGACATTTTGTCTTAAATCGCTGCTCTGGGGCAGTGGAGTTTTAGTATTGCACGATTTAAATGTAATAAAAAAAATAAAATAATAATAATAATAATAATAATAATAAATTATTATTATTGTTATTGTTATTATTATTATTATTATTATTATTATTATTATTACTTCCAATTATTAGTATTATTATTAGTATGATTATTATTATTATTGATAAAACATTGAAATTTTTATTATTATTATCATTATTAACCCCTTAAGGACGGTGGACGTATATGTACGCCATCTGGGACTTGGCGCATCATGTACGCCCTGTCGGGGGGCAATGCTCTGGAGCGAGCTCAGGAGCTTAACTCCCTTCAGAACGGGTAAGGACCGGCTGCTATCTGCAGCCAGGCCCTCCCCCTTAATGGCAGGCCACCGCGATCACGCGGCAACCTGCCATTAACCCCTTTAACGCCCCCCTTACTTAAGTGTAAGTGACCGAAGCATCTCCAGTCACTTACCAATCGGGACCACCGCAGCGTGTCTGCCTGACTGCCGGAGGTTTACTGCTTATGGCCGTACAGCCTGATCTTCTGATCGGCCACAGGCAGGCTCTATCAGAAGATCGCAGATTATACTGATCCCTGCTATGTTATTATATAGCAGGGATCAGTGTATCCAATCTAATATATGTACAGTATGTTAAAGTTCCCTAAGGGGACTTAAAAAGTGTAAAAAAAACATTAATAAAAGTTTTAAAAAATGTCCCAAAGTCCCTCGTCCAATAAAAGTGAAAACTACCCCACCTTCCCATTTTATACATAAAACACATTAAAATAATAAAGGTAATTAACATATAATGTACCGAAGCGTGCATAATTGTCTGATCTATTAAAATAAAACAATATTTTTCCCACATGGTGAACGGCGTGAACAAAAAACGGTAAAAAAAATGTAGGGATTGCCTTTTTAAATAACATTTTATGTATAAAAAAATGGATCAATACGTCTGATCTAGAAAAAAAAATTACTAATTACTAAAAGTAGAGATCATGGCGCAAAAAATTATGCCCCATATAACCCTGTAGGTGAAAAAATAAAAGCGCTATAAGGGTACAAACACACACACCGTATATGCAGCAGATACGCAGCAAATACGCAGCAGATACGCAGCAGATCTGCAGCAGATTTGATGGTGAAGACTTGATGCTGTGTTCAGTTATTTAGATCTAATCTGCTGCGTATCTGCTGCGTATTTGCTGCGTATCGCAGCAGTAAATACGCTGCGTATAGGGTGTGTGTGTTTATACCCTAAGAGTTACAATAGGACCATTTTAAATACCTGTTTGCAAAAAGAAAAAAAAATCTGCTAATAAAAATAGTAAAACGTTGAAAAACCTAGTAAACCTGCATATTGCTGTGTTCAGACTGACCTATAGAAAAAAGGAAATATTCCAGTTTTAAAATTAAGTGAACAGGGACCCCCCCCCCACCTACCCAAAAAAAAAAAAAAAATTGTGTAATCACATTTTTTGACCCAAATTCACCCCATAAATGATATTTTGGGGGTTTCGTCATTCATTTTATGCCAGATTGAGAGATACTATTACAAAGGACACCTATTCCTGAAAAAAAAGAGCAATTACATGGCCCTGTAGGTGGAAAAGAGTTATGGGTCTTAGAAGGTAAGGTCCTTAAGGGGTTAAACATAATATTTCATTTATCACATATATTGTACACCTGAACATACAGGTTACTGGAACAGATCAAGCTTACACAACAGCAGCTCAAACAAGTCCTGGGTTTCCTCTCTTTTCCTGCCAGCCATAGAAGAATGACACCTGCAGTCTAATGAATCACTTTCGTAACCCAATAATAAATTATAAGCAGATTTCACATTTTGAAGGAGCTCTATTGCACGAAGAAAGCAAATGAGATTGTGGAGATCTTATCCATCCCTCAGATAATTGAACGGTTGGATCAAAGCTTGTGCATGTTGTATACAAGATGGGAAGTGTCTTAGGCAGGTTGCTGATAGTCATGTGGGGAAAAAGTGTTCATTTCTTTTTCATAATGCCAGAATACTGTTCTTCTTCCTCTTCCCCATCTTCCTTGACCTTCTTCTTCTTCCTCCTTCCTTCCTCTTCTCTTTTTAACCACTTCATGACCAAATGTTGCATGATGCATAGATGTCCAGGTCACACTGGAGCAGCGCACTCCTCTTCAGCCTTCTGTGACTATGTTCACACAACATCAAAAATAGAGAAAAGGCGGCCGATTTAGCTATTTAAAAAAAAAAGTCTGTTATTGCCGTGATTTAACTGAGTGTAATGGCAATTCATTGAATTCAATGGTAAGATGGACGTCCAATGCACACGATGCATTGAATAACTGACGTTTTTACTGCGGACATTAAAATAATGAACATGAACATTATTTTCGGATGTCTTTTGCAAACAGCGGATGTTTTTTTTATTAGTTGTTCACACACAGTCCTTCTTTTGTCACTGTTCTTTCCCCGTTTTTACTAATTCAATGGACTTTAAGATACAGTCTGCAGTGCTAGATAGTTAATATAACTGTTATAAACCAGAAGAATGTATATATGGAGTGGTTCCCAAATTTGATCACTTCTCCAGTTTGGGTGCGGGTTTCGCTACTCAGTTCCATTGAAGTGAATAGAGCTTAACTGCTAACCACACCTGAACTGGAGACAAGATTTGAGTTGGAGACTTATGGTCCCTTTACACAGAGCAATTATTGTTCAAATTTTCACGATAACGATCGCATTTGAGCGATAATCGGCTCGTGTAAACACAGCAAACGATCAAGCGACAAGTCGTTCATTGTGATCTTTCAACATGTTCTCAAATCCTCCTTGGTCGTTTGCAGAAAATTAGTAGATCACTTCATCTAACCAGTCTTTTAACGATTCACCCTATGTGTGAGATGGGCTTAAGCGATCTTAAAACCATCGTAATAACAATTTTTAAAAATAATTTATCGTTCCACACTGATGGTTATAAAAAACTCATTGTTACTTCCAAATCCTTAATCGTTAGATTGCGCAAATTATCGTTCCTTGTAAAGGGACCATAAGTCTGATCACCACATCATGTTAGGTAGACATATTTTCCCTTCTAGAGTCACATGATTTATTGACACTTTTTTGACTATTTATCTAAACGGGTAACCTGAATTGTTTTGTCTTTAAATTACTCTTTAAATTCTCTTAGTTATGTGGTTGTGCCTATTTCACATCTGTATCTGTATGTTACTTTTAGTAAAGTAGTTTACTAAGGCTGGGTTCACACTACATTTTTGCAATCAGTTTTTTTCAACCATTTTTTTGGGGGGGGGAAACGAATGGAAAAATGGATGCAGTTTAGTAAATCCATTGACTTCCATTTTAAAAAAAAGGATTAAAATGCATCAATTTGTTTTTAAGGTACACAAAAAATTACTGGACGGTATTTTTGTGTACTTTAAAAAAACAGATGCGTTTTGACTAGAGATGAGTGAACCTAGAGCGAATGAGTGAATGCTAGAGTCCATCTGAACCCGATCGTTCTGCATTTGACTAGCAGGGGCTGCTGAAGTTGGATAAAGCCCTAAGGCTATGTGGAAAACATGGATATAGTCATTGGCTGTATCCATGTTTTCCAGACAACCTTAGAGCTTTATCCAACTTTATCCAACAATCGGGTTCAGATGGACTCTAGCATGCTCGAGGTTCGCTCATCTCTAGTTTTGACCCTTTTTTTTATAATTGTGGATCAAAAAGAATTCACAAAATTGCATCCATTTTTTGCAAAGACAAATGAAAAAACAAAAAAACAGATAGTAAGGCTATGTTCACACTACCTTTACCAGCGTCTGGACAGTGGATGCTGTTAAACTGCTGGCGGCTGGGCTCCATTCAGCACTTTACTGCAACTGATACCTCTGTATTGACGGCAGAACTTTTCTTCTTTTACCATTGACTTGCGGGCACCATCGGGTGCACCTGCAAATCAATAAACCATTCACTTCGATAGAAAGTGTGGCTGCCGCCGCATATTACTTTATGTGAGCTGCTATTATTTCCGAATGCTGTTCGGTGGACAGCGTCCTGAAATAATAGGCAGTTACATTATTTTAAAGCCCGTTCTAAAGAATAGTCATTAGCATAACAATGTGTTAACACAGCGGGCTGTATTGCATTAACTTTAATCCAATGCCGCCCCTGCAATATAGAACGGAGACAGTAATTCCATTGCAAGCAGTGTCCGTTCTTCACTGAAAAAGGACATTGTGTGGACAATACCTATTAGACAAAGAATATTGAACCTAAAAATCTGTGATTGCAGTTTAGATAAGTTACTGTACGTAAGTTAACTCTAAAAAGCATTACGCCTTTGTTATTCAGACTTGTAAAATGTGCAATGAAGCTTTGCCTGAAATGTGATTTTGGTAGGTCAATAATTTAATATCCCGGGAGTGTCCTTGTTTTTTGGCTTAAAACATTTATCAGCTGCTTGTAGTATAAGCAGACACTTCAGTGACCCGAACAACCAACCTTTCTCCTTATTTTTCCATAAAGGTTAACTGGCACATAGCCACAAATGCAAACTTTCCTTTATAGTTACTTCTGATTGTTATAGAGAAAATAGGTCCTCAACCTGTCAAGGAGAAGATTCTCTTTTATATCGTTCCATGATATTGTGCATCATTTTAAGCAGAATATCTGGTTTCTGACTGAAAATATAAGTGTCAAGTTACCTTAGATGACCCTTGGTTCTTTATAGTATTATATTTACTGTGTCTACATTAACTCTCATAGATACATACATAGGAATTTAGATTATTTAGCTGCTTGTACAGAAGCTGATGATAGTGTTATACTTCTGTTCCCCAGAATACACAAAGATTTTTGTTGAAATAATTATCATTTAAATTTAAATGTAATAATTTTATATCATTTTATTATCATAGAAAATTACAGTTATTCATAAGAAAATTTGTAGCGCTTCTAAACCTCACTTTTTCTCATCAATGCTGTACAAAGATAATATATATATTTTGGGATTTATAATCTAAAATTCTTGACCAAAACATAGGGTCAAGTCAATAATTGTTTGCTTTCTAATGTGTAACATACATAACGAGAAGAAACTTCACGGTGTAGGTATTGCACTGAACCCAGGACCCTAATACAAGCCATTGTGCTGTCCTTAGTAAAAGGGACTTGATATGCGTAAAATTTAGGGGGGGATTTATCAAACATGGTGTAAAGTGAAACTGGCTCAGTTGCCCCTAGCAACCAATCAGATTCCACCTTTCATTTTCAAAGGAGTCTGTGAGGAATTAAAGGTGGAATCTGATTGGTTGCTAGGGGCGACTGAGCCAGTTTTACTTTACACCATGTTTGTTAAATCTCCCCCATAGTGTATTAAATAATGGATGTTGTTTGTGCGGATGGCAAATTAATTGTTATGACAAATATTCACAGACTTTATTTTGCAAACAATGGACGTTATTTTCAGTTGTTCCCCACCTTTTTTTCCCCACCATCCTTTCACCGTCTTTGCTATTAAATTCAATGGAACTTCAAAAAAGAACCACACCCAAAAGGGCCTGGACTACAATAATGTACAAACAGCTGTCAATCTAACACCCAAAATGTGAAATGGCTGATATCATGTGTAACTCAAAGTAAAAAACAAAAACAAAATGAAATGAAAAAAACGGCATGTGACCATAGCTTTAGACAGACAGGGGGAGATTTATTAAACTGTTGTAAAGTAGAATAGGCTCAGTTGCCCCTAGCAACCAATCAGATTCCACCTTTCATTTCCCAAAGAGTTTGCGAGAAATGAAAGGTGGAATCTGATTGGTTGCTAGGGGCAACTGAGCCAGTTTCCCTTTACACCATGTTTGATAAATGTCCCCCACAGTCTTCAAATGCAGTTTTGGCAGTTACTTAAAGGGGTTCTACAGCAAAACAAACAAACAAACAAAAAAAAAACACTTTCTTTCAAATCCACTGGTGTCAGAAAGTTATGTGCATTTGTAGTTTACTTCTATATCTCAAGTATTTCAGTACTTACTGTATCAGTTGCTGTGTGTTCTGCGGGAAGTGGTGTATTCTTTCCAGCCAGACACAGTGCTCTCTGCACAGTGGACTGATCTCCACTGTGAGTGATGTGGCCTTTACAGCTACACCGCTGCCTATGTACTGTACCCTACCAGATGGCAAATGCCAGAGCTGCTGATGTTTAACCTTGCTGCAGTTGGGTACCATTTACTGTTTTTTTTTTTGTTTTGTTTGTTCTTTAAGCCTCTATAAGGTAGTTGGAAGCATTTTACAAAAAATAAAACCTAATTGTGACACGAACAGGCTGGGTTCACACAGTTTTTCAGCTCCGTTTAAAATAACGTCCGTTATTTTAGGTGTAAAATAATGGATGTCATTTAGCTGTCTGGCCTCCCCTGGCAATGACGGGTGTTTGTACATTATTCTAGTTTGGTTACTAATTGGCCTTTAGGGGTGACTTAATTGAAAAGTCCATTGAATTTATTAGTAAAAAAGGAGAAAGAACCGTGGAAAAAGAAAAACTGCGTGTGAACTACTAATAAAAAACGTCAGCTGATGGAAAAAACGTCACAAAATAATGATCATGTCCATTATTTTGACGCGGCAAAAACGGCCGTTATTTAATACATTGTGTGCATTGGACGTCTGTTTTCCCATTGACTTCAATACATTGCCATTGCAGTCAGTTAAATTGCGTCAAAAACAAGTGTTTTTTTTTTATTATGGAAATTGGCTGCCTTTTCAATATTTTTGACATTGTGTGAACATAGCCTCACAATTATTAATGGTATATTCTGAATACACAACGTTAACATTAGCATTTTATGAATGTTCAGCTTTAACATGAATTACACTTTAACGTCAAAAATTTAGAAAAAGCACCCGATTTTGATATTTACAAAAACATCCGTTTATGCCGCTATTTAACCCCTGGGTGACCTAGGACGTACCGGTACGTCCTGGAAGTCTGTCCCCAGACGACCCTGGATGTACCGGTACGTCCTGAGCTATGAAGCGCGCTTCATAGCAGGTGGGGGGCGGCTGCAATCAGCAGCCGGCACCTCACAGTTAATGACACGCTGCAGCGGCCGTGGCGTTTAGGTGTAAGTGACAGGGGGAGTCCCGACGTTAAAACGGACCGCCGGAGGTTTCTCACCTCCCTCCGTGCGGTCCGATCGGCGATCTGCTTCACTGAGCCTGCACAGGCAGGCTCAATGAGCAGAGCACCGATAACACTGTTCAATGCTATGCCTATGGCATAGCAATGGTCAGTGTAGAAATCAAAGTATTGTATGTAAAAGTCCCCCAAAAGGACTTAATATGTGTAAAAAAAAAATAAAAAGTTAAAAACACCAACACACTACCCCAAAACCCCTCCCCCAATAAAAGTTTAAATCACCCCCTTTTCCCATTATATAAATAAAACATAAAAAATAAATAAATAAACATATAATACAAAAAAAAAATATATAATTTTTTTTTATAAAAAGTGATCAAAACGTCCGATCTTCACAAATGTGGTATTAATAAAAACTAGAGATCATGGCGGAAAAAATGACACCCCATACTGCCCCATAGGTGAAAAAATAAAACTGTTATAAGCGTCACAATAGTCCCATTTTATTAATATTTAATTGCCAAAAAAAAGATTTAATTAAAAAAAAATGTATATAACATTAGAGAATCTGTGTAACTTGCATATGGTTGTGTTCAGACTGACCTATAGAATAATAGTATCATGTCGCTGTTACCATATAGTGCATTGCGTAGACACAGGAACCCCCCAAACGTTACCATATTGCATTCTTTTTTACGATTTCACATATTTATATCTTCATAAATAATATATTTGGGATTCCATCATACATGTTATGGTAAAATGAAAGACGCCATTACAAAGTAAAACTATTCCTGTAACAAACAAGCACTTACATGGCTTGTAGATAGAAAACTGAAAATGCTAGAGCTCTTAGAAGGGGAGGAGGGAAAAACAAAAGCGCAAAGATCAAAATTTGTGTGGTCCACTAGGTCATTTTGGGCCTGGTCCTCAAAGGGTTAACTGGCTGCAATGGCAATGCATTGAAGTCGATGGGAAGACGGACATCCAATGCACACAATGCATTGAATAACGGACGTTTTTACTGCAAACGTCAAAATAATTAACATTATCATTATTTCCGGACGTCTTTTGCAAACAGCGGTAGTTTTTTATTAGTTGTTTGCACACAGTTTTTATTTTGTCACCGTTCTTTCTCTGTTTTTACTATTAAATGTAATAGACTTTTCAATTAAGCCGCACCCAAAGGCCAATTAGTAACCCCAAACTAGAATAATGTACCAACAGCCATCATTGCTAAGGGGAGGCCAGGCTGCTAAATGACGTCATTTTAAAAGGAGCTGAAAAAACATTGTGTGAATATAGCCTATACCTACTCTATTTGTACCTTTCCCATTCACAAAGCTGGTGGCATATTATGATGTTGTTATAGACATATTTACATTTGCACTTTGACATGATTCCAGACGGTGATGACTGGTATCAGGAAATATCACAATGCAGCAATAATATGTACAAGTAAAGCCCTTTTAAGTGTCAATTTATGAAAATGTAGATTCATTCAACAACAGCTGGAAAACATCATGTTTATTACCTCTACAAGAATGTGTAATTATATTTTACAAGACTGGCATGTCGTACAATGATTCAAGTGATTACAGCAAACACTGTAAATTAACATTTGACACTTATATTCAATCTTAGTAAAACAATGTCGCACATAGCGGAGCCTAGAACATGTATTTATGTAGCATGATGGCAAAAAACAACATCATTTTATTCATAGATAACTTTCATTTTGAACAGCAAATACGACCCCGAGGGATATCACTGCTCATAAAATATATTGTCTTACTGTCAAAAGTCAGAATAGAGTACATCGAGTTATTCAGTCCGCCTCTAACCTTGATCTTTATGCTCAATTCATATGTTTAGAGTTTCATGGATTTCTATCTAATTCAGGGTTGTAACTGAGATGTGCTGCTAAAATGTAACTGTTATTAAATATACATTTAAAGTAAAAAAAAAAAAAAAAAAAAAAAATAATAATAATAATAATAATAATAATAATAAAATAAAAGCCTGTCCAAAAATGTTCTGTCCCGGCACACACATATTTCCAATTGATAAAAGAAAGTGCAGCATAGTTTTTTGTATACTGGTGTTGCCAGGGGATGTATTGTTGTCCATGGTGTACTTCACCTTAATAACTGAAGGTATAAGTGTGCCATCTTATCCATCCTGTTCCATTGCAGAACGTTTACTTAAATTATGGACGTGTAAATGTAGCCTTACTGCCAACCATTGCTTCAGTAAGGTTGCAGCACCTGCTCATCATTCAGCACAAGGCAGCATGGTGTAACTACTCCTCACTCTCCCTAAGGCTGTGTACTGACGTGGTGTTTGTGCAACAATGGTGCCACTTTAATGCTTCAAATCACAGAACTGCAGTAAACTAGTGCCAGGAGAAAAGGAGTACAGACAAAAAACTAAAAGTGCAGCAGCCACCTACAGGTGCAGCGGCCTACCGTATATACTCCCCCCAGCGGACACACAATAAACGGTACCGATACACGGTAGGCCCCTGCACCTGTAGGTTGCTGCTGCACTTTTTGTTTTTTGTCTGTACTTAAGTCACTAACAGCGTGCAACCTGCAGTGTAAACATAGTCATAGATGTGCTGCCAAATTTTCCCTTTTTTTTTCCAGGAGAAAAGGAGTAATCTCACTCTTTCCTTTGTGACCTGTCCTCCATATAAGCTGTGTGAACACATCCTTAAAGCAACTCTGTACCCACAATCTGCCCTCCCAAACCGCTTGTACTTTGGATAGCTGCTTTTAATCCAAGATCTGTCCTGGGGTCCGTTCTGCAGGTGATGCAGTTATTGTCCTAAAAAAACAGCTTTTAAACTTGCAGCCCTGTGCCCAACAGCCGTGGCCTAGAGTGTGTGTGCATTAGGCTGGCACAACCTCTCTGTCCCTCCTCCCCACCTTCCTCATCATAAGGAATGCCCCAGGCAGATTGTCTCCTATTCTTCACCTGTGTCAGCACGGCACATGCGCTGGATCATTAAGGCATCTGAGCAATGTTCAGACTGGAGAAAATGTTCTAGGGGCATTCCTAATGATGAAGAGGGTGGGGAGGAGGGGCAGAGGAGTGGTGCAAGCCTAGGGCACAGATATTGTAGACCACTCCCGTTTGACTCAGGGCTGCAAGTTTAAAAGTTGTTTTTAGGACAATAACTGCATCATCTGCCGAACGGACCCCAGGACAGATCTTGGATTAAAAGCAGCTATCTGAAGGTACAAGTGGTTTGGGGAGGGGGGGGTTAGATTGTGGGTACAGAGTCGCTTCAATGTCCCAGTAAAGAAATATATATCTTTAACTATGACAGGGAGATCATGATATAGACTGGAAGGGCTGGTCAGAGATGGTGACATCACATCACAGGGGGGGGGGTGATTGGGTTAGAGGTCAGAGACAAGATCCAGCTAAGCTTCCTGTGACATCAGAGGATGATGCATGGTCTGCGGAGAGAAAGAGGAGCTGTAGACAATTAGAGATAAGCGAATTGCTCATCTAAACGAAAGGAAGTGCTCCATTTGATCAGCGGCCTGCTCATCAAGCCGCTCCACTCATTCAATACTGGGAAACTTCTCTCATTTTCCCAGGATTGGATCCAGCTTTTCCCCAGCATCTGGGATGGAGCGGCAGAGAGCGGAGCAGCGCTGAAAGGCCGGCGGCATGATGAGCAGAGCGCAGATCAAACAAAGAGCTTCCCTTTATTTAGATAAGCGATTTGCTCATCTCTATAGACAATACATACAGTATTTTGTAGTCCTTATATTTTCTATTTCCTGTCAGTGGTGAAACATGTAAAAGCCGGAGGGGCGGAGCCTGCAGCCGAGGGGAATGGTCGCACATCAGATGAGCTCCGTGACCACAGCGTATTTATAGCTGTCAGGGGATCCTAGCCTTTATTATTTTATTATCAGAACATTGCTGATACTACCCCGAACCCTGCAAGATGGGGAAAACTTCGAGACGTACATCGGCTGCTGCAAGAAGAAAGACTCAAGCATCTCTCCCTCAGGCTGCGATGCCTCAAGATGGCGCCGGGTCTTTACAGGATCGACTCCTAGCTGCGCTTCTGGCTGAATCGGAGGCGGCATGGTGGGACCCAGCGACACTGGCACAACCGGCACCTGCTCCCGAATCTAACGCAGGTACACCTATGCCTTTCAAAGTGGCCAAATGGAGAAACAGGAGGAATAGGCCAGATAGTGCTCATCCCTATCAGCTGCGATCGACCACTGTAAGTGACTGCAGACAGGCCTCTTCTCCTAGTGGGATCGCTTCTTCAGCACCAGCTCTGCCAGTAACATCGGATGTCTCCCCGACACTCTCACTTTCAAGTCTGTGTCTCCAGGATCTCTTCTCTGAAGATCAGCCTCCTTCCTTACGACAGGTATCACAACTGCCTCGAGTAGAAGCGCCTGGGGGAATGCTGCAACCTCCATTACAACCCTGTTCTCTAAATGGACAAACAATTCTCTCTCCTATTGCTCAGTTATTCGTGAGTAACTCTTCTACAACTCCTTTGCCCCCACCTGCTCACATTGCAAGGGATCTATGTCCCCTTATTTCTCCATTATTGATGCAAATACATAAGAACTCGGACTTTGCCCTTGCCTCGCTATTGGCAGACCATGCTCAGCTGTCATTACCAACTGTCAGAGACATGATGGTCTCTATAAGGGACTCTCTGCTTACAGGCTTGGATCATCTATTTACCTCTGCCACACAAATGATACGGGGGGTTGAAGACAAGACCTTGTTAATGGAGCAAAAACTGGATGAGGTGATAAATGCTCAGAATTCTTTATTGGACACTTGTGAACAACTGAAGGACGAGTCGACAGTGCTTCGAAACAAGTTAGCCACACTGGAAGACTACAATAAACGACATAACCTGAAATTCCGTAATATACCCGAAACTGTCACTAACATAGAACTCCCGTCCTTCCTAAAGAACTTACTTAAACAAGTTTTACCGGATTGTACAGACTCTGAGTTAATGATCGATTGGGTGAGGAGGATACCTAGACCTCAACATTTGCCCACATTGTCATCCCGAGACGTAGTGGCCAGGATGCATTTTTTCTTCTAAAATCTAAGATTCTTGCGAAGACAAGGAAAGAGGGAATAGTGTCGGAAGATTTTCAAAATATATCTGTATATTCAGACTTATCGTCTGAAACTTTGAGGCAACGCAGGACATTTGCAACATTTACTCAGAAACTTTGTAACAACCACATTGTGTATAAGTGGCTAACCCCTGCTCGCCTTCTGCTTACTTATCATGATGTTAAGCACTTTATTTCTACCCCGGAAGAAGGACTACGACTACTCAATTCATGGAACCTCGCTTGAACACCTTTGTGCTGGACCGCTTGTGGTTACCCTCTGGCATAGGCTGGACTTATTACCCCTACCCACTAATAGCTTGTTAATTCCACTCTTCACGCTGATTTTTATGTTTTCATTAGTAAGCTACCATTGAATCACACTTAAATATCATTCAGAGGATTATTTTGATGCATCTCAATATGAAGAGGGCCTGTCTAGCCACTTTATTACAGCTACATTTTTTTCAGCTTGACCATATCTTCTATACACTTTTATAGACTTAAACATCTCTGCACTCTTTGCTTATAGCTAATGCCTTCATATAAACCCCTACTACTAACATCTGTGGTTACACATTTCCTACCCTATATATGTACATTTATTTGCACTAAGGAGCGTTTATTGCTTGCCTTTTCCTGTTTGTTGTTCGATTTATATTAGCATTCTACAGGCGTTGACTGTTCATTTGTTTATTGTTTATCGTTTAAACTGTACCAACTCCTCACATCTGCTTGTATACTACAATGCTAGTCCCATTACCTGCTTGTTGTCCGCTTTGGTACCCATAAAGGGACATGTCTTTACCTGTACTGTAAAACTTTTATCTAAAACTTCTAATAAAACTTATTGAAACAGAAACATGTAAAAACCACTGGAACCAGTACTGTTAGTGATAGCACTATATTAGTGATTATATCTTGGGGTGATCATTTTATTGGGGACCAGCAGTGCGACCAACTCTGATCAACAAGATGTCAAACTTTATTTGTCCTTACAGTTAGAGATGAGGGAAGGGAATCTGATGAATTCCGATTCACAGTGGAATCGGAATTAAATTTGCTTTATAGTGATTCGGTAATTCCGAACCAGATTCGTTCAGCAAATTCACTAAAAATGTCCGCCACACATGTTAGCTTACAGAACTGTCTTTTGGCAAGAAGAAGGGATTATCCTTAATACCTAGCACCCATCCAATCAGCTGCAAACCCCACTGTGATGTCAGCAACCCCTACCCCCCCCCCCCTTATATAGGGTGATTGGCTTCCTAGAGGCGGCCAGTCGGCTGTGTACAGTGGAGAGCAGGTTACAGCAGGCAGTTACAGCAGCGAGAGAAATAGGGAGGATAAGAGGGTGGATTGTGAGTGGTTTTCTGTGGGAGCAGTGAAGCCATTGTCCAGTATACTAAGTAAATGGGTGCCTGTTGTTCATTATAGGAAGTCACTGGGTGCTGGGTGTGCATAGTAGGAAGTCACAGTGAACACAGTGTCCATCTTAATACCTCACTGGGTGCTTATTTACCAATGTCCACTGCTGTCCTGGGAGAATATTGATATTACGCTGCTGATCCACCAACGTCCTCAACTGTCCACAGTAGAAATTGAATGACTGACAGGTTGACTGATATTTAAAAAAAATTGACATTTTCCAATTTTGACACTGTCAGCAACAACTGTTGAAAAAATTGCTACTCTGTGATAGTCCCACTATTGTATCTACTAAAGTTTGGCAGTTTTAATAAAAATTTATTTGTATGCGATTCAAAAATATCTGTTAATTTGCACGAATATTTGCGATCTTCGCAAAACAAATTTCCAATTGCTTTGCTCATCTCTAGTTACAGTGTCTATTTAGGTTTTACTGTTCAGAATATTTATACTGTATACAGCGAATAAGCAGTGAAGTAAAATATTAATAACAATGCTAAAAATGAGCATTCAAGTATTTGTATGTATATCCTTTTTTTACTACATCCGAAGAAAATCTTAAGCAATGTCCGTTTATTTAGAAGCGTATATTTACTTTGAACTCCTCTAGAGGTCAGTGTTGAAATACCAGCTTTTCTTGTGAGACGTCTTAGCTCAGTTCTAGTTAATATTTAGCATTTTTAAACCTCGCTTTTCATTAAATGATAATTTTTTTTTGTGATGCAGAAATTCTGAATGTTTTCTTCTATAAGACGGCATTTTCACGATGCAATATGTTTTCAAATAAATGTAACATTTAAAAGAGCACTATATGCAAATCAGCCTCTTTATTTTAAGAGGAAATGTCAATACTAATCAAAAATTTGGGGCGAAAAGGCAAGCTTAATGGTTGCTGTCCTTACCCTGCGCTAATATTTATTGTTGAAAATTGATCTGGGCTCTAATGTTTGCATTTTCAATGCTTATTTTGCATTGAATTAACATTTTTAATAAGAAGTGATATTAGAGCTTAATAAAGAGCACAGCAAATATGACATCTGCCCCAGACACTCAGGTCAAGGGTCACCTGCTTTGTTTTTTGGTCAAATTACTAGGGTCAAATGAGGGACATTTGTTTAATCCACAATGCTATTTTAATAAATATTTAAGATAAAATCTATTTCACTGAAAATTATACTTTTTTTTATTTTATTTTGTTCTTTTTTTAAAATTTCCCCTGAAACGTGTCACGGCCGCGGCGGTGGCCCGTGTTTCGGGCCACCGCCGCGACCTCCTCCTGCCCCATGCAGCCGCCGGCATCCTTGTGCGGGGACCCGGCGCTGCTGCTAGTTCGGCCCCTGGGGGCGCCTCACCTCTCCTCCTCTCCTCGCGTCCCCGCCTCCTAGGGTGCGTGCGCGCCGGCTGTCTCAGATTTAAAGGGCCAGTCCGTCCCTAATTGGTAGTTGCACCCAATCACTCCCTATAAATCCCAGCATGCCCTGTCCCTCGTGTTGGAGCCTCTACATGCTTCCCATAGCGTTTGGCCCAGCTCCCTGTTGTTCCTGACCTTAGTCCCTGTCCCTTGTTCCTGTCTTCAGTCCTTGTCCCTAATCCTTGCCCGCTGCCTTCCCATTGTTCCTGAGTCCTGTCCGCCACCTGCGAGCACGTCTTCAGTCCTCTGCCTGTACGATCTCCTGCCTACTGCTCCTGCCATGCCTCGCCTGCCGACACTAGCAACATAGCCAGGGGTAGCGACCTGGGGGTCGCCTGCCGCAGCAAGTCCATCCCGCCTTGCGGAGGGCTCTGGTGAAAGCCAGCGGCCCCTTAGACTCCGCTCCCTGGTGAGGTTAGTGCTATCGCTAGTGACGGTCCAGTGGATCCACTACTCCAGGCGTTACAAAACGCTTATCATATTCACATAATAATTAAGGGTATCATGATGGCTTGTTAGTAGTCACTGGCCAGCAATATCTATATAAAGTTTGTATGTTTTTGCTCCCATTGTGTCTTTCAGTACTTATCAGCTGCTGTTTACCCTGCAGGAAGTGATGTTTTCTTTCCAGTGTGAAACAGTGCTCTCTGCTGCCACCTGCCATAGGTGAAAATACTGTGTCAGACTACACCACTTCCTGCAGGACATAGAGCAGCTTAATAATACTGAAATAGAAGTGATTTAAATATGTGTATAACTGTCTGGTACCAATTTATTTGATGATTAATCTTTTAAAGGGAACCTGTCCCTGGGGATGCGGGCACAGAGCCCGCTCAACTCCCCGGTGCAGCCCCCGGATACTTACCCTTTCCGAGGAGTCCCGTTCCTGGAGCTGGTCCCGGATTGAAGATATCAGCGCCCGAAGCCGTGCACGCGCGCCGCTGAGATGAGTCCGACACCCATAGAGAATGAATGGAGCCGTCATTCTCTATGGGCATTGGACTCATCTCAGTGGAGTGCACGGCTTCTGGTGATGATATCTTTGTCCTGGGACCGGCTCAAGGAACGGGACCCTACGGAACGGATAGGATCCGGGGGCTGCATCGGGGGTTTGGGCGGGCTCTGTGCCCGCGTCCCCGGTGACAGGTTCCCTTTAATTTAGATAGACTAATTTAGTAGATTTTAAAGGTCCATTGGGTTGCGCAAATGTATTTTTAAATATAGTAGTGTACGGTGGGTATGGATATGTATAGTTTATGGTTTATCCAACTTATTTAATACATTTATATTGCAAAAGGCAATTGGTTGACCAGTATAATTTTCGAAATATTCACTGCACTGTAGTAAGCACAATGTAAATTTTTATTCCTTATAAAAGTTATAACTAGACTTCTACAAGCATAAACTCATTAATTTCCGTTCAAAAGAAAGTTTAATAAAAAAAATAGTATGTGAATAGGAAGTGAATATAAAAAAAGTTGAACATGAAAAAAAGTGTCCTCTGGCTCCAGAAGAATAAAACTTAAACTTTATAAGGAAGACAATAAAAACACAGCAATGCATAAAGGTTAAAAAATGCAAAGCTACTGCCAACATATTTTGAACTGTTGACCCTCTTTAGTCATAGTATTCTGCAACTGGAAGACAAAAGTTTTTCCTTGTTTGACACTTATTGAGCTATATTCAGGCCTGCAATTGTCTCTGTACCCCATATATAAGACTGAAGGCCCTATTACACGGAATGATTATTATAAAACAATCAAAATGAACGATTATCTGTCCGTGTAATAACACCCAACGATGAAACGACGAATGAAAAATTGTTCATTTTCGTCTTTCAACATTTTGAAAAATTAGCGGTGGTAGTTTGCCGTTGCATGTTTGTTCGTGTAATAAGTCGTTTGCCGATAAAACATGTGTGGACCTGAGGAACGATAAGAGACCACATAACGACGTAAAAACGATCGTTCATAACAGTAATCAGTGAATGTAATAACCTCAGAATCGTTCGCTAAGAAATCACTAGTTATCGCTAGCGAACGATCGTTATAGTGAATCTTTGAATGATAATCGCTATGTGTAATACGGTCTTAAGTGCCCTATTACAGGGGATTATCGTGTGAAAAAGCGTTATATTGTTCAAATGTAAACGATAATCGTTCTGTGTAATTGAAGGCAACGATTGAAAAATTGTTTGTGTGCCGTTGATCGTTGATTTAGATCTGAACCTAAAATCATTGTTAATCGTTCGCTATAATTACACATTCGTTCGCTCAAGTTCCGCATTTGTTCACTAGTTGTTCAGTGTAATTGCACATTGTTCATTGTTTTGCTGGGATCAGATAGACTAAACAATTGCAGTAACGATCGCAACTAACAACTATCGTTATATGGTAATGTGGTGAACTGATTCTCCTTCTTCATCTTCTATAAAACATTTTCGTAATATATCTTATTAGAAAAAATACCTCTTTCTCCCCTTATCAGGCTCTGTTGCTCAAAATAGAAAGAAAAAAAAAAAGCAGCAGCTGTATTTAAAAAAAAAACTGGTAGTAAATAATGAGCATGTTCATTGTTTGGATGGTTGTAATCAATTACAGCAGTTCTACTATATGGCGTGTGCACTGCCAGACAATTTACCATTGACTTCTTCTATGGAATACATTATTATATTGAAAATATGGCCATATTTTACCTTTATTTTCTTGAATATATAGTCTCTAATTGTAATAAATTAATCTAAACTTTATGTACTCCATTTTTTATAAAATATATAATAAATTATGCTTTTAAAGAAATAGTAATGTTCTTGTAATCCAAGATAATGCTTATAAAATTGGTAGTAAGAGCAATATGGGAGCAACATTGGCACACTATAGCACCGATTGTTTGAGCTGAGCTGTCCTGAGTGGAGAGGCCGAACTGTTTGGGTTTGGCAAAATTTTCCGAACCCGAACAGCAGTTGATTCCTCATGGCTGCAAAAGTTTGATGCAGTCCTAGGGAGTCCTTGAAAACATGGATACCGCCTATGCCAACCAACCTATGCAGCCGCAAGGAGTAAAATGCTGAGCGTTTGGGCTTAGAGAATATTGTTGAAATGTAAGTTTAGCTTGACTGTATGGCAAGTAACTAGTTATGTGGGGTGTTCCAAATGTACATTGGCTACCACTTACCCAAAGTAGGTAAACCATAACCATGGAAACGCACATCTGATCCAATCTTAAAAAAGATCTACGATAGCTCAAAATACTGAAGAGGTTAATACTGTCACCCAGTAGATTAAAGCTTATGGAGCTGTGTAGCTAGAAACCTACTGACCCCTGTTCAATGCATAAGTTCCACTAATGGTCATATGAGTATTAGAATCCCCTGAGGCAATAGAATAGGGTGACCTCTTCTGATAAATCATGCTTTCTTTAATCTCATGAGGATAGCCAACTGCATGTGTTCTGCTTACCTGGGAAGGACATTGTTCCTGGATGCATCGTGGTGAGTAGTATACAGACAAGTATGCCAAGACTGAGTATGCCCTAGGCTTGCACCATCTCTCTGTCCCTCCTTGCCGCACTCCTTATCAATAGGAATGCCATGGGCAAAACTTCTCCTATTCATCACCTGTCTGAACACTGCACATGGGCCTTAACGATCAAGCACATGTACAGTGTGTAGACATGTGATGAATAGGAGAAATTCCTTTAGGGGCATTCCTAATGATGAAGAGGACAGGGAGGAGGGACAGAGTGGTGTTGCAATCCTAGGACACTGGTACTCTAGGCCAAACCAATTTTACACAGGGCTGCAAGATTAAAAGTTGTTCTTTAGGACAATAACGGCATCACCTGCCGAATGGACCACAGGACAGATCTTGGATTAAAAGCAGCTACCCGAAGGTACAAGCAGTGGGGGGGGGGGGGGGGGTGTTAGATTGAGCATACCGAGTCGCTTTAAGTAAAAACTGTATTCAGTAGCTTCTTTTGGAAGAATAATGGTTCTACTGGCCAATTAAAAATTGGTCAGGAATGGTTTAGAGTTTAAGGTGTTGACTCCAAATTCGCTACAAAAACAGCTACAGTTTATCCCTTAAACAAAACAGGAGACTCTAAATCCCCCACACACAAACACACACACACACACACATACCCCCCCCCCCCCACACACACACTTACAGTTTTTATTTCCATAGATTAGAGATGAGTAAACGTGGGGCACGCATGAACACGTAGTATTTGATTACCGGTGGTTGGGGAAGTTGGATGAACCACTAAGGCTATCCATCCATTTACGTCATTTTGTCACTCTAATTAATTAACACACAGATGTGTATTGATAGACACTGGTTGATAGACAACCGAAGGCACCAATAAAACACAATTGTAATCAACACACCTGTATTTAACCCTAAACGGTTGTGTGTTACATTACACTTGAAAATAGTGGTGCCTTCACACCTAGCGACTCGCAGCGTAAATTACGCTGCGAGTCTGTCAGGTCCTGGCAGATCACTTTCACTACATACTCACAGCAGTCTGAACGGCCGCCCGGCCAATCAGTGGCTCCGGTAGGGCAACACACTGATTGGCTGGGAGGGAGAGCAGTACACCAGGACCCGTGCAGTGAGGAGAGGTAATGTATACAGAGGGGGAGCGGAGCAGGAGCCGGGCGGCAGCTGAAGGGGTTAAGGGGCCGGCAGAATTACATACACGCAGCGGTCGTTCAGATCGCTAGGTGTGAAGGCACCCGTAATCAGTAAAACGTACTGTATACTGCTTATTTCTGCACGTTTTGCTATTGTTTTCTATTGTATGGAATAAACCACAACAGATTTTTTTTTTATTTAATTTAATTTTTTAAAGAATGTGTGTGCTGCAGAGTATCCTTTAAATATGTATCTGTGTGTCTGTCTGTTTGTCTTGTCTGTTACTATCCCTCTTCTTTCTCTCTTTACGTTTTGCCTTATTAGTAAACCGTGTTACAGTAAATGTACATTTTACCCAAGCTGTTATTGCAGCGATTTCACAGTTTGTGCTCCGTCAGCGCTTCTGCCGAACGAACCACTGAAACCATTGCTGCAATTTTTCATAATAAAATTACAGCACTTGAGATGACAATTTAGTGTGTGATGCACTGACATGTCCATCTTTTCAATATCCTCTTGTCCATGATCGTTGCCCTTAGCCATGCTTCCTAATGAAAGCCTCCTCATCAAGTTTGATTATGGCTCTTCTGTTTTCCAAGCATGCATAGCGATGAGCCTGGTTTATGAAACATTTTCCTGCAGTAATAAAACTAATTAAAGCAGGCATCCATCCTCTCACTACTCTTTAATGAATTATAATGAGACCATTAATCTAGTCACTTTCTTGCATTGAGTCTATTGGCTGGATGTCTGCTCAGACTTGTCAGCACTCTATTGCTGGCCTTTAGAAATGGGCAATTATTAAAATCTGTAGCTGCTTGTTTTTTTTGTTAGTCAACATTCTTCCTACCCTGTGAACATAAAAGGCATAATAGTGTAAGCAAAGTGACTGCTCCTGTAAGCTGACTGTGATGCCACATTGCTTGTCATTTCTACATAATTACCCACATCCACTTACTGTACTTATTGTTCCTCTATTCTGTTATTAATCACACATTGCGATCAATGGTCAACTGAAAGCAATAATGGGCCTAGCATTTATTTAGGGAACCAAATCTTACAAACCTCAATTAATTCCGAACTTCGCAGAGTTCGGTTTGGTGGCGAACTGAACTTTTTACAAAATTTGGAACCTGTCTGTAAAGATGGGGCCACACAATTTAATACATGTAAAAAAAAAAAAAAGAAGCAAAACAAAGGGTATGCTCATCTGTCCGCGCTCCCTCTTGGTCTTCAGTATCCCCTGATGAGTGTAGCTTGGCTCCAGCCTGCTCAGCCAATCACTGACTTAAAGGAGACAGCACTGTGGCCAGTCAGTGAGCTTTTCAGTCTCATCTTGAGAGTCATAATGGGCTCAGCCAATCACTGGCTACTGCATTGTCCCGCCTTAGTAAATGATTGGCTGGGCTGGCTTTTGGAGGCTCAGAGACCTGGGAAGAAGAGATTGGGGGAACACCTACAGGTAAGTATTAATGAGCGAACTTTTGGAACCACACAAAAACAGGTAAACACTTGGGGGGAGATTTATCAAACTGGTGTAAAGTGAAACCGGCTCAGCTGCCCCTAGCAACCATTCAGATTCCTGTTTCATTCCTCACAGATTATTTGTGAAATGAAAGGTGGAATCTGATTGGTTGGTTAGGGGCAACTGAGCCAATTCTACTTTACACCATGTTTGATAAATCTCACCCTTGGAATCTTTTAGCTTTTTTAGTGCAGTTTGTTTAAGGTTCAGTTCAGACAAACAAATGTTTGGCAAACCTGCCAAACCAAACTGTCTGCAACCAGATAGCCCTTTCAATGTTTTAAAAAACAAAGTGTTTGGCCAGTGGTTTTCCATCATTCTCTCTGCCACATCATCTGTCTAGGGAGTCTCGGGTAAGCCAAACACTTTATACTGAACGACGGCTTCGGCCGACATAAGCGTAAAGTGTATGGGGACGTTTATACACCAGGGTTCCAGAATGAATGAAATTCCAGATTTTATCTGTCCGGATTTCTCTTGTTCTTTACAATCAAGCATAGTTTGCATGAACCATTGAGACACCTGCACAAAAAGAATTGTTAAGGAAATAAGGAAATTACTGCTATGGGCATTATAGAATGTGTCTGTTAACACTGGCCGCAACCTTTATAGAGTATACACACTCTACTGTGTATAATATTTATAGTTGATTTTATATTACAGCTTTACATGTGGTAACATGAGAAAAGACTCATGTTTATTATTATTTTTTTCTACATTTAAGTAGATTTGGATGCGACTTCATTTGTTTATGTACGTCTAATGCAAATTACATTTTCTTGCTCTACATGCTGTTTTCTATCACAGTTCCAGGTAGGGAACCCAAGTAAAATGTAATAGAAAACATTAATTTGTCATGTTCGTCTTTCACAGCTCAATGACAATTTAATCAGCATGAAAGACTAAATCCTCTTGGCTTCAGCACCCAAATCATTATTTTTTACTTAGTATTGAAAGCATGGGACCCACTTATATCTCTTCTACTGGGAATTTCTTTGACTAATAAAGAAATTTGGGATGTCTTTTGGTTTATATTGTTAAAAGATTTTGAAGTAATGGATACAGGATTTAAATCCTACAACTTAATTTCTAAGGAAAATAGTTTTCAGGAAAAACATGTTTACTATATAAAAAAAACAAAAACAAACATATACATAAAAAAGATATAGACTATAGATATAGCATAATGTTGCATACATTTGTTTATCTTTTTTTTTTAGAGATTTAGCTCATGTACTGTATAAGGGGAAAGTACATTTAACCATTTCACGACTGGGCTGATTTTGGCTGATATTGTATTTTTAGTTTAAAAATTTTAGCCGATATCCTTATGATTTTCTTGTGAAAAATGCCCCAAATGCATGTAAAAATAGCAAAATTAGCAGTTTTCTAACTTAAAATTTTCAATGGTAACTGTGCGGGTTTAAGCAGGCGAAAGGTTTATTGCCAGATTTTTTAAGCATGCAGCAATATCAAATATGAGTCTTTTTTTCCACATGTATTATTTGCATTGGGGAATATAGGGATTATCTGTGTACTTTTTTTTTTTTTTTTTTTACATTTTTACTTTATTTTACTGTCCCACCATTGGGACTTCACTATCTGATTGCCCGTCATAGGCATTGCCTATCGTCCTCAGCCTTAGGGCTGAGCCCGATCATCAATCAGCTCTATTTGCTGTGATCCTTTTTTTTTTTTTTTGTTTCTCCTCACATAGCATCTTGCAAACTTAGTGCTTCAGTAATGTATCAGTAACCTCTTCTCCCACATCCTTGTCACCCACCCTAAAAGGTGAAAGGATAAGTCCGGCCAAAGCTTTTTTTTAACAAGTGCTGGGGAGGAGGGGGGGAGATAAAAGAAAAAACATGCTCTTACTTTCCCAGCTGTAAAGCTGGAGGACGCATACCGCCGCTCCAGTCCCCGGGTCCCAGGCTGCTTCCTGGTCTGTGAGAGCTACTCTCAGACAGTCAGACCCCGTTATGGCCACTGACATTATATTGTGAGTACGGCAGGAATTGTGAATCTGCTGCACCACTGCTAGCGATGGCATAAGCCAGACCAGGGAGCAGAGTCTTCACCGCAACTTAGGCTAGACTTGCTGCAGCAGGTAACCCTTGGCTTGCTACCCCGGCTTGGCTTGCTAGCAGCAGCGGGTGAGGTGCAACTGGAGACACGTAGGCAGGCAGGAACACTCACAGCAAGAGCCAAGACAGCAGTCATGAGCTGAAACCACAGGAATGCAGCAGGAACCATGGGCAAGAACCACGGGCAGAAGCTGGGACCACACACTAGTAAGCATGTAGAGGCTCCAACAGGAAAGCCTGGGGAATGCTGGGAATAAATAGGGTCTCGTTGCATGCAGCAGCCAATTAAGGGCAAATTGGCTCTTTCAATGTAGAGCAGCCGTTGCACACGCACCCTAGGAGGCATGGGCGCTGGCCTTGATTGAGGGAGCAGGAGACTGGAGCCAGGACATGTAAAGCACCAAGGGGGCTCCAGTGTCAGACACAAGGTGATATCTGCGAGGGAGAGCCCGCAGCACAAAGCACGGGCTGCCACCGCCTCCATTACAATTAGGTTTTCTGTATTGTATTTGTTTAGCATTGTGACTAAAATAACAGTCAGACATTTTATGGTTGATTAAAGGTAGTTTCAAAGGGGCTTACTTATTTTTACCATATTTAATGTACACTATACAAACTGGTTTTGTTCACTCAACAATCCAATTCAAGATGTGCAAAATACAGTAGCTTGCCACATAAACCATCAGCCAGTCATGATATGTCTTGCCAAGAGGCACCACTGCCAAAATATAAAAAAAAACATTATTAGAGCCAAGTGAACTTACAATAACTTTGGGTTTGGACAAAGATGGATACAGCCCTAGGTCTGCCTGGGAAACATGGATACAACAATGGGAAGCCTATGGCTGTATCTATGTTTTCCAGGCAGTCCTAGGGTTGCTTCTCTGTTCTCAAGGCAGCAGGATTCCAATGAAGAGTGTTCAGGTTTTAGTGAACCTGTTCTTACTGTAATTTTACTCGTCTCTACGTCTATACCCATGATATATGGATCAGATTTAATTAAAATCTGAGGCTATGTTCACACAACATATTTATTCAATTAATAATGGCCATTGTTGCAGATTGCAACACTGGCCGTTATTAAATTAATAAATACATTGCATTTACTTCTATAGAATCCTGGCCAGAGTGTATACACTCTGTATGAGCTCCGGATGGGATTCATACACGTCAGTTTTGTGCAGCCATTGTTCATTGAATAGAGAAGCCGCACTTTACATTGTTGGCTATGGTTAATTGGAATGTGGGCACAACCGAATGCGCCCGCATCCCAATTACAAAGCAATGAAGTTCATCCGGCCGGTACTTCAGTACCGTCCGGGATGAACTTCACTGACACTGGCCGTGTCACAGAACGGCTGGTGTCATACATAGTGTACGGCTGGTTTCATACATAGTGTAAGGTTGGGTCAGTTAAAGGGCACTAGGGAACAGTGAAGGGCAGAACAATGGCCAGACGTTAGAAAATACCTAGCGAATAGAGATGAGTGAACCGTGTTCGGGTTCGAGTCCATCTGAACCCGAACTTTTGGTATTTGATTAGCGGGGGCTGCTGAACTTGGATAAAGCTCTAAGGTTGTCTGGAAAACATGGATACAGCCAATGACTATATCCATGTTTTCCACATAGCCTTGGGGCTTTATCCAACTTCAGCAGCCCCCGCTAATCAAATGCCGAAAATACGGGTTCGGGTGGACTCGAGCAAGTCTGAATAAGGCAACATTACAATTTTCATCTAGTAAGTTCTAATCATATGCTGTATTAGCTCTCCTCGTCAAAGTGAAGTTGCATGACATATGAGATAAAAATATTAAATTCACTTTTTAATGACATTTGTACTTTATATTGATTGACCATCTGTTCTCAAAATGAAGTGCAGCAAAAGATTTTGCCAGAAAACTAGGTAAAATCAAACACTTGCAAAGCCATCTTTTGGACTGATAGATGTTTATATTTTTTAATCGTAGACGCATTAACTTGTTTATACTGCACTTCAGAAGATGTGATAAAAAATATCACACATGACAGAAGAAAATTGAGGTTTATTACTTGGATGCAATTATACCCTACTGTGTAGAACAGCTTTTCCTTGTTAAGAACAAAGAGAAGATTCTAGGGCTATTATAACATCTGATTTCATGTTGTCATAGGATATAATGAAAGATGACTACTCCATGCTGAAGCTGCAGCTTAAAGAGAGAGATGAACATATCCACCAACTGCAAGAAGAGCTGGTAAGTTATACAAGAACCTTTGAAATTGTTATTGAAAAATAACGTTATTTTATGCCCTTGAAAGTTGCATGGATTTAAGGCATTGTACACAACAACGTCCTTTATTGCTCTTCTTATTGATACGTTTTTTGTTCATAACAACTGGGATGAAGAAGAAATTTTTTTTTTTTTTGCTCATTTGACCAAATTGCTTAGACAGATGTCAGGTACCATAAAGCAAATGATATAGACAGGATGAGAGGCTGTGGAGCTGTATTCATCTTCTTCAGTCTTTTTCCGGCTTGGGAGCTGGAAAAGCTAACAGCACATATGTTGAATTTGTCTGCTCTTCCCCATTCACTCAGCATAGGCCTCTTGGCATACATTGAGCCGATATACATTAGCACACCATTTCTAGTGTTATATAGAGTAGTATAGTGGATGATGCTATTTTGTGCAAAGAAATTCAGCTATCGGCAATATGTGCCACTATAGGCCTATACAATGGCATACATGGCAGTCTGTCATCGGAGATGTATGTCAGCTCCTCCAAAATAAAGTTTAACATATATAACATATCCGTTAGGCAGATTACTCATTTGAAGGGCCTTATTATAGTTTGAACAATGTTTTTTTTAGATGACATTATATAAATAGAAACTTATTTCTTTTATGTTTTTAATTCTTTACTTTTGAATTTTCAACACTAAGCAAAAAGAAGAAATGTAGGTGTAAGAGCCAACAGAAAAAGTAATGTTGTACCAAAAAGGATGTAAGAAAGATATGGCATATAAAAGTCAGTGGCAGCATTATAACAATAACAAGATCAGAGATAGACTATGTTCACAAATACACAGAGAAGCTATGTTCACAGTTTCAAAAAAAGAGAAAAGGCGTCTGCATTTTATATATTTAAAAAGACCTCCGTTATTGCCACAATTTAACCGACTTCAATACAATGCACTGAAGTCAATGGAATGTTGGACGTCCAATGCACACAGTGTATGAAATAATGGACGTTGTCTGTGCGGACGTCAAAATAATAATTATGTCAAATATTTTCGGATGTCTGTTGCAGACAGCAGACGTTATTTTTAGTTGTTCACACACAGCTTTTCTTCACCCTTCTTGCATCATTTTTTACAATTAAATTCATTGGCTTTCCAAATAAAAATACACCCAAAGGCCAATTAGTAACCTAAACTAGAAGAATGTACCAAGAGCCATCATTGCACTGATGGGCAGCCAAACAGCGAGATGACTGACAGAATTTTAAACTCAACATGACGGACGTAATTTTAAATGCAGAAGAAAAAACGTTGTGCGAACATAGCCAGGGGATATTTAATAAGTCTGAAATTTTTTGTGCCAGGCTTAATAATGTCCCCACAGTGCCGATGCTTCCCAGATTTATCTAGACTCGACATAAATCCCATGCGCACACCGATATTGAAGCCTATACCAGTTCAGAGCTACACTATGTGAACCTAGCTATAAAATGATGTGTGCCATGTCCCAATGTTTCACTCAAAACTTTTTGGATCCTTTAGATTGCATTTTCTCCATTAAAATGCGGAATACGATAAATGTTTAATGTTATTATTTTTAAATTAGAGATTTAAAGTTTAAATCTGCCTTTACATGTCCAGTTACAGGTTTTATTGACTTACCATATGCATCTTACTTCTGCCTGTAGATGTTTAATGCTTTTTTGGTTTTCTATTAAATATGCCATAAAATACTTTTACAGATACAGATTTCTCTTCCTCTGGATCACTACAGTTCTTTTCTTCACTGCTTGATAAGTAAAACTTAACTCAATCCAAAAAGCACTGGGAAATGTATCAAAACTGTGCAGAGGAAATCTAAACCGGCTGTGCAAAGTTTTTTTTTTTTTTTTCCTCAAAAAAAAAGAAGCAAGCTAGTTGGTTGGTGTGTGGAAAAACAAAAATTCATGTTTCACTTGCACTAGTTTTGATAAATCTCTCCCATTGTTTTCCTATTAGTGTTTTTTTTCTATAAAATGAAAATAAATACAAGGTCATCACAGCCCTATTCTAGAATGGTAGTATAACTAATGATTTAAGATCCTAGCCTGTAACATCATATTTATGATTAATGGATAACGTCATCCAAAACCTTTCCCTTGCCCGATACTTGCTTTGAAGGATTCTGTGCGTGCGAATTTATTCACTATGTATAAGATCAACTTTATTGAACAACAATAATTATTTATTGTTTGATAAAGCATTTTAAATTGTAGTTAGTAACATGCATATTACTTCATTTTAATATATATGGGGTAACGTTTTTATATTTAGATTGCAGTGCTTTCATTTCTGGAAATAACACATCATTGGCCTATTCTTAGGGTCTTATTCTTAAAGGTGTATTCTGGGAAAAATTCACTTTTCCCCTATCCGTAGGACTGGGAGAAAGTAGGAGATGGTCGGGGGTTCGATCCCTGAACTCCCTGGATATCTCTGTATCGGACCCTGCCGGCTCTGTTATGAATAGATCCCCGGGTCAGCACATGACCCGTGACTCTAGTCATTCCTTTGGAGCAACGAAAAAAGCTGAGTACAGCACTCTTCCGCCGTACTTGGCTCTTTCTGTCGCTCCATAGGAATGAATAGAGTCGCAGGTCATGTATTGAGCCCCCTCAATCTCCTACTTTTTCCCTATTCTTTGGATAGGGGAAAAGTGAATTTTTCCTGGAATACCCTGGAAGATAAGAGTCCAAAGCCATTAATATTTCATTGGTCAAGGTCTGAGCTCTGGTAGTGATGAGCGAATACTGTTCGATCGAATAGATATTCGATCGAATAGTAAGGTATTTGATCTATCGAATATTATCGAATAGTTCGCCGAACATTCGATAAACATTAGATAAGCGTTCAAATCCCCCAGCTTCCGATTTTTACCTCCAAGTGGTCGAATAGATGTTTTTCAATAATCGAATACTTGTTCCCATAGACTTTAATGGGATCGAATATTCGATCGAATAGTCGAATATTCGGGAGATATTCATACGAATATCGAATATTCGAATATTTCACTATTCGCTCATCACTAATCTCTGGGACTAATCTCAATCAGAATTGAGGAACGGCAGTGATTGAACCCTTTATGGACTCATAGCTGATCTGCACATTCAGCAGTGCCATGTTTCGAAGCCTAGGATCATTCATGATGATGGTAAGGGCCCCATCAATCAAATGCTAATGGATTTTCCATATGAAAGCTGAGCTGTGACTGTTTGCCATGGGCAAGACCAAGAGTTTTGCACTTTTGGTTTTAGGAAGTTTGATATATAGCCACAATATTTTTCAATCTATTAGAACAGTTTGGTAAGAATTGTTAGGGCCCTTTTACACGGACTGATAATCGGCCAAATCAGGCCAATTAGGGCAATTATCGCTCCGCATAATGAAGAAAATGATCAGCCGATGAAACGATTATTAGCTGATTGTTTCTTAACTAAAATCATCAGGCATCAACTGCACATCGCTATGTGTAATAGCGGTCAGTGATTGGCTGAGTGGCCTGAGGCCTCTCACTGCAAAGACCGGAGCAGAGGCAGAGCTGCACACAATGCAGAAGGCCTCCAAGGACACCTGGGAACGACATAAGGTGAGTTAATATTTATTATTTTACACTAAATGCAAGGGCAGCACAGATATCGCTAACAATGTCTGTGAAGCTATTGCTGCCCGTTAACCAGCCTGTGTAATAGCTCAGTAAACAAGTGCCGATCGAGCAGATCGGTGGTCTTTTACTGTCTATTATGGGACCGTGTAATAGAAACCTTAGAAATGCGTTTAGTTCTTTAGCTCATTCGTTCAAGGTGCAGGGGACTTACAAAAAGTGATAAAGCTAGATTTGGAATTTAGAAATAGAACCTACTTACCAATTGAAGGTGGGTTTTTTTTTTGTTTGTTTTTTTTTCAAATATTCGTGCGGTCTGAACACTCAAATCATTATTGATCAAAACTTTTGACACATCTCTGACATGTCAAAAGTCTCTTTATATTGACAGGAAAATAAAGTGTATGACCAATATTCTGGTTTTGGTCCAATATTATAAATGTAGTAATTTACTAATACATCTGTTCAGGATGCTCTGTTTTTCTGACCTGGAAAAAAAAAATTCTTGATACTGTACATGCAGGTGTCACTAGGGTTTCGTCATAATACTACAGAGCTCAATGGAAAATGCATAAATCTGCATGCATTATCCTTTACAACCTATCCTGTTCAAAGGTATTACTGTACCCTTACTATAGGAAATTTACATATCTATATCATTTGGAGGAGAAATAAAACACAGCTGTGTATACAATATTATATATATTTTAGATATTTGGATTTGCAGGATGTCTAAGAAATCATAACTAGAGATGAATGAGCTGTTTATGCTGTTTATTTGTGTTGAGAACTTTTAAATACTTGAATGGTCAATCAAGTAATGAAACCCATGAAAGTCAATGAGAGATCAGAGCATGGAATGAGAATAGCAGGGGGGGGGGGGGCATGCATGGAATCCCAGGTCATTTTATTACTGTATATAACATTATATGTAATATATATATATATATATATATATATATATATATATATAATAGTAACTGGCTGTAGACCATCTTAACCTTGTACCAGGGCCGATTCTAGCTTTTTTGCCGCCTGAGGCGAAAACTGACTGCAGCATTGCAGTGTGTATGGGACAGCACTATAGATAACAGTGTGCTCTGTGGGGTGACCAGATTTTTTAACAGTTTGAGCCACTATGGGCCCCCCTGGGAGCTTCAAAACAAACTACAATCTACAACTGCTGACCTCTGACCTCAGGAGCCAGAGAAGAGCCATAAAACGGGCTGCTCTGTTAACTCTTTCAGTACTGCAGAATGTAGAGTATTACTGTGCATCACTTACATTCTGCTATACAGAAAGAGTTAACAGCAGAGCAGAACATTACTTTTATGCCTCTTCTCCTGCTCTTGCACTATTCTGAGGTCAGCTCGGAGTTCGGCAGTGAAGACATAATATAGCGTCCCCGCTGCTGGTAACTTTTTCTTTTCTACAGTGTGTAAGTGATGCAGAGTATAATAACTCTGCATTATTGAAAGGGTTAACAGGAGGCACTATATCTATGTCTAATGTGATGTGAATACCTGTGAATACGAGGCTTCCAGTGCCTCCTCAGCGCTTCTCATGAGGCAACTGACAGGAAACACGGCTGGGCACTGAGCCGTAACTAGTTGTAATGATAAGGACACAGGAGGCTGATGCCGCCCCCCTCAAGGGCTGTGTTATCTGCCGCCTGAGGCAAACACTTCACCTCGCCTCATGGCAGATACGGGCCTGCCTTGTACTATACTGTACAGTATGTCATAGCCCTTTTTTGTGTCACACAAAGATATCACTAGTCCTTAGCTAGTTGCTAGTTGCTGTATTAGCTAGTTGCCTACTAGAAATGAGCGAATAGTGAAATATTCGAAAATTCAACATTCGATTCGCCTAGCCCCATATATTTGATCGAATATCAAATCCCATTATAGTCTATGGGAGAAAAATAATCGGGACTTTGAAATCAATATCGACCACTAGGAGATCACCAAGTCAACAATGAAACCTCAGGAAATTATGCCAAAACCTCTGGAATGCATCTGGGACACCAGGGGACGCATGCCTGGGTGCATCTAACTTTTGGGGGTCCCTTCATACCCAAGTGCCCCTATTACACAGGACGATTATTGTTTGCTAACTATCGTTCGATAATTGTTTGCCAATCGCTCGTTGTAATTCCACATTTGTTCGCTCAAGTTCTGCATTTGTTCCCTACTCATTCAGTGTAATTGCACATTGTTCATTGTTTTGCTGGGATCAGATGGAGTAAACGGTTGTAGTAACGTTCGCAAAAACTGAACTAACGACTATAGTTCTGTATAATATGATGAACGATTTTAGGTTAACGATAAACAGTCTAGTTTGCAATTGTTTGTCATTTGTCAGTAAACGTTAAAAATTGCTTCGTCTAATAGGATCCTGAACACACTGTCTCAAAACACTTTCTCTACTTTTAGCCCTAACAAGGGCTTTTGGGGGTCTCTTCCTACTTAACTTCACCTTAACCCCTTAGGGACCAAGCCTGTTTGGGCCTTAATGACCAGGCTCATTTTTCAAAATCTGACCTGTCTCACTTTATGCGCTTATAGCTCAGTGATGCTTTAACGTATGCTAGCGATTCTGAGATTGTTTTTTCGTAACATATGGTACTTTATGTTAGTGGCAAAATTTGGTCACTGTCTTGTGTGTTTTTTGTGAAAAACATCAAAATATAATGAAAAATGTGAAAATTTTGCACTTTACGAACTTTGAAATTCTTTGCTTCTAAAAAAAAAAGGCACATGACAAAAATTAGTTAGTAAGTCACATTATCAATATGTCCTCTTTATTCTGGCTTCATTTCGTAAACATATTTCACTTTTTTAGGGTGTTACGGGGCTTAGAAATGTATCAGCAAATTATCAAATTTTCATGAAATTTCCAAAACTGATTTTTTTAGGGACCAGTTCTTTTTTTAAGTTGATTTAGGAGGCTTGTATACTGGAAACCCCCATAAGTGACCCCATTTTGGAAACTAGACACCTTAAAGAATTAATCTAGGGGTATAATGAGCATTTTAACCCTACAGGGGCTGGAGGAAAGTATTCACAATTAGGCCGGAAAAAAATGGAAAATAGAAATTTTCCAATAATATATTTGTTAAGATTAAAGTATCTCATTTTCATAATAAACATGAGAGAAAATGCACCCCAAATTTTGTAATGCAGGTTCTCCTGAGTAGAACGGTACCCCATATGTGGGCGTAAACCACTGTATGGGCACACAGCAGGCCTCAGAAGGAAGGGAGCACCTATTAGCATTTCCAGTTCAGATTTTGCTGAAGAAATTTCTGAGCGCCAGGTGCGTTTGCAGAGCCCCTGTAGTGTCAGCAGAATAGAACCCCCCCAAAAGTCACCCCATTTTGGAAAGTACACCCATCAAAGAATACATCTTGGGGTGTGGTGACCATTTTGACCCCACAGGTATTAGAGGAAAGTATTCAAAAGAAGACAGTAAAAATGAAAACATTGAATTTTTCCAATAATATGTTTGTTTAGTTTGAAATTTCTCAATTTCACGAGGAACAGGGGAGAAAACTCACCCCAATATATGTAAGGCAGGTACTCCTGAGTAGAACGATACCCCATATGTGGGCATAAACCACTGTGTGGGCACACAGCGGGGCTCAGAAGGGAAGGAGCGCCAATTAGCATTTCCAGTTCAGATTTTGCTGAAGAAATTTCTGAGCGCCAGGTGCGTTTGCAGAGCCCCTGTAGTGTCAGCAGAATAGAACCCCCCCAAAAGTCACCCCATTTTGGAAAGTACACCCATCAAAGAATACATCTTGGGGTGTGGTGACCATTTTGACCCCACAGGTATTAGAGGAAAGTATTCAAAAGAAGACAGTAAAAATGAAAAAATTGAATTTTTCCAATAATATGTTTGTTTAGTTTGAAATTTCTCAATTTCACGAGGAACAGGGGAGAAAACTCACCCCAATATATGTAAGGCAGGTACTCCTGAGTAGAACGATACCCCATATGTGGGCATAAACCACTGTGTGGGCACACAGCGGGGCTCAGAAGGGAAGGAGCGCCAATTAGCATTTCCAGTTCAGATTTTGCTGAAGAAATTTCTGAGCGCCAGGTGCGTTTGCAGAGCCCCTGTAGTGTCAGCAGAATAGAACCCCCCCAAAAGTCACCCCATTTTGGAAAGTACACCCATCAAAGAATACATCTTGGGGTGTGGTGACCATTTTGACCCCACAGGTATTAGAGGAAAGTATTCAAAAGAAGACAGTAAAAATGAAAAAATAGAATTTTTCCAATAACATGTTTGTTTAGTTTGAAATTTCTCAATTTCACGAGAAACAGGGGAGAAAACTCACCCCAATATATGTAAGGCAGGTTCTCCTGAGTACAACGGTACCTGATATGTGGGCATTAACCACTGTGTGGGCACACAGCAGGGCTCAGTAGGGAGGGAGCGCCAAGCATTTTCAGTGCATGATTTTCCTGAAGAAGTTTCTGAGCGCCAGGTGCGTTTGCAGTGCCCCTGTAATGTCTACAGAATAGAACCCTCCCCCCCAAAATCACCCCATTTTGGAAAGTACACCCCTCAAGGAATTTATCTTGGGGTGTGGTGACCATTTTGACCCCACAGGTATTGGAGGAAAGTATTCAAAACTAGACCGTAAAAATGAAAAAAATAGAATTTTTTCAATAACATGTTTGTTTAGTTAGAAATTTCTCAATTTCACTAGGAACAAGGGAGAAAAAGCACCCCAAAACTTGTAACGGAGGTTCTCCTGAGTACAATGGTACCCCATATGTGGGCATAAACCACTGTATGGGCACACAGCAGGGCTCAGAAGAGAAGGAGTGTCATTTTAGTTACAGGCAATATGTGGGTGTTTACTGGTTATCTGGGGTGGTAATAGACAATCTCAGGGTGTTTACTGGCTATCTGAGGTGGCAGCAGGCAATCTGTTGGGGTTATGGGCAATCTGGGGTGGTTACGAGCAGTCTGTGCCAATCTGGGGTGGTTACGGTCAATCTGGGGTGGTTACGGTCAATCTGGGGTGGTCACAGGCAATCTGGGGTGGTCACAGGCAATCTGGGGTGGTCACAGGCAATTTGGGGTGGTTACTGGTTGTATGGGGTGGTTATGGGCAATCTTGGGGTGTTTACTGGCTATCTAGGGGTGGTTACTGGCTATCTGGGGAGGTGACGGGCAATCTGGGGGTGTTCACTGACTATCTGGGGATGCAACGGGCAATCTGGGGTGGTGACGGAAAATCTGGGGTGGTGACGGGAAATCTGGGGTGGTTGCGAGCAATCTGTGGTGGTTACAGGCAATTTGGGGTAGTTACAGGCAGTCTGTGGCAATCTGGGGTGGTTACGGGCTGTCTGGAATGGTTATGGGCTATGGGGGGGATACGGGCAATCTGGGGAGATTACGGGCAATCTGGGGAGATTACGGGCATTCTGGGGTGGTGACAGGCAGTCTGGGGTGGTTATGGGCTGTCTGGGGTGGTTATGGGCTGTCTGGGATGGTTATGGGCTGTCTGGGATGGTTATGGGCTGTCTGGGGTGGATACGGACAATCTGGGGAGGTTACAGACAATCTGAGGAGGTTACAGGCAATCTAGGGTGGTTACGGGCAATCTGGGGTGGTTACGGGCAATCTGGGGTGGTTACGGGTAATCTGGGGTGGTTACGGGTAATCTGGGGTGGTGATGGGTAATTTGGGGTGGTTACAGGTAATCTCGGGTGGTTACAAGTAATCCAGGGTGGTTACGGGTAATCCAGGGCACTTGACTTTGGTGACAGGCGTAAAAAAAGTGCCGGCACCATTTGGAACAAGCGATCAGTGGTATATAGTATATACCGCTGATCACTTGTACTAGGACCACACCGGGTGGTCACCGATCATTGCCCCATGCTCTCCGCCACCTCCGGTGGTGGAGAGAATGAAGCTTGGATCATTTTTAGGAATCCATCACTGTGAACAGAGTCTGTTCACAGTGATGACGGCGGCCATCTTGGATCAGATGGCCGCCCTGGGAGGGGAGGGTCAGTGGCCAGGTCACTAGGGTTAATTCTGGGGATGGGGGGACATGTTTTCATCTCCTCTCACTGTGGATTCACGGTGAGAAGAGATGAAAGCGTTCAGCTGCGCTGGCAATGCCCGTTACCGGTAGCCGCCTTTATACTGATAATAACGGCGATCACCGGTGAGGGGACTGGCCGGGACTGACCCCACACTCTCCCCCAACCCCTCAGCTACCTCCGATAGCTGAGAGGAGGGGGCTGCAGGCATTACCGGCGCCGCTGCACTATTCTGCACCATCGCCATAAAGAGCTGATGGCAGCAGAATAGACCCCATTAGTGATCGCCGTAAAAATCCGTATCGGCGGTCACTAATAACATAATACATGTATTCTCTGGGTCGCTACGGTTACGGCGATACCACATTTGTATAGTTTTTTTTAACTATTACCGCTTTGGCGCAATAGAAACTATCTTCCTAGCCAAAACCCACAAAAACTGTCCCTGCATTGCAAGATCCATAGCGTTCTCATCTTTTGCGCGACAGAGCTGGTTTTGGGCTTATTTTTTGCGGGAAGATCTGTAGTTTCTATTGATACCAAGTTTTATATGTATATGACTTTTTGATCTCTTTTATGACGTATTTTCTAAAGTGGATTGATAAAATACAGCTATTCTAGTACTGTTTTTTTTATTTTTTTTTTACAGCGTGTGTCGTGCGATATAATTATTGATATAGTTTTATAGATTGGGTTGTTACGGACGTAACGATACCAAATATGTATAGGATTTGTGTTTTTGATCACTTTTATGTAATGTTTTATAGTGTATGGGGAATGTAATGCATCTTTATTTTTGGGGGGGGCTGGGGGGGGGCTGTGTTGTGTTTGGTGCACACTTTTTTCACTTTTTTTTACTTTTACACTAGTGTACATTACTGTACACTAGTGTAAAATACTTAGATCACTGATACAATACATTGCAGTACCTGATGTACTGCAATGTATTGTATCATGCCTCATGCTGACAGGCAATAGCCGCGGCCACCCCTGTCAGCATGAGGCATCTCCATGGTGACCCCGGGGACCTTCATTAGGACCCCGGAATCACCATGGAGACATCGGGACCCCGGATGGCGCCGCGGGACATCGCGATCATGTAAGTGAACCACGGCGCCGTCCGGGATCCACCGGGACCCGTTAGATGCCGCTGTCATGGTTTGACAGCGGCATTTAACGGGTTAAACTGCCCGGAGCGGAGAATCCTCCGCTCCGGGCAGTTACAGGAGGGTGTCAGCGGTCACACTGACCGCTGATCCCCCGTCCTGCAGCCGCCGCCGGGCGGTAATTTATTCCGATGCGCCCGCCGTTAAAAGGCGTATGCATCGGAATAAAGCCCATTAGTGGCCGCCGTGAAAAGGCAGCATGGCGGTCACTAAGGGGTTAAAGCTAATTCTCCCTGGTATACAGTCTCTCCCTCTCTAGGTCCAACCAGCAAGTGACACAAATCTGAAATACCCTATTCCTATATTCTGGAGGTTACGTAGTTTAGCCAGCCAATCACAGTTAAAGCATTTTTTTAAAGGTCCTGCCTATTCCTAATGCCTGTCCCTCCCTCTGCATGTGTATTGGCTGGAAAAAGCATCAGGGGGGGCGGGAGGTCGAATCAAATTTTTTTACGGCGTTTTAATTTGAATATTCAAAAAAAAAAAAACGAATAGCGTAGTATTTGCGCAAACAGCTATTTGATCGAATACTATTTGCTTATCACTATTACCTACCTATTAAAACTATGTACACCCAGGTCACCTGATGCAGGCGGACAATCACTGCTAGACCAGCAGCCAAGATGTGCCAGCCCCATCCCTGCATGTTTTTGGCTAATGTGTGTGTGTGTTTTTTTTTTTTTTAAACAATGTTTTATTTTTTTTGTGAAGGAAGCAACATTCACCCCCAAAACAACTCCTGAATGTGAACAGCAGCTTCTGCATCATGACTGCTATTAAGAACACCTGTCCTTGGCATCTTGCAGCACCCCTGCTGCAACAAATGCAATGTAATTTTTAAGTCAGGTAACCTCTTTAGAGTAAATTTGCCAATTGAAATTCACATTACAAACTGATGACGTTGTTTGATAGCTGTTAGGTCAAGACTAACTGAACTTCGAGCATGCGCAGGTTCGTTCGAACCAGACTGTGCAGCATTTTATTAGCGGTGGATTCAACCCTAAGGAGACCTGGAAAACATGGGTACCGCCTATGGCTAAGTTCACACACCATAAATTTTTAATTAATCACAGCTGTTGGCTGTGATTAATAGAAAATTTACCATTGCACTGAAGTCAATGGAATCCCGTCCGGAGTGTATACACATAGTATTTCACCTTGATGTAGATATGGAGCATGGAAAAGCCTCTTTGGCACCAGAGAATAAAAGCTTTTTTCGATTCGGCCGATTATCGCTCGGTGGAATAGAGAAAACAATCAGCTGATCGTGTCAATGGCTGGTCGTTTATTTAGGGCCGGACCTAAAATCCTCGGTCCCCCACCACGCATCGCTACGGTGCAATAGCGGTGTGCGGCGGGTGACCGACGATTTGAGAAGCGGCATACATTACCTGGCAGGACTTCTTCTCCGCTCCGTCTTCCTCCCCGAGTCCCGCGGCACAGCATCAGCAGCTCCGGAGCGGCCTGACTGAGCTGCCAGACTGCTCAGCCAATCACAGGCCAGGACCGCCACGGCCAGTGATTGGCTGAGTGGTCTGACAGCTCAGACAGGCCGCACCCGAGTTTATACTGCGCCGCGGGACCCAGGGGAGGAAGACGGAGCGGAGGAGAAGTCCTGCCAGGTATTGTATGGTCCAAGGGCTGCAAGGACATCGGTAAACACCTAGCAGATCGGCGCTCATTTACATCGTTGATCGGGCCCTGCTCGGCCCGTGGAATACGACCCTAAGTGTCAGGAGTTTAGAACGTGAGTAGCAGCAGACAAATTCACTTTAATCTCTCTTTGATGGCAATTTACTTCTTTTTCTTGATGCAATTTACCCTGAATTCTGTACCACTTACAAGTCACAGTTACAATATATCGTACCGTTTTGAATCTGAGACAATTTTAACCTTAATGGATAACCGTTTTATGTACATCTTAAATATGTCTGACCTTTGTTTTTAGTCTTAAAAGTAAAGATTTTTTTTTATTCAGTTACTGCAAGTATAGCAAATAAAATCTGTTACAATCTTCCTCCGATTACAAACATTACTGTGCCATTTATTTCATACTTATTTGCAACGGCCGTAGCCCTTTTATTGAAAGGCATCAAACTTCCCTTGTCCTATCTTTCATTGCCATAGAAACTGCTTTGTTGGTCATAAAATAAATACAGAGGACAATTTATTTTGCTTGTCTTGCTCTCTTTTCTTATTTCTTTGTTGTTTTGAAACATAAAAGTAATACTCTTTGGGAGAAAAAAAAAAAAACAGATGAGTTTCAGGTTAAATAGGATCATTTAGGCCAGAACAAACAGGAAAGAGATCGTAAGGTCATAGCACACAAATTTATCAAGATGGAATAATGTGTGACAGGTGTCTACAGATGAAATTGATACATTGTAACGGATTGATATGTACAAATGTTTGCTTGTCTTTATAGATGAAATCGGGATGTTTTATTGTTTGCATCTCTCTTGTGTCCAGATTCTTATAGCTTTCCATTAAGCAGATGCCAGAAGCAAGAGCTGCGGAAGAATAATCAAAAATGCTGTGCTTGTAGGGTCATCGCCAGCAATGCAGAGAGTGTCATGTTGTAATGAGGTCAGGCTCTTGGAAAGCTGACTGTGAGAAACGGGAGCCACTGATAAAAGCAGAGATAATATAAAATAAATCATGTGTGCATATATTAGGCAGACCTTTAGAAAGAAACAATGGATGACTGTGCCTATCAAAGGACACTGAATTTATCACCAGTTTCTAAGGCAAACGCAAATGTATTTATTGTTTTTCTGTTTTTGTTAAAATTTAACTATGACAATTATTATGATTAACGATATTAAATAACAGCGAGAGGAAATTGATCAAATGAGATCCATGGGAAAGTAGACACACAAGGAACGTCTTTTTACCAAAGGAATGTAAGAAGCCATAGAGAGCAGACAGTTCAGTTTGATAATTGAAACCCTTCTGCTTCAAGTTCAAGTAAGGCATGTCAATGTAAAATAATAGCATAATAAAAACAATAACATAATAATAAAAACAATTGTCACAAAGAACAAGATGAATGTTCAAATAATAATAATACTGAATTATATAAGTAGCTTTTTCAAGACAGACATTGATGGCGTATTTCTATGATATATCATCAATGTTTGATCCTTGAGAGTTTGATCATTGTGACCCCTGCTGAAAGCTGATAAAGCGCCACACTACTGTGTTTCTCATTGACTTCACAGAGTCTTTTTTAAAGGGTGACTTTAATACCACTTTATTCTATCAATTGTTGGTGATCACAGCGGTCATACAGCCAACAGCAAGACGCCAAAGGCGGATACTAGCATTATGCTATCAATGTGTGTCCTGAAACAACCCTACTACCCTACTATGAAAAGAAAACTCCAACTAATAGTGATATACATCATTATGCTTAATGAAGTGCCTAGGAGGGTAATACAGAATGTAGACATTCAAATAAGACCAAAGATCATGTTACGTATCTCTTCCCCAGGCACTCTACTCTGAATAGCAAAGTTTGTTAGTTTTGCCTGGATTTCATCTTTAACTTTCTTATTATACCACAGTGACAAAATCTATTGGGAAATGAGACACTTTTTGATAATTTATTACAGAGTGTTTTTTTTTTCCTTTCGCTTTTTATATTTTTTTTAAAGTACAGAGGAAAGCTGCTGGGCTCAGCGTTCGGTGCAGGATTACAATTTATTAAGTGATCCTTAGAGTGCCATACAGATAAATCGGAACCAAGTCTCAGGCAGATGCCCACGCGTATCGGATACCAGCTGTATCCTTAATCATGGCAGCCATGGCAGATCCAATACGCGTGAGTGTTTGCCTGAGACTTTGATCTGGTTTATCTGTATGGCATTCTAAGGATCACTCAATAAATTTTCATCCTGCACCGAACGCTGAGCCCAGCAGTTTTCCTCTGGATAAGCGGCAGTGGCACGCAGTTGGAGTGGGGGACTTGTGCGTACCTGTTGTCAGTAGGTGGGAGCTGGCTTCACCTATTTCCATTGTTTATTTTAAAGTACAGTTCACTTCACATGTAACATATCTGTCTAGTTTATTAGATTCGTAAGTTATAAAAGTTAAAAAATAATTAATCTCAGTTATGTTAAACTTGTGGAGCTTGTCAAAATGAATATTTATGCAACCACATTCATTTAGCAAATTTACTTCCTTCTCATTATGCAAATATATCATACATATACATATTGATGTGAATTATACAGTATATAATAGCCAGGACACCGCTTTAAAAATGGGAGAGAATCCTGTGGTATTGTGCTTTACACCACTTCATCCAGCACTTGGCATTGTGCTCAGTGATGTAGATCTTGCATGCAGCTGCTCACACAGTTTTTGTATTGATTTAGTGTCAGGCGAGATTTGCAATTCTGTTCTGTAACTATATTGTGTTTCATTTGGTGGCTGAAATTGTGTGGTTCCTAAATACTTCTGTTTTTCAATAATACCACTCACAACTGAACGATCTACAGAATTAGTTTAGTGATGTCATGACCAGCTTTTTCATAGCAACTAGAATTCAGTTGTGATTTTTTTTTTTGTATGTTGTGATTGCATATCAGCCTAATGTGATGAAAGGCTATCATGAAGAATCTTTTAACTAATGAAAAGGTAAAATTGGACACATCTGTAGGAGGGAAGAAATTTCATGAACTGACTTTCTCGCAGGGATGGCATCCTAATATAATATTATTCTGGAATTCGGTGAGCTCTATAGAATGTTTGTAAAAGCAGATTGCATTGGTAGGTGCTTGTTGCAATGGGACTGAGTATAATACCTAAATTTAATCAATAGAAAGTGAGTCCCAATACTTTTGTGCATAAAGTGAACATAATAGTATGAAACGTAATAGTATGGAAACATAGGCATTCTAGTCAAAAACAATACCTTATACAAGCACATCAATGTATAAGTGCTTTGCACTAGATCTTATAGTTGGTTACTAAAAGGGTACTAAAGGGGTACTCCTTCATTCCATTATCTGTTATGCCACCTACAATCTCCTCTTCTGCCTTTCCGGCCTTTTTTCACAATCGATGAGAAGGTGGATGAAAACAATTACATTTAATAATCTTTTGGCTTCAGAGCTGCCTCCCATATCCTGCTGCTCCAATGCCCAGTCTTTGGCCGATTCCTGGTCTAAGGTGGGACTAGAGAAATGATGTGGTCAGGCCCGCTCGGCCATTCAGTGGATGCAGTAGTGTTCCCCCTCTGCTGCTGATTGGCTGAGTAGGCCTGAGACATCACGTCTCAAGTCCCGCCTCAGACCAGGAATTTGCCGAAGGCTGGGAACCGGGGCAGTAGATGTACTTTTTTTTCCCTCCATCCCCTACCTGACGCTTGTGAGAAAAGGCAGATGAGATAGCAGAGGAGATTGTAAATGGCATACCAGAGAGTGGCAAAAAGGAAAATTATTATCATAAGGAGGGCAGCTACACAGGCTGTAAATGGGGAGAAAGCAGACTAAAGTCAGTTTGCATAAGGGAATCATGTAGGCTTTGTATAAATGTAAAGAGAAAGGATAGCATTCACAGCAAACTCTAGAAAGTAAATAGAGTAAACGCCTAAACAGTCTGAAACAAGGAGAATGCTGCAAACTGTACTGTATATCATGGGGTCTGAAGATACATGAAGGAATTAAGATTTCAGACCAAAACTCAGTACAATGTACTTTTAACTTAATGTATCCACTAACATATGTAAAAATAATATTTTCCTTCTCAAAATGTGTCCATAGTTTTTGGCCAAAATGACCATCCTCAGGGGGTTAATTTTACTTTACGGTAAATAAGGAAAAAATTGACAGCTGAAATTGTCATATTCTTGGTAAGTTTTCAAGCACTTATATATAGTCCCTCTGGCAAAAACTAATTAATTATTTTCTAAAGTGGTTCTAATGCTACACATAATGCAACAGCATATAGTTTTAGCCATCCTGAAAACATGCTTAAAGACATTTAACCGAAAATGAAATTCTACTAGGCACTTAAAACCTGCTGATCCTTGCAGCTTTTTGTTGACATGCAGCATAATGGATGAATGCTAGTGATGATGGCAGCTCTATGGGTCTACGATAAAGATATGTATAATACATCTGGTTTCTTTGCATATGATATTATACTTTCATTGGCTAGCATTCAGAATCATAACTGTATTTAATTCACTGTTTTATCACCAATGTGTGTAACATTCTATGGAATTTCTTAGGAAACATATATTATGTATCACATAATTAGTATAATTAGACTAACATCAATTAGTCATAACAGTGATTGTCTACAAAGAACAGTCTCTGGAGGACCCAGAATGTCCCTGCAATACAAATTGGTATCGTGCAATGTTTCTTTCTAGGGTATGGGCACACAATTAATAGTTTTTTAGGTTTTCGATAATTACGGCTATAAATAAGGATCCTGCTCTTTTTCATGGCCATATTTATCAAAACAGCCATATTTTCTCCTTAAAATGATGTCCATCCTGAAAAATGGCAGAAAAAAATGCAGTGTGAATATAACCCTAATGTGGTGGCACTGCTAAGAAACTGAATGCTTGCTCTTGGGTCCTCACAAATTATGTTTCCACAATGTTCTCTTCTACTGAAAAACCTCAAAAACCGCAAAACCTCTATTGGCTATGTTTACACTATGTCAAAAGAAGAGAAAAGGTGGCCATCAATGGGATGACAGATGTCCAATACACACAGTGTATAAAATGACGGACGTTGTCTGTGCGGACGTCAAAATAATGTACATGACAATTTTTACTATTAAAGGGAATCTGTCAGCTCCCGATCCCTACTTAAGGAGCTGACAGTGTGCTGTAGCTGACAGTCCCCTAGTAAACATGGTGCCTTTTGGTAATTTTCTGTGCAGTGGATAATGCACAATTTAACATCTCCTACTGCAAGGAAGAGTCACAGGAGTGGTTTGTGGCACACTCTGGCCACTTCACCACTCCTCCTCCCTGTTCTTCATGAATAATCAATGATGCCCAGCCTCCTGCTCGCTCAGCTGTCAGCCAGTGTCTCTGATTGCAGATCAGTCCTCTGTAGACAGTTTATATCTAAAAGAAACACTCTGATCCCAAATGTGATGGAGCTGTGGTATAGAAGTAATTCACCTGTCTAGAGACCTGCAAGCAGTTTATTCTTTGGTTCAAATCCCCTGATAGAAATGAAATAGAGGTCTTTTTTTCTCATTATTGTATGATTTTATGGCTATGTTCACACACAGTATTTTTCAACCAAAACCAGGAGTGGACTGAAAACACATAAAGGCTATGTTGAAATTGAATGGATGGCAGCTACTTAATAGCAAATAATTACCGTTTAGTGTTTGAGCATAGCCTTTTGTGTTTTCAATCCACTCCTGGTTTTGGTTGCAAAATACTGACAAAAATATTGTGTGTGAACATAGCATTAAAATACAATACAATAATTAGAAGAAAATAAATAAATACCTATATTTCATTTCCATCAGGGGATTTGAACTAGAGTATGAACTGCTGGCAGGTCTCTAGACAGGTGAGTTACCCCTAGACCACAGCTCCAACACATTTGGGATCAAAGATTAAACTACTGTATATCTGAGTGTTTCTTTCAAACATAACCTGCCTACAGAGGACTGATCTGCAATCAGACACACTAGCTGACAGCTGAGCAAGCAGGAGGATGGGCAGCATTGATTATTTATGAAGGAGAGGGAGGAGGAAGGAGTGGTGAGGTGTTCCGAAGTGTGGCACAAACAACTCTCCTTTGATTCTTCATTACAGTAGGAGATGTGAGATTGTACATAATCTACTACACGGAAAATTACCAAAAGGCATCATGCATTCTATTGAATTGGGATGCTGGCACATTCCGTGTGTGCCATATTCCAATTCCCCATTGCGCACAATGTAAAGTGCGGAGCCACACTTTCCATTGTGTGCACTGTCAGGGTATTTAATGAATAGCGGCCGCACAAAACTGACATGTCAGTTTTTGTTGTGGCTGCCTGCAATCCTAGTCAGAGCATATACTATGGGGGAGATTTATTAAACATGGTGTAAAGTGAAACTTGCTCAGTTGCCCCTACAAACTAGACTAGCCCTGGCAAAGATTGCATCCGATCTATACCTCCCTGCTTCGGCTAGGGGTCACATATAAAATGGAAAATGCAAGTTGGGCACCTTGGGCTTTTTTAAATATTGAGAAAAGTCCCCCCCCCCCCCCCCCAGATTAGAAGCAAAATATAAAGCAGCACAAGGTATGAGAATCCCATGCCAAGCTTTATCTGGCTCTGGGCTTAGTTTAACCACAGATTAATTGCTGTTGACAGGTAATTTCTCTAATAAGGTGGAACACAGTTAATGTATACTCTGATTAAATCTCCGAACATACTAACCAATATGTTACTAGACTGGGGCCATTTCATTCTTAAAGGGTATACTTATACCACATTCACAACTATATTGGAGAGAATCCTCAACTCCTTATATACACGGTATATGTTTTTTCAATGGTAGTTGATAGCATAGACGTACATTTGCATACATTTTGGCATATGTCTGGGTGGCCCATTTTAAACGGTCCTGTCAAAACATAATTGCGAAACACAATGGGAATCCAGCCTAATGTGTATTATGCCGCATAATCTCATTTATACACGACAACGCCTGAATAATTATTATTGTTATTCAACAATTCAAATACATTATGGCTCAGGTGCTGGTGTATTCTCCAAATCGACAGCCTTGGAGAGTTTAGCTGAATGTTATCAGTAGTATGAATGACACCGGCTTAACATTAATCTACATAATAGGCATATATAAGCATATTCAAAATCCTCTGTTATACACTAAAAAAGCATTAGGTAAAAAAAACACAAATTATATATACTTAACATTATTAAAGTGTCACACACTTTCCCCTTTATGGATAGAATTAATTATATAGATCTGAAATCTGCCTTTATTTTAGCGGTAATTGCTCTCAGCCAGCTCAGCTCCGCTCAGGGAGACAGATGTTCAGTATGGGAATGACAACATCCTATGATACACCATAGGGATTAGCGTCCCACTCTTACTGTGCTTCAGAAGTCTGATGAAAAGCTAGTGGCCCGATACAATCTTTAATATTCCCCAGTACTAGTGGAGGTGATTCTGCATATTGGTTTAAGCTTCTATCACAAAGCGTTGTCACATTGCAGTGTTTGGATACAGATAAATGATAGTTATGTCACTGATGTAGAAGTGCATGCTGTTCTCTCTCCAATGCCGTACGGCACATTTACATAGAAATAATATTAGAGAAATGAACAAATCTGCAATAATAATTCAGGTTTGAAGTGTCCCTTGACATTTAGGAAGCTTACTTTTAGATAAGCGTTTCTTATATAAATTCATCACATATGCTTCACAGAGAATTTCAGCTGGTTTTCTCTTTTCAGGTAAGAAACGTGTTTCTGTCAGGACAGAATTCAATTAAATCTAGAATTAAATGCCCCTATCCAAACCAGAGCGAGTTTACTCTTCTGTCTTCTGTTTTTTTTTAAGTGGCTGGTAAAATATTTTACTTGAACGAATGACTGTACGTCTTATCAGCAAATAATACGGAAAACACATTTAGGCTAGGTTCAGACGCTGTAACTGTGCGGCTGTATTTTTTATGCGGCTGTAAATGTGCGGGTGAAACTACTGCCGTGGAAAAAAATAGACATGCGGCTCAAAACATACGGTCATTTACTTGGAAATCTGGTTCAACTAAAAATAACAAATAAAATCTTAAGAAAGTGATGCAAACACCTCTGGATGCATCTGGGAAAGCAGGGAACACAGTTTACATGAATCGCTATTACCGGGGTTTGCGATCCTCTGCACTATAGCCGATGTCTCTCATGGTTAATATATTGAATTAATAAAACACATTTTCTTTGTAATAAAGTCCCTTTCATTGTTCAATAATTAAATGTAAACGATTCCATCATTTTGCAATTAGATATACTGTTAAAATAAATATATATATATAAATAAATGTATATTTATATATATATATTTATTTTTTGACAGTATATTTAATTGCACAATGATGGATTCGTTAGAATTAAATTATTGAACAAAGAAACTGTATTTATTTCAACGAAAATGTGTTTTATTAATTAAATATTAATTAGTACAGGAAGCTCCATAAGCCGTTAATTCATATTCCCGGCAATAGAGCATTCTGTACTAATCATCACTTAACTTTAATTAAAACATCAAATGTTTCTTCTAATTATGTTATGACAATAGCATTATTAGAAGAAACATTTAGAATTATATGTGCGCTCAGCTGATTGGCTGTTCGGCTGAGCGCACATATAATGAGCCGGTCCGCAGCACAGTGACTTCATTGTGCTGCGGACCAGCGAAGAGGACACATCGGGGTGAGTATAGAGCTCTCCCCACCCCCTCCCCTGCACTGCACCCCTCCCAGCAAAGAAGGGGGGTCACTTAACCCCTTCCTTTCTGGGATGGGTGCAGTCTGACATCAGTCTGGCCCCCAGGGGGTTAAGGGGGATGCAATACATCCTCCTTTAACCCCTTGGGGGTCAGACTGTAAGCAGCGATCTGTAAAGATGCTGCATACTGTAAGGAGCACAACACCGCTCACAATGATGGGTGTTATGCTCCTAAAAATAGGGGGGACCCTATGCATTTTTTTTTTATTATTTATTTATTTTAAAAAAAAACGCATAGGGTCCCCCCTATTTTTATAACCAGCCGGGTTAAAAACCAAACGACAGCAGCCTGGTAACACCAGGGTGGGAAGAGCCATTGGTTTAGGCCCTCCCCAGCCTAAATCTTACCAGCCTGCTGCCGCCCGGTCCTGGAGCGCCAATTTTGACGCTCCGGGACCACTGGCACCCGGCTCTTCCCAGTACCCCTGGTGGCATTGGGTACTGGGGTAATAATAGGGGGTAAGTGTTAGCCATTTTATACCGGCTAACACTAGGCCCCAACTTAGTAATGGATTCCGTCTATTAGACGGCTTCCACTACTAAGTCTATAAAGTAAAGAAATAAAGACAACACACAAGTTAAAAAATTTTTTTATTCAAATAAAAACACCCCCACACCCCTCATTGACCATTTTATTAAAAAAATTAAAACAACAACCGCTGGTCATCGACGTAGTCCATGGAATCCGACGTAATCCCCAGGATACCGATATCTGAAAAACAAAAAGGGAGAAACACACAAAAAAAAAACACAAACAGGAGCACAACACCCATCATTGTGAGCGGTGTTGTGCTCCTTACAGTATGCAGCATCTTTACAGATCGCTGCTTACAGTCTGGCCCCCAAAGGGTTAAGGGAGGATGTATTGCATCCCCCTTAACCCCCTGGGGGCCAGACTGATGTCAGACTGCACCCATCCCAGCAAGGAAGGGGTTAAGTGACCCCCCTTCCTTGCTGGGAGGGGTGCAGTGCAGGGGAGGGGGTGGGGAGAGCTCTATACTCACCCCGATGTGTCCTCTTCGCTGGTCCGCAGCACAATGAAGTCATTGTACTGCGGATCGGCTCATTATATGTGCGCTCAGCCGAACAGCCAATCAGCTGAGCACACATATAATTCTAAATGTTTCTTCTAATAATGCTATTGTCATAACATAATTAGAAAAAACATTTGATGTTTTAATTAAAGTAAAGTGATGATTAGTACAGAATGCTCTATTGCCGGGAATATGAATTAATGGCTTATGGAGCTTCCTGTACTAATTAATATTTAATGAATAAAACACATTTTCGTGGAAATAAATTCAGTTTCGGTGTTCAATAATTTAATTCTAACGAATCCATCATTGTGCAATTAAATATACTGTAAAAAAATAAATATATAGATAAATATACATTTATTTATATATCTATTTATTTTAACAGTATATTTAATTGCAAAATGATGGATTCGTTAGAAATAAATTATTGAACAACGAAAGGGACTTTATTACAAAGAAAATGTGTTTTAGTAATTTAATATATTAACTATTAGAGGCATCGGCATTCGGCATCATTGCCGGCTATTTTTGAAGTACTCCGTTCGGACCGCCTGTCAATCCTCGGCCGCATGTCCAGCCGCAAACAATGGTCTTGTTCATTTTTTACGGGTCCGTTTATGATCGGGCCGTAGATTCAGACATAGTGTGCACTGTGCAGCCGCATATCCTATACTTCCAAGCATACACACGAACCACCAAAAATACCGCCGCACAATTACAGCCGCAAATACAGCCGCACAGTTACAGCGTCTGAACCTAGCCTTAAAGTGTACAAGAAATATTTCACATATAAAGTAAATAGAAAGTGAAAAGAAAAACTATGATTGTGGCCGATTATGGCTGGCATTCATATTTCAGCAGGAAACTGCCAACGGGCTGCTTTGGTTTAGAAATTCCAGAACATCATAGGTTTAGCTGAGAATTTTTGATTCCTAAATGGAAAAAATAACAGCAGCACTTTGCAGATGCTAAAGGTACTATTACACGGAACGATAATCGGCCAATCAGGCTGATTATCGTTCCGTGTAATAAAGACAACGATCGTTGTCATCAGCCGATCGTTGATATAGGTTCTGACATTTAATCGTCGGGTACCGACCGCGCACCGCTACGTGTAATAGCGGTGCGCGGCCGACGCTGACGATATGCAAAGAAGAATACATACCTATCCAGGCTGCAGGGCTCCTCTTCCTCTGAGCTTCTCACTGGGTCCTACGCGCTCCGGCTTCACAAAGGCCTGTCTCAGCTGACAGGCCTCTCAGCCAATCACAGGCTGGGACCGCCGCGGCCAGTGATTGGCTGAGCGGCCTGTCAGCTGAGACAAGCCGCTGTGAAGCTGGAGCACGTGGGACTCGTGGAGAAGCGCAGAGGAAGAGGAGCTCTGCAGCCTGGATAGGTATGTATACAGTTTAAACAAGGGCTGCAAGGACATTGGTAACAATGTCCCTGCAGCCCTTGTTAAATAATCATCGGGCCGTGCAATAGGCCCAGTAAACGAGCACCGATCTAGCAGATCGGCACTCGTTTACAGGTATTATCGGGCCCCCATCGGCCCGTGTAATACCACCCTAAGACATATGTGAACAATGGACAGGTCAATTATTAACCTATATGTGATTATGCTCCGTTTAATATCACACTATGGCTATATACACTGCTCAAAAAAAATAAAGAACACTTAGGGTATAAACCCACACACCGTATATGCAGCGTATTTACTGCTGCGATACGCAGCAAACTCGCAGCAAACTCGCAGCAAAATCGCAGCAAAATCGCAGCAGATTAGATCTAAATAACTGAACACAGCATCAAATCTGTACCAACAAATCTGCTGCGTATTTGTTGCATATCTGCTGCATATACTGTGTGTGGGTTTATACCCTTAAACAACACAATATAACTCCAAGTAAATTAAAATTCTGTAAAATCTAACTGTCCACTTAGGAAGCAACACTGATTGATGATGGAAATGGCAATTAGCAAGACACACTCAATAATGGAGTGGTTTTGCAAGTGGGGACCACAAACCACTTTTCAGTACCTATGCTTACTGGGTGATGTTTTGGTCATTTTTGAATATTGATGGTGTTTTTACACTCGTAGTAGCATGAGACAGACTCTACAACCCACACAAGTGGCTCGGGTAGTGCAGGTCATATAGGATGGCACATCAATGCGAGTTAGCAAGAAGGTTTGCTGTGTCTGTCAGTGTAGTGTACAGAGGCTGGAGGCACTACCAGAAGACAGGCTAGTACACCAGGAGATGTGGAGGAGGCCGTAGGAGGGCAATAAACCAGCAGCAGGACTGCTAACTCCACCTTTGGGCAAGGAGGAATAGGAGGAGTACTGCCAGAGCCCTGCAAAATGACCTCCAGAAGGCCACAAATGTGCATGTGTCTGCACAAACGGTTAGAAACCTTCTCCATGGGGATGGTTTGAGGGCCCAATGCCCACAAATGGGGCTTGTGCTCACAGCCCAACACCGTGCAGGATGCTTGGCATTTGCCAGAGAACACCAGGATTTGAAAATTCACCACTGATGCCCTGTGCTCTTCACAGATGAAAGTAGGTTCACACTGAGCACATTTGACAGACGTACAGAGTCTGGAGATGCCGTGGAGAGTGATCTGCTGCCTGAAACATCCTTCAGCATAACCGATTTGGAAGTGGATCCATAATGGTGTAGGGTGGCATTTCTTTGGAAGGCCGCACAGTCCTCCATATGCTCGCCAGAGGTAGCCTGACTGCCAGGAGGTAACAAGATGATATCCTCAGACCCCTTGTGAGACCATATGCTGGTGGAGTTGGTCCTTGGTACCTCCTAATGCCGGACAATGCTAAACCTCATGTAGATGGAATGTGTCATCAGTTCCTGCAATGTGAAGACATTGAAGCTATGGACTAGCACGTCTGTTCCCCAGACCTGAATCCGATTGAGCACATCTGGGACATCATGTCTCAATCCATCCACTAACATCACATTGTACCACAGACTGTCCAGGAGTTGGCGGATGCTTTAGTTCAGGTTTGGAAGGCGGAGATCCCTCAGAAGACCGTCAGCCATTTCATCGGGAGCATGCCCAGGTGTTGTAGGGAGGTCATACAGGCACGTGGAGTCCACACACAATACTCAGCTTAATTTTGATTAGTTTTAAGGACATTACATCAAAGTTGGATCAGCCTGTAGTGTGTATGTGTGTGTGTGTGTATATATATATATATATATATATATATATATATATATATATATGCAAAGAAGGGGTCCGTGGAGCCTCAGTTGCGAGTCTCAAAACACGGGAATAGCCAGATATCCCTCTCTCCGGAGAAGGAAGCCCATTGCAATATATATATATATATATATATATATATATATATATTTATTTATTTATTTATTTTCTTTTCCAGTGGCATGATCCATGCACAGTTGTTAGATTAGTTCTGCAGCAATAAGGCTGTTGAACTGGGATTCTTGAAAAAGCGATTACTCATACAGTAGGACAGAGCTTGGGCTGTTCTCCAAATAATTTTTCAGTGATATAGTTTCCATCATCCTCGCATTCCAAGCGTAGTAAGCAAAAGCATTTTTATATATCCTGAACTACATTCAAATTAAAAACTGTCTTTGCACAACAAATATATTGTAAGTGGCAAAAAAACATAGTTTTGGAGGAAAATGTCATCTGGACATAGATGTTAATACATATTTCACGCTGAAACAATATTTTTACTTAGGTAAGTAGGTCATAATGATGACGTAGATTATACTCAAGGCAGTTTATCTACTTTACAAAAAGATAAATTGCTATAGGGAAAGACAAATGGTAACAAAATTATTTTTGCATTACATATGACTAAATGTATTGCAGTAATGAAGAGTTCAATCCTGATATACAATGCCCCTAACATCCAATAAAGCCTTCCGCTGAATGGGATGCTGTGTAAGGCTATGTTTACACAAAGTATATTTTCATAAAATCAAGACCGTTGTACAGCGGACATGATTATTACGAAAATATACGTTACCTCTCCGTCTATGGGATCCTGGCCAGAGCGTGTACACATGGCATACGCTCTGGCCAGGATTCCTAGCGGTGCTGAAAACAACTGACATGTCCGTTTTCTGCAGCCGCTATTCATTGAAAACCATGAAAACCATGTCAGTGCACACTATGGCCGCTTGCTCCATAGTGTGCAGTGTAGAGTTCTGATTCGGAAGCCCACGTACGCGCCCGCATCCGAACCCTGCGGCGAAAAGATCATCTAGCAAGTACTGCAGTACCGGCCGGGATGATCTTTTTAAAAACCGGCCGTTCCGTGACCCATCCAGGTCTCGGAACGGCCGGTCTCTTACGACTTGTGAACATAACCTAATATTGGAAATTGGTGGCAAAATAGCCTCTGATTATAATAATAGAATTGCAAGAAATTGTTATATTTTTATTTTGATAAAATGACATAATTTTATATATGAAAAAAATAATAAAGGCTATGTTCACATTATGTAAGTTCCGTAGTAATCACGACCAATGTTGCCAATTTGCAACAACAGCCGCAATTAATACGGAACTTACGTAGTGCTGCAGCTAGAGGGAATCCCGGCTGGAGTGTATACACATAGTATACACTCCTGCCGGGATCCCTAGCGGTGCCGCAAAAGGCTGACATGTCAGTTTTTTGCGGCCGCTAGTCACTGAATAGCGGCAGCAGAAAACCTGTCAGTTCACACAATGGAGCGTGCGGCTCCGGCCGCATGCTCCATTGTGTGGAGCGGCGTATTGGGTTGCGGGCGTGCACAGACGCGCCCGCATCCAAATTTATCAAGAGTAAAGATCATCCGGCCGGTACTGATGATCTTCTCTGATACCTGCCGTTTGTGACCCGTCCGCGTCACGGAACGTCCGGTGTCTTACGCCATGTAAACATGGCCTAAATATGCAAATAACATGGAAAATTCTTTCAATCCATGTGAAAGTATAGGAACACCAGGAATTTTGTCAGGGTACTTATAACGTTTAAAGAAAAACTAAGAGCAGGTTAAAATAATGTTATCTGTTCAGTTTCCAGGGGCAGAGTATACTGAGAAAGAAGGTGCTTTCTTACTTCACTGCCTCCCTCTTCACTGTGGTCGCTTATTACTACAGAGCACAACATAAATATTAAATGGGGGCAGGGAGATAGGTGCGAATAGGTCACAAAACTACCGCATCGCCTGCCTTAGGCTATGCTCCCACAAGGTTTTTTCTTGTCCATTTATAATTTTTAAAATGACGTCCGTTATTTTGAGGATTGGTCCTGTAATAAAAGCTGCTGGTACATTATTTTTGTTCGGTTTTACTAATTGGCCTTTGGATGTGTCTTTAAGTGAAAAGTCCATTGAATTTAATAGTAAAGACGGAAAAAGACGGTAAAAAAGAAAAAACTGTGTGTGACATGTGATAGACATCCAAAAATAATTGACATGATCATTATTTTGACGTCGGCGCAGATAACGTCTGTCATTTTATACATTGTGTGTTAGACGTCCGTCAATGCATTGCAGTCAGTTAAATTGCGGCAATAATGGACTTCTTTTTAAATAGAAAAAGCGGACTCCTTTTATCTTTTTTTAGCGTTATAGGAACAACAGTAATTAAGATTCTTCCAACTTGCTTTTAGTTTCCCATTATTAGTTTCAGGATAATTGTATCCCATTTACCCATACTGAATTGTAAAGTGACACATATATCAAAAGAGAACATAATCAATAAGTTTCCAGGGACATATATACATGGGAAAAATAATGGCATTAATATCCATAGCCGACATGGGGTACCATTTGTAAAAAACAACATTTACAAGTATCCTGAATGACCTTCTAGCTCTTATAAACTTGTAAAAGCAAGGGAAACATTCCCCTTCCAAACCATTAACAGACAACAAGTTTTAGGGATAAGAGATTAGCGAAGCAAATCTGGCGAATGAAAATTCGCTGCAAATCATGCTTTTAATTTGCTTTGTTCTGCAAAACAAATTCTGTTAAGGAAATTTGAAAAAAACAAAAGGGCGGCCGCACATGCTGTCTGGAGCATCACTCGGCGGGAAAAAGGGATTAACCATAATCCCTAGAGCCTGTTCAATCAGCTGCAGGCCCCTCTGTGATGACAGCACCTCCCCCTCTGGTGGCCAGTCGGCTGTGTGTGGAAGAGAGAGCAAGATTGCAGCAGGCAGTTAGAGCAGAGCATCGAGATACTAACAGAGCAATATAGGGACAGAGAGGAGAGGAATGGCGGAAATTGGCTGATTAACTCGCTGATTGACATTTTTTTTTTAAATTGTCATTTTTGACACTTTTACAACAATATGCTTTACCAAAATTACCCTTTTTTAATAGTCCTGTATTGTAGCTACTATAGCTTGGGCTGTTTTAATTAAATTAACAAGTTTGACCAAAATATGCAAAGCCCGCGAAACAAATTTCCGTCTGCTTTACTCATCTCTATTAGGAAGCAATTGGGAAGGTTGCTGAAACTGGTTCAATAGGAATATATTGTACTTCCCTCTACTGGGGATTTAAAACATATATGTCCCTACATTACTCCAACACCCTGATTCCACCTCCATGGAATTCCTCCAAATATTTCCAATTTTACTGCCAAACTAGTCATGTCAAGAATAGACTATCATGAGTCCACTCCGTGTCCTTACTTTATTGTTTCATGAGTACTCCATTGGAATTGTTCACTGTTATCCCTGAGTTCAGTGATTGTTGTGTTTTGTTGGTCTATTTATCATTGCCCCAGTAGCCAGAATCCTGTTCCACACTGACGAGGGGCAAATACCCCGAAACTGCAGTCTCTGGATGGATGCCTAGCCTTGGTAACCCTTGTCGTATATCGTTATACTCGCCACAGAGTTAGACTTTGACTTAGAGGGGCCACCCTGGTGTTTCCCTATTTAGGTCCCAAAGCTTGCAACAGAGTGAGGACCTGAGGGACTACGTATCAGGGTGGTTTGGTGCTCTCCCCACTAGGAGGCACCCCTTAGCAATGGGCTTCCTTCTCTGGAGAGAGGGATATCTGGCTATTCCCGTGTTTTGAGACTCGTAACTGAGGCTCCACGGACCCCTTTTTTGCATATTTTATTATTTCATGCAATGTTTACTATATATTTTTACAGGAAGTTAATATTTTCAAGCACGTCTTCCTCAAGTTATCTTTAAACACCCTGTACCCGTGTTATCATAAGTGAAAATTACATAGAGACGCTATCAATCTTCAAATAAAGTATTATCCTCCCTAGACAAATGATGAGTAAAGATTTCTTTAACTTAAACTGAAAACTGACATTTTTCATATTCATACTTCAGCCAATTTGTCATTTTAATTTAAAATATTATAAATCTGCTACATTTTAAAATCCTTCAAGTAAATAAACTCTATTTCTCATGCACAGAGTAAATTCTTTGAAAGATTGCACATCATTTTATAAAACAAACTGAAAACATTAGTGGAATGATGTAACTTCAAATATATTCTATGCTCTACTGAGACTGATGAAAAATAGAATAAAAAAAACTTTAGTAACATTCTCTCTATACACTGAATATCAACACCACATGGCATAGTTTTGTAATGGATAATAAAAGCAGTTTACTTGTAAAGTATAATTGTGGAAAATAAATAAAATAATAATCTTACCATAAGTGGAAGCAATGGCTATGTACTTGCGTTACATTAATCTATGTCATGAATACTGAGGATGGGAATAACTGTGTAGGGGTTGTCCAGGGAGCAGAACAGCAGTTTTGTGAAAATGTTATTTTTCAGCACTTGGTAAGGAACATTTTACTTTTTTAGGGCCTAAACGTTTTGCAGCAGTATTTTACAGTTTCATGAAAATTTCAGTATGCTAGAAATACCCATAAATCTCCCTTAAAAAAAAAAAAAAAAAAAAACTACACTCTCTAATAATTCAAAGCAGGGTTTAGGAATAGAGATGAGCGAACCTCGAGAATGCACGAGTCCATCCAAACCCGAACTTTCAGCATTTGATTAGCGGTGGCTGCTGAAGTTGGATAATGCCCTAAGGCTATGTGGAAAACATGGATATAGTCATTGGCTGTATCAATGTTTTCCAGACAACCTTAGAGCTTTATCCAACTTCAGCAGCCCCCGCTAATCAAATGCCGATCGTTCGGGTTCGGATGGACTCGAACCCGATTCGCTCATCTCTATTTTGGAACTTTTTAACCCTTAAGGTGTTTGACAGGAATAATAATAATAATAATAATATTTTTTTTATCTATATAGCGCTAAAAGATTCCGCAGCACTTTACAATCCTAGGGTAAAAACATAGACAAATGTCTGACATTACAGAGATATACATATAATTATCCATACATGAGGACCATGTTTGCAAGAGCTTACAGACTCTTAGGAGGGGGTTGAGACAAAAAGGCAGAGGGGGGAAGTGCTTCATTGTTACAATGGTCCGGCCATCTTTATATATTGGGCAGTACAGGTAGAAGTGGGTGAATTAGTCACTAACCAATGCCTGCATGCTACAGGTCTAAGTACTTAATTGCTTGGCACATGTGTGTGTGAAGGGGGGTTAGGGGTAGTGGTCAAATTAGGGAACCTGATAAGCCTACTTGAAAATATTTGTTTTGAGGGCACATTTGAAGCTTTGGGTATCGGAGGTAAGCCTGACAGTCTTGGGTAATGCATTCCTTAGAACTGGGGAAGCTTGGGTAAAATCCTAGAGACGGGACTCAGAGGTGCGGATTAAGGAGGATGTTAAGAGTAGGTTATTAGCATAGTGTAAAGCATGAAGAGGAGAGAAGTCTGGAGACTTCTTCCTCTGTCACTGGTTCAAAGGCTGAGACGGATGAGGAGGAATTTTGAGGGGGAATAGGATCAACACTACCTGAGGACTGAGAGATGATCTCCTGATGGCTGGTATCTGTTTTGTCCTTGAAGTAGTAGGCTAGGTCTTCAGCACAAAGGTTAGTGATGGATGTCTGGACTTGGGTGTTTTGGGTTATGAGATAGAGAAGAGATGAGAGTGGCTTAGCAGAGTAGTAGATTCTTAGCACAAATTTATAATGTAGGATGTCTGCTGTTGTATTGGATTCCCTCCACAGGCGTTCAGCACACCTAGAACACTGTTGAAGAAAACAAGTTCTATATGTGTGCCAGGTATGTAGCCGTTTGTGTTGGGCTGTTTGGGGTACAAGTTTGTCCAGGGGGGTTTTGAGGGTGTCATGGTATTGTTTGGCAGCCAGAGTTGGACAGGAAAGGAATGAGATGGGGGGAAGATATGACTGGACAGTATTTAAGAATTGTTGGGTATTGATGGTACGTAGGTTCCTGTAAGTGAGATCAGATGTCAAGAGAAGAATGAGAATTTGTGACCAAGAAGGAGAGAAGGTTGTGGCCTGAGAACTCAGTGGTAGCATTACTAAAGTGGGAAATTGTACAAAGTCTGGAGAAGACCAGGTCAAGGATTTTCCCACCTTTGTGGGTTGGAGAGTTAGAATGCAGAAAAAGGCCAAAAGAGTAGGTTAGAGAAAGAAGCTCAGCGGCTGATGGGGAAATTGGGTTGTTAATGGGGATGTTTAAATCACCCATGATAAGAGTAGGAATATCAGAAGATAGAAATTAAGGAAGCCAGGTAGAGAAGGGCTCAAGAAACTTATGAGGTGAGCCTGTAGAGCGATAGATGACTGCAACTCTCAGAGAAAATGGCCAGAAGAGTTGGATGATGTAAACTCCAAAAGAGGAAACTGAAAGGGAGTGTACAAGGGAAATGGCCTGGAAAAAGCAGTCTGGGGAGAGAAGTACACCCACTCCTCCACCATGCTTGTCTTAAGGTCTAGGGGTATGGGAAAGGTTTAAGCCACCATAGGTCAGAGCGGTGGGTGAGGATGTGTCCGATTCTTGAAACCATGCTTCTGTGAGAGCAAACAGACTGAGCGACTTAGTAATAAACATGTCATAAATTTGGGTACTTTTTTTACAGACAGACCTGGCATTTCACAGGGCACAGTTAATGAGGATAGGTTCCGGCATGCAGGGAAACCTGACAAGGTTATGAGGGTTTCTATAAGTGGTAGGTTAAAAGAAGCTGTTAGTTAAAGAGCAAGGTCCAGGATTAGGAGAAATGGCTCCTGCTGCAAGAAGGAGGGGAAAGAGATAAGTAAGAGATAGTAAATGATTTAGCAATTCATGAGGGTGGTTTCTGTGCTGCACCGTGCAAAATGAAAGGTTAAAAAAAAAGAAAAAAGAAAACAAAGACAGGTTTCTATTCCGCAGTGTCAATATGGTGACTTTTTTATGTCTGCATCTGGTGCACAGCTGAATGAATTCTGAAAGCACTTACTAATAGTTTCTTATTCCAAATTTAGTATGTTTGAGCTCCCATGGTGTAAGGTTGCTTGGAATAGCTGTTTAAAAGATTTATATGACCTTAGAATTAAGAAGAGCTGTTTTGTTTTTGCCTCATACAGTGCTGTGGATTCCCAGTCAATTAATATTTACTAAATGTGATGTATAGGGTTTAAAAAGTAAATCTATAACAGGGCGAGAAGATGTTCTTTGTACTTTAATAGTTGTCTTTATAATTGATTGCATTTTGGTACTGGAGGTAAATTGTATAAGTTTTCCAGTAATTTTATTTATTTAATAAAATTATTATTTTTTCTATTTTAAATGTTTTTATGGAAATCCAGCGAAATTTTTATTAACACTGTTGATAATTCTTATTTTACCACTGAAGAGTATACTTTGTAGCTAGATTTCTGTTAATTTTTTCTCAAGATAATGCGTCATTTAAAGTGGTGACAGGCAATTACCTCAACAGCTGTATGTGGGTTAACATTAAGCTCAGCATGATATAATGGATTATTTTCATACTCTTAAAAATAAATGGCTTTGTCATTTACTTGTTTTCCATTCTTACAGTAAATAACAAATTAAGGCTGCATGCCTCACAGTTGTTGGTTAAAAATAGTATTTGCTTCGAAAGTAATTATTATTGGCAAGTATGTACAAAAGCTGAATAAAAGAATCTGTTACCCATGTCTGTCAAAACCATCAAAATAATATTGGACTTTTAAAGTTTTAAAATTAAAGTTAGGTGTTATGTTTATTTTAAAAAATGCAATTAATGTTCAATGAAAAAGTAAGGAAAAAAGCTCAAGAAAAGGCTAGATTAACCCCTTAACGACTTCGGGCGTACCTATACGCCCCCGCAGGGTGGCCTTTAACGCAAACGGGCGTATAGGTACGCCCGATGTTTCCCCGATCGCTGTGTGTTCACACACAGCGGTCGGGGAAGATGGCCTGCTATAATGTATAGCAGGCCATCTCTGCTCGTCGGCACGGGGGGTGATTAACCCCTCCCGTGCCAACGATCGCTGCTATATGCTGATTAATACAGATCAGCATATAGCAGCTGAAAACAGCTTTCCGGGTCATCGGTGAGCCGGTGGCCCGGAAAGCAATGGCGATTGGTGCTGTCCGAGATAGCACCAATCGCCATAAGTGTCCCCACCAAAGATGGCGCCGATGCCACCCCCACGATCGCCGTGATAGGCCGGCCAGTACCGGCCGGCCCATCACGGCGATCATACTGTAAAAAACAGTGTTGCCGAGTTCTGCACCCCTCAGCTAGGTAGCTGAGAGGTGCAGAACAGGTGTGTGTGGTGCAGGTGTACCATACTCACCTGATCTGGCCGTCCGGAGCGAAGATCTGCGGTCTGCGCCGTCCTCGCGTCTTCTTCGCGTCGCTTCCGGGTTCGTTCGTACAGCGTCAGAAATCTTCGGAAACACTCAGGTCTTCGTTTTCGGCGGGCCTCGGTAATCTCCGGCAATCTTCTCTCTACTGCCCCCTAGCGGCTGATCAGTGAATATCATTCACTGATTAGTTGCTTTGGGTTAAAAAGATATATATTTTTTTTTCCCCCCAATTTTTTTTTTTTTACTTTTTTTGCGCCCTAACGCCGCTGAGTACTGATCAGCATCGCACGTAAGTGCGCCACTGATCAGCAACTCCTCCTTTTTGGCGTAGGAGCGTTTTTTCCCCCCTATATCCTACCGCCACTGTCTGCTGATAAGTGCCGCACGTAAGTGCGGCATTTATCAGCAGCTCCTTTCTTGGCGTAGGGATATTATTTTCTTACTGTCAAAAAACTTAAAAAACACTACATTACACTACACTACATGAAATAAAGTTTTACAATAAACATTTACATACCCCATATACTATTCCCCGTATAAAGATGGCCCCCAGGGTGTTTTCGGCGTTGGACGCATATGCTATTATTGCCTCCAACACCGAAACAGCCAGTGAGAATGAATGGGGGGATCCTTCTTTCCTCCATTCATCCTCATCATCATCCTCATCATCCAGTGACGTGTCTGGGGGTAGCGTAGCGTACGCTGCCCCCCAGACACGTCTTTTCCGCCAGTACCGTCCCAATAAGAGATCACGGTATGGCGTGAAATTCTACAAACTCTGTGAGCGTACCTCAGGGTACACTTACAGATTTAGAGTACGTGCACACTGCGGAATGGCGAAGGATAACCCTTTGTGCATTCCGCAGCTGGCACCCCCAGGCGGACTGATGCAGGCGCGCGTCTCCGCCCGTGTCACACTCCATTCTATGCACGGGCGGATTCCGCCCTCTGTCCAAAGAATGAACGTGTTCATTCTTTGGACGGAGGGCGGAATCCGCCCGTGCATAGAATGGAGTGTGACACGAGCGGAGACGCACGCCTGCATCAGTCCGCCGGCGGGTGCCAGCTGCGGAATGCACAAAGGGTTATCCTTCGCCATTCCGCAGTGTACATGTACCATTACAGTGTATAAAGAAAGGGACACCCGAATCCTGCCCCCAGATGCCCCCTCCCCCCCCATCCTCAGAGTTAGTGGGAAGATCGTTCGGGAACTGATCTTCCCACTGCTGGATAAAGGTCACCACCTGTACGGGGATAACTTTATACCAGCACCCCCTCTTCTGGTCCCTCGCTGCCCGAGCTACTGTAGCTTGCGGCACAATCCAAAAATATCAGAAGCCTTAATAAAGCCCTAATATTTAGCAGCCATGGAGCGGCCCCAGCGCTTCTGGATATGAAGGACCCCCGATCGCACCAGGACAACATTTTCCAGGTGACGTCCCCCACACTGGAAAACAGGAGACCCCAGAAGAAGTACAGAGTGTGGCGTAACAGGGGGATCAGGAAGGACACCATTTTCCAGTGTGATGCCTGTCCTGATTACCCCGGCCTCTGCATACTGGATCGCTTCAAGGCGCACCACACGTCACTGGGGTTCTACATTATCTAAATTATGTCCCTTATTCCTATTTCAGGGGTCACGTTAGTCCAGGGATTATTCTGATCGCCATTATGGAGTCGGGAAGGAATTTTCCCCCAGTGATGAGGCTACTGTCGTCTGCCTCACGAGGGTTTTTTGCCTTCCTCTGGATCAACACAGGTTGAATTTGATGGACACCTGTCATTTCCAACCTTATAAACTAATAATTGGCCTAATACCCCCAAATAAATTAGAATTGTCCCTTTTCCCCAGCTAAGTAGGTATGGCTGCCATTCCCATTAGAGGATGCCATGATGCAATTACAAAGCCTCTGTGCGGCCAGGACAGTAGAAACCCCCCACAAGTGACCCCATTCTGGAAACTACACTCCATAAGGAATCTAACAAGGGGGGCAGCGGGGATATGGCCCCCTGGTGACGGCCACATTTGGGACGTGAAAATGAAAAAAATTGTATTTTTTATTTTCTCGGCACATGTTCTACGTAAGTGCCCATCACCAGTGGGGTCCATATGCTCACTGCACCCCTTGTTGGATTCCTTATGGGGTGTAGTTTCCATAATGGGGTCACTTGTGGGGGGTTTCTACTGTTCTGGCAGCACAGGAGCTTTGTAAATGCGACATGGCCTCCATCCTCCATTCCAGCCTCTAAATGGCGCTCTGTCCCTTTGGTGGCTTGCCCTGTGCCAATATGGCACATTATGTCCACATGTGGGGTATTTTCATACTCAGGGGAAACTACCCTACACGTTTTGTGTTCACTTTCTTTTTTCACCCCTTGTGGAAAAGGAAAAAAATCAAGGCTAGACCAACATTTAGTGTAAAAAATGTTTAATTTTTACACTAAATCATTGATCTTGTCTTGATTTTTTCATTTTCACAAGGGGTTAAAAGATAAAAAAAAACACTAAATGTGTAGCGCAATTTCCCCTGAGTATGGAAATACCCGACATGTGGACATAAAGCGCCATGTGGGTGCAGGGTAAGCCTCCAAAGGGAAGGAGTGCCATTTGGTTTTTGAAGGCTGGATTTGGCTGGAATAAATTTTGAGGGGCCATGTTGCATTCAAAAGGCCCCTGTGTTGCCAAGACAGTTGAACCCCCCACAATTGACTCCATTATGGAAACTACACCCCTCAGGGAATGTAACAAGGGGTGTAGTGAGCATATGGACCCCACTGGTGACGGGCACAAATGTGGAGCAATATGGCGTGAAAATTAAATATTACATTTTTTACACTATAATGTTGGTTTAGCCTTAAAATTTTCATTTTCACAAGGGGTTAAAAGAGAAAAAAACACACAAAATGTGTAGAGCAATTCCCCCTGAGTCCGTAAATACCCCCCCACATGTGGACATAAAGCGCCGTGTGGGTGCAGGGCAAGCCTCTGAAGGGAAGGAGCGCCATTTGGATTTTGGAGGCTGGATTTGGCCAGAATGGATGATGAACGCCATGTCGCATTTACAGAGCCCTCGTGCTGCCAAAACACTGGAAACCCCCCACAAGTGACCCCATTCTGGAAACTACACCCCTCAAGGAATCTATCAAGGGGTGCAGTGAGGATATGGACCCCTTGATGACGGCCACATTTGTGCCGAGAACGTGAAAAAATGAAAATTTTCCCTTTCACGTCACATTGTTCCACATTTGTGCCCGTCACCAGTGGGGTCCATATGCTCAATGCACCCCTTGTTAGATTCCTTGAGGGGTGTAGTTTCCAAAATGGGGTCACTTGTGGGGGGTTTCCAGTGTCTTGGCAGCACGAGGGGTCTGTAAATGCGACATGACCCTTGAAATCCATTCCAGTAAAATCCAGCTTGCAAAGGTCAATTGGCGCTCCTTCCCTTTGGAGGCTCGTCCTGCGCCCGCTTGGCACTTTATGTCCACATGTGGGGTATTTCTGTACTCGGGAGAAACTGCGCTACACGTTTGGTGTTTTTTTTTCTTTTATCCCCTTGTAAAAATGAAAAATGAAGGCTAGAACAACATTTTAGTGTAAAAAATTGAATTTTTCCTTTTTTACACCACATTGTTCTGAAAATCTGTGAAGCCCCTTTGGGGTCCAAATGCTCACCGCACCCCTTTTTACATTGCTTGAGGGGTGTAGTTTTCTAAATGGTGTCCCTTTAGGGGTGTTTTTAATGTTTTGGCACCCCAGAGCCTCTGCCAACCTGAAGTGGTACGGTCAAAAATAGCCAAATATAACGGAGGCGTTGAAATTCACTGGGCGCTCCTTTATATCTGAGGCTTGTGGTTGCGTCAAATAGCGCAATACGGCCACATATGGGGTATTTCTTTAAACTGCAGAAACGGGGCAATCAATATTGGGGTGCATTTCTCTGGTAATAGGTTTATCATTATGAAAGATATTGGATTACAATAAAATCTCTGCACAGAAAATAAAAATTTTCAAATTTCTTACACACTTGGCTTTTATTTCTGTGACTCCCCTAAAGGGTTAAAACACTTTCTGGATGTGCTTTTGCAGAGTTTGGGGGGTGCAGTTTCTGAAATGGGGTGCTTTGTGGGGCTTTCTAACATACAGGCCCCTCAAATACACTTTCAACCTGAACAGGTCCCTGAAAATATCTGATTTTGAAATTTTACAGAAAATTTGGAAAATTGCTGCTAATGATTTAAGCTTTCTATTGTCTAAAAGAAATGAAATATAGTTTAATAAATGCTGCCACCATAAAGTAGACATGTTGCTAATGCTATTTAATATATAATTTATGTGGCATAACCATTTTCTGTATAAGCAGGAAGGTTTCAAAGTTGGAAAAATGCATTTTTTCTCAATTTTTCACGTTATTTTGGTGTTTTTCATAAAGATTCGTTATGAGTATCGACTCCATTTTACCAGAAATGTGAAGTACAATATGTCACGAGAAAACAATCTCAGAATCAGCCGGATAGGTAAAAGCATCCCGAAGTTATTAATGACTAAAGTGACACAGGTCATATTCATAAAATTTGTCTCTGTCCTTAAGGCCATTTCAGGCTCTGTCCTTAAGGGGTTAAGTAAACAGGGTGGGAAATAGAGTTAACCCTTAGACGACCCAGGGCGTATAGTTACGCCATGGAAGTCTGTCCCCAGACGACCTAGGGCGTAACTGTACGCCCTGGGTGTTTCTCCCGCTATGAAGCGTGCTCCGGAGCGGAGCGCGCTTCATAGCAGGTGGGGGCCGGCTGCAATCAGCAGCCGGGACCTCTCCGGTAATGACACGCTGCAGCGATCGCGCTGCCGCGTGTCATTAACTCCTTAAACGCCGCGACCGCGGCGTTTAAGTGTAAGTGACAGGGGGAGTCCCCTGTCACTTACCGATCGGGAACCCCGCAGTGTGACTGCGGGGTTCCGATCGGTAAAAAGGACTGCCGGAGGTCTCTCACCTGCCTCCGTGCGGTCCAATCGGCGATCTGCTACACTGAGCCTGCACAGGCAGGCTCAATGAGCAGATCGCCGATAACATTGATCAATGCTATGTCTGTGGCATAGCAATGGTCAGTGTAAAAATCCAAGTACTGGATGTAAAAGTCCCCCAAAGGGACTTCAAATGTGTAAAAAAAAAAAAGTTAAAAACACTAACACACTACCCCAAAACCCCTCCCCCAATAAAAGTTGAAATCACCCCCCTTAAACGGTAAACGGCGTACACGGAAAGAGGGAAAAAAGTGCGCAGATTACCGATTTTATGTTACATTATATAGAATTTTTTTTTATAAAAAGTGATCAAAACGTCCGATCTTCACAAATATGGTATTAATAAAAACTAGAGATCATGGCGGAAAAAATGACACCACATACAGCCTCATAGGTGAAAAAATAAAGCCGTTGTAAGCGTCACAATAGTCCCATTTTATTTATAATTAATTGCCAAAAAAAAGGATTTCATTTAAAAAAAATATATAACATTAGAGAATCTGTGTAACCTGCCTATGGTTGTGTTCGGGCTGACCTATAGAATAATTGTATCATGTCACTTTTACCATATAGTGCATTACGTAGACACAGGAACCCCCCAAACGTTACCATATTGCATTCTTTTTTGCGATTTCACCTATTTATATCTTCATAAATAATATATTTGGAATTCCATCATACATGTTATGGTAAAATGAAAGACGCCATTACACAGTACAACTATTCCTGTAACAAATAAGCCCTTACATGGCCTTGTAGATAAAAAACTGAAAGTGCTAGAGCTCTTAGAAGGGGAGGAGGGAAAAACGGAAACACTAAGATTAAAATTTGCGTGGTCCACTGGGTCATTTTGGGCCTGGTCCTCAAAGGGTTAACTATATAGTTATGTTTTTATTTATGTATTTTGCAAAAACAAGGATATACTGTACAAAACAGTAAAGTATCGATTCCAGTAAGAGAAACAGCATTTGGCTATATTCACACAATGTCAAAAAAAGGAAAGGCGTCTGCTTTTCTATTTAAAAAGACGTCCGTTATTGCTGCGATTTAACTGACTGCAATGCAATGCATTGAAGTCAATGGAATGCTGGATGTTCAATGCACACAGTGTATAAAACAACGGACGTTGTCTGCACGAGCGTGAAAATAATGATAATAATAATGTCAATTATTTTCGGACGTCTTTTGCAAACAACGGACATTATTTTTTAGTTTTTCACACACAATTTTTCTCTTTTAATCATCCTTTCTTCGTTTTTACTATTAAATTCAATGGACATTTCAAGTAAAGATACAACCAAATGCCAGTTAGTAAGCCAAACTAGAATAATGTACCAGAAGCTGTTATAGCTCTAATGGGCGGCCAATCCTTAAAATAACATACGTAATTTTGGACTCAAAATAACGGACGTAATTTTTTAAACAATTATAAACGGACAAGAAAAAGCATTATGGGAACATAGCCTGTAAAAAAATGTGGTGTGTTTATTTACTCATCATGTAGAGTACAACAACGCCTCAACTCATCAAGTAAATTCTTATTAGACTTCATTTAGAGTTAGACCAAGAGGTCTGTCTCTATTACTAGGCAGTTCCCAATTTTTGATTAGACTATCGTGCTGCATGCAAAAGACAATTAGATACAGACGTATATATACTTGTCTTACTTGTCTTACGTATATATACTTGTATAGACTTGTACGAGCTTGTACGTATATATACTTGTCTATTTGGGTTTCGGTCAAGTGCAGTACTTTATTCACCTGATTGGAAGTCCCGCGTCGAGGTCTGGGCCTCTGATTGTCATCATGGTAATCCTTCTGGAGGCCCCCAGGGTTGACATTGAGAACCCTCTACACATCCATGCTCATTGCTTACCCATTGTTGACCCATAGAATACACTGCACTATACACTGTCTACACAGTAGTAGTGCAGAGTATTGTAACAGTGATCAAAAGATCACTGGGTAGTGTACAGTAATGTACACTAGCATAACATTAAAAGGAAAAGTTTGCACCAAAAAAACTTATAACCCCCCTAGCCTTTCCCAATGCCTTACATTCCCTATATATAATAAACCATTACATAAAACTACCTAAAAAAACATAAAACCTATGCATTTTTGCTATCACCACGTCCATAATGACCCAAGCTATAATACTATATCATTAATTATATTGCACGACACATGCTGTAAAGAAAAAAAAAAAAGAACCAGCATTGCTGTATTTTATCAATCCACTTCTGAAAATACATCATAAAAAAGATCAAAATATATGTCATATATGTGTTAAAGGGAACCTGTCACCCGGGACGCAGGCACAGAGCCTGCCCGACCCCTCGGTGCAGCCCCGGATACTTACCCTTTCCTGCAAGTCCCGCTCCTGGACCCAGTCCCAGGACGAAGATATCCCCGTCGGAAGCCGTTCGCTTGCAGAGCAGAGATGAGTCCGATGCCCATAGAGAATGACGGCTCCAGTCATTCTCTATGAGCATCGGACTCATCTCTGCTGATTAGCATACAGCGCATGCTCAGCTTCGGGCACCCGATATCTCCATCCAGGGATCGAGTCTAGGAGCGGGACTTGCTGGAAAGGGTAAGTATCCGGGGCTGCACTGGGAGGTTTAAACTTTGTATCAATAAACTCTACACGTCTTCCCACAAAAAATGAGCCCAAAACCAGCGCTGTCTCGCAAAAGATAAGAACGCTATGGATCTTGCAGTGTGGTGACAGAGGATACTTTCAATTGTTTCTATTGTGCCAAAGTGGTAATAGTAAAAAAAAAACTGTGCAAATTTGCTACCACTGTAACTGTAGTGATCCATAGAATATCCATCTCAGAATCACCAGCATACATTAATGCATTATAGTGCTATAGTTGTGTAAAGTGAGTGAGGTCAGATTTAGAAAAATTAGCTTGGTCATTAAAACCCAAACTAACTGCAGCACAAGAGGTTAATGAGCAGTGCCAAGAAACAGTTACTGATGTGCCATTAGTGTACCGGTACTATACCCTCCTCCCTTTCATCCACCCTCCCCCTACTTCCTTACATACCTCTTTCCTTGTTATATTAGTGTTCACATTCTATTACATCTGAAAGTAACGTGTTTAATGGATTTTACACCATGCCTATTTTCTGAGACAGGAGGAGGGCGGTCGTAAGTTTACACCCATAATGTGTCCAATAGCTGTATTATCATCAGAGCGTCATCCCTATGGTCTCAAAAAGTATACTTCTGAGACATGGAAAGACAGAAAGTTAGCAACGGGAACCAGAAGGTTTGAGCCATCACTACCCCTTTAAATCGTCATGCTTTTTCTTAGTATATTACTGTATATTGAGATTTCTTATGCAAACTGCACAAACATACACGTCACTGAAGTTAACAGTAATACCTGCATCAGCTCTTAAAAAAAAATAAAAAAATCTGTGCTTTCTATTTCCATATACTTTTCTTGGCTTGGTATATAATTTAGATGTCAATGAATCAGCGTGCAAACCAATTGCTGGGTGGGGATCAAAAAGCATTTTCTGATATTTATAGCCAAGCTAAATTAGTATGTGAGTTTCTAGTTTTCTCTTTTTGGTTTACAATTATTAGCTGCTTACTACTAAGCAGTAGTATAAGCAGCTGTGATGGATGAATTACAGCTGAAATGGCTTATTTCAGTTACTTATTTATTTATTTATTTATTTTGGCCGTTAACTGGCCTTTCTTCTATTGGACAGTAGTTATCAATTGACCACAGTTTACAATGTGACCACAATTAATACTTCATTTAATCTTTAAATGGTTCATCTGTTACTTTTATATCTCTTATACCTGGCTTATTTCACATCTCAATAGCCGGATTTCTTATTTGGTTTTAGAGCCCTAGGGTCTCATATATTTAAGGTAATGGAAGCAAAAATTGTAAATGCAACATATACATAAATGTTATACTGTGCACCTATGATATTGTGTTATGTGATGGATGTGCACCTTTTAGATCTAAGTTTACAGGACTGAGAGCCTGCAGTACATGTGTACAGCAAAAATTGTTGGTCTCTTAGCTGTCAGCTAACAGGTGAAGGTGTGGTGCAACCATGTGCCTCAAAAGAATCTGAAATGGGCATGTGTGCTCTTTTGGTGCAATGAGCCACACATTGTATACGCTCCGGCCGGGATCCCTAGCGGTGCTGCAAACAACTGACATGTCAGTTTTCTGCAGCCGTTATTCACTGAATAGAGGCCATAGAAAACCATGTCAGTGCTCACTGTGGAGATCGCTCCTTAGTGTGCTGTGGGGAGTTCTGATGCGGGCATGCATGGATGCGCCCGCATCAGAACTCTGCAGCACGAAAGATCATCCGGCCAGTACTGCAGTACCGGCCGGGATGATCTCTTCAGAGACCGGCCGTTCCGTGACCCGGCCGGGTCATGAAACAGCTAGTCTCTTACATAGTGTGCACATAGCCTAAGGGTGTATGCACACAGAGTAAATAGGGCGGAAAACTCCATCGGAAGACCGCTGCACTCTAACCGCCAACCGCCACACACACACACACACACACAAACTCCATTCTATGCTCGGGCAAATTCCGTTGTCTGCCCAAACAATTGGCAGGGTATGACTTTGTATTTAGAGGGCAACAAAAAAAAATCTCCAGAACAGCCCAGGAGTAGCGATCTGAAGGCTACATCCCCATTTATTTTAATAATAATAAGGATACATTATTCCTTATAAATCTTTATAATGCACAGCTACTAAAAAAGATGAGATTTCTTTATTGACAGATTAGAAATCACTATATTCTTTTAATAAGGGAAATCTATAGCATTTTAGGTGTGTTTTATGTTTATGTTAGCTTGGACACAAAACTATATCAAATATACTGAAGCTAATGATTAGAGATGAGACGACAGTTCAAACTTTTTGGGTTCGGCAGTGTTCGCAGAGCGTGATAACTTGGCATTTTATTAGAGATGAGCAAACTGGGTTCGGGTTTGAGTCCATCCAAACCCGAATGTTCGGTATTTGATTAGCTGGGGCTGCAGAACTTGGATAAAGCTCTAAGGTTGTCTGGAAAACATGGATACAGCCAATGACTATATCCATGTTTTCCACATAGCCTTAGAGCTTTATTCAAATTCAGCAGCCACCGCTAATCAAATGCTGAAAGTTCGGGTTCGGATCGACTCGAGCATGCTCAAGGTTCGCTCATCTCTACATTTTATTCCCTAAGTTGGATTTAGCCCTAGGGCTGCCAGGAAAACATGGATACAGCCTATGGCTATAACTATGCTTGTCATTACTCCCTAGGACTATATCCTACTTCTGTAGCAGCGGGGAATCAAATACTGAGCATTCGGGTTTGGAAAACATCGCATGGTTTTGCTGCGCGATTTTAAGCTCCAGGAAATCCATATGGCCAATAACCACATGTGGGAATTTACAGTACAACTTGTTTGGTTTTGCAGTCATGTAAAAAGAGAAGGGATATGATTATCTTAGTATTATAACCAGGCTGTGGAAAGACCTGTCCATAAAAAATAACAAAGATGAACCTAATAGGAGCAAAAGTTGGTATTTTTCCACAGGATATATACTGAGACTAATTTACTTTTATAATTAAAAGAGGAGAGGGAAGAAAAAGAATGAAAAGATGGATCATCTTATCTGAACAATATGGCAGGAAAAATGAAATTGTTTCTATAGGGAAATTAATTAAATTTAGTTGCCCTTGGGGTTTTTTTTTTTTTTTTGAGAACATGATCCAAATACAGCTGGGCCCCGGGAGGCTGGGTTCACACGCTGTAACTGTGCGGCTGTTTTTTTTATGCTGCTGTAAATGTGCGGATGAAACTACGGCCTTGGGAAAAAATAGACATGCGGCTGAAAAAATACGGACATTTACTTGCAAATCTGGTTCAACTAAAAATAACAAATAAAATCTTAAGAAAGTGATGCAAACACCTCTGGATGCATCTGGGAAAGCAGGGAAACAGTTTACAGGAATCGCTATTACCGGGGTTTGCGATCCTCTGCAGTATGCCGATGCCTCTCATGGTTAATATATTGAATTAATAAAACACATTTTCGTTGTAATAAAGTCCCTTTCATTGTTCAATAATTAAATTTAAACAATTCCATCATTTTGCAATTAAATATACTGTTAAAATAAATATATATATATAAATAAATGTATATTTACATATATATTTATTTTTTGACAGTATATTTAATTGCACAATGATGGATTCGTTAGAATTAAATTATTGAACAATGAAACTGATTTTATTTAAACGAAAATGTGTTTTATTAATTAAATATTAATTAGTACAGGAAGCTCCAGTAAGCCGTTAATTCATATAACCGGCAAAAGAGCTTTCTGTACTAATCATCACTTTACTTTAATTAAAACATCAAATGTTTCTTCTAATTATGTTATCACAATAGCATTATTAGAAGAAACATTTAGAATTATATGTGCGCTCAGCTGATTGGCTGATCGGCTCAGCGCACGTATAATTAGCGGGTCCGCAGCACAGTGACTTCATGGTGCTGCAGACCAGCGAAGAGACAACATCGGGGTGAGTATAGAGCTCTCCCCACCCCCTCCCCAGCACTGCACCCCTCCCAGCAAGGAAGGGGGGTCACCTAACCCCTTCCTTGCTGGGATGGGTGCAGTCTGACATTAGTCTGGCCCCCAAGGGGTTAAGGGGGGATGCAATACATCCTCCCTTAACCCCTTGGGGGCCAGACTGTAAGCAGCGATCTGTAAAGATGCTGCATACTGTAAGGAGCACAACACCGCTCACAATGATGGGTGTTGTGCTCCTGTTTGTGTGTTTTTTGTGTGTTTCTCCCTTTTTGTTTTTTAGATATCGGTATCCTGGGGATTACGTCGGATTCCGTGGACTACGACGATGACCAGCGGTTTTTTTTTTTTTTTTTAATAAAATGGTCAATGAGGGGTGTGGGGGTGTTTTTATTTGAATAAAACAAATTTTAACTTGTGTCTTGTCTTTATTTCTTTACTTTATAGACTTAGTAGTGGAAGCCGTGTGTTAGCCGGTATAAAATGGCTAACACTAACCCCCTATTATTACCCCAGTACCCAATGCCACCAGGGGTACTGGGAAGAGCCGGGTGCCAGTGGTCCCGGAGCGTCAAAATTGGCGCTCCTGGACCGGGCGGCAGCAGGTTGGTAAGATTTAGGCTGGGGAGGGCCTAAAACAATGGCTCTTCCCACCCTGGTGTTACCAGGCTGCTGTCGTTTGGTTTTTAACCCGGCTGGTTATAACAATAGGGGGGACCCTATGCGTTTTTTTTTAATTATTTATTTATTAAAAAAAAAAACGCATAGGGTCCCCCCTATTTTTATAACCAGCCGGGTTAAAAACCAAACGACAGCAGCCTGGTAACACCAGGGTGGGAAGAGCCATTGTTTTAGGCCCTCCCCAGCCTAAATATTACCAGCCTGCTGCCGCCCGGTCCAGGAGCGCCAATTTTGACGCTCCGGGACCACTGGCACCCGACTCTTCCCAGTACCCCTGGTGGCATTGGGTACTGGGGTAATAATAGGGGGTTAGTGTTAGCCATTTTATACCGGCTAACACTAGGCCCCAACTTAGTAATGGATTCCGTCTATTAGACGGCTTCCACTACTAAGTCTATAAAGTAAAGAAATAAAGACAAGACACAAGTTAAAAAAATTTTTATTCAAATAAAAACACCCCCACACCCCTCATTGACCATTTTATAAAAAAAAAACAACAAACAACCGCTGGTCATCGACGTAGTCTACGGTATCCAATGTAATTCCCAGGATACCGATATCTGAAAAACAAAAAGGGAGAAACACACAAAAAACACACAAACAGGAGCACAACACCCATCATTGTGAGCGGTGTTGTGCTCCTTACAGTATGCAGCATCTTTACAGATCGCTGCTTACAGTCTGGCCCCCAAGGGGTTAAGGGAGGATGTATTGCATCCCCCTTAACCCCTTGGGGGCCAGACTAATGTCAGACTGCACCCATCCCAGCAAGGAAGGGGTTAAGTGACCCCCCTTCCTTGCTGGGAGGGGTGCAGTGCTGGGGAGGGGGTGGGGAGAGCTCTATACTCACCCCGATGTGTCCTCTTCGCTGGTCCGCAGCACAATGAAGTCACTGTGCTGCGGACTCGCTAATTATATGTGCGCTCAGCCGATCAGCCAATCAGCTGAGCGCACATATAATTCTAAATGTTTCTTCTAATAATGCTATTGTGATAACATAATTAGAAGAAACATTTGATGTTTTAATTAAAGTTACGTGATGATTAGTACAGAAAGCTCTTTTGCCGGCAATATGAATTAACGGCTTACTGGAGCTTCCTGTACTAATTAATATTTAATTAATAAAACACATTTTCGTTGAAATAAAATCAGTTTCGTTGTTCAATAATTTAATTCTAATGAATCCATCATTGTGCAATTAAATATACTGTCAAAAAATAAATATATATATAAATATACATTTATTTATATATATATATTTATTTTAATAGTATATTTAATTGCAAAATTATGGATTTGTTAGAATTAAATTATTGAACAACGAAAGGGACTTTATTACAAAGAAAATGTGTTTTATTAATTTAATATATTAACTATTAGAGGCATCGGCATTTGGCATCATTGCCGGCTGTTTTTGAAGTACTCCGTACGGACCGCCTGTCAATCCACGGCCGCATTTCTAGCCGCAAACAATGGTCTTGTTCATTTTTTACGGGTCCGTTTACGATAGGGCCGTAGATTCATACATAGTGTGCACTGTGCAGCCGTATATCGTAAACTGTTCAGCGTACGCATGAACCACTAAAAATACAGCCGCACAATTACAGCCGCAAATACAGCCGCACAGTTACATAGTGTCAACCTAGCCTCAGGCTATGTTCACACTACGTATATGTCCGGACGCATATTTTTTGCGGCCGGACATATATACGTTTAAAACTCCAGCCGGAATTTACACAAGTTGCGGCCGGCTACGTACGGTCCGAGATCTTACGCCCGTAAGCTACGTACGGTTCCCGAGCAACGTACGTAGCGATCTGACAGCGGTCTTTTACTTGGAAAGCTTCGCCTAGCCCCGGACACCCCACAGAACCTTTTGGATCGGCACAAAAAGCTGCAAAAATGAAGAAATCCCCTCTATGTACGGGACCGCATGTTACGCTACGGGCGTAAGTTACAGCATTTCCGTCCCGAAACAATGGTCTGGTTCATTTTTTATGGCGCCGCATACGATCCGGGGGTAAGTTCGTACGTAGTGTGAACTGTGCGGCCGTAGATCGTATACTTTCCATTGTACGCAAACTATGTAAATCTCTGGCTGCTTATTCACGGAGCGCGCTACAGCCAGTAACTTACGTAGTGTGAACCTAGCCTAAAAGTCAATATAAAGTATAAAGTCAAAAAGTGAAAACATTTTATTTTATATTACTCTTTGAAGTGAATTCAATATACAGTATTTATTCGGTATTAGATATGTTCACAGTTTACTGCTAGACTTTGGTTTCATTTTACTGTGTGTGAACCTAGCGTCATAGTTTGGAAAAGTAACCAGCCGCTCAGAATTAACCAAGGTCAAGTGTAGATTGTATATCTATGTCACCCCTTTTTTATAGTGGTTTTCTGCATTTTATTTTCTTCCGTTTTGTCCACTTTATTGTATTTTGAATGGGGCCTATTAGGATAGAGGAATGTTAAGTGACTTCTGTGTTCCTGCCGTTTCTCGTAAATTGAAGGGTAGTCTCTTCTTTCTTGTAATATTCAAATTGCTGCTTCCTTCATCTCTCAGTCCTGACACACATGTATGTAGCTTTGATTGCTTGTTCAGCAGATGTGTCCTTAAGATCACCAGCTGTAATTGAGGGCAAAGAAAAATCTGTTCCCGTATACTCATCTTGTTTAGCATATCAATCATTATTTCGCTATCATAGGATCCTAATGTTACTTGTCTTCTAGCTTCAGAAAATCATCAGTGCTGAAGGTTTTACATGGGCAGCCCAGGGTATATCAAAGACCCTGAGGGCTATTCAGTAAAAATGGCTAAACATTTGAATTCAACGCAACACCAGTTCGCATATAATCATTTGTTATAGTTACAGTCCTTACTTTATTATTATTATTATTATTATTATTATTATTATTATTATTATTATTATTATTATTTTAGTATACCAAATCTTCACTGTATTTGTATTATTATTATTATTATTTTTATTATTATTATTTTAGTATACCATAATAGCTATTCTATTTATAGCTTAGATTAGGTTTTAATAACTCTTTATTTAAAAATTTCAATTTCCTCAATGAATTTAAATTGCAGTTTACTTTCTGCATTATGGCTGTTGGCTCATATAATAATTGATGTTGCAATATAAATGTTCAAATGTTCAACTATTTTCACTTAAAGCAAATGTACTATTAGGTAAATTTTCTTTAAGTTTTGTTGGATAGAACATTTATTTATTTTTTTTTACCGCAGCCTGATTCTTGTTTACGGGCACTGGCCTAAAATAAAGCACTAGAGGTGGGCAGGCCTGCCCCCAGTGGGAGGAAACCCCAGTTCCTCTATGACGTGACTCCATTGATTTAATGGAGCCACGTCATAGAGGGGCGGGTGTTTCCTCCCACTGGGGGCAGGTCTGCCCACCTCTAGTGCTTCATCCCCAGCCAGTGCCCATGAATAGAACTGGGCCGTACACGGGAAACGGACTCGGTAACAACAAAAAAGGACCGAAGCACCGCCTTCCCCATACTGGCACCCATGCTATCCGTGGGCAAAACTGATGGTACATTTGTTTTAATACTACTAGAGATGAGCGAAGTTACAGTATAAATAAAGCAGAGAGCTTTGTTAGCTTAGCAGTCAGCTTATCAAGCAGATGTCTTTGAAGTCTGTGCTACTTCTCCGCGGGTGCCTGGAAAACCTGGATTCATTACTGATAAACTGGGGGAAGTTTCCCAAGACTGAATCAAGCTTTTCCAGGCACCTGGGGAGCGGCACGAACAGTGGGTGGAGGTGGGGGCATAAAATTGTCCATGCCATGCAGTTTCAGCCTAGATAAACAAGCATTAAAAAAGACGGGTATGGTTTTGACAACTGTTTTTAGTTTGCAGCATAACTGCTATTGTAATAAAACAACTAAATATGTTAAACGCACTTACCTGATCTGCATTATCAGTTAATAATTGTTGCCCTTTGTAACCTTCAATACCATTCTCACTGAATACTTTATAGAATAGTTTCTTAACCTTCAAATCCATTGCCTTGAGAGTGTAAAAGCAAAATGAATAGTTACATGCAATGTACAGTAAAAAAAAAAGTTAAATATCATCATAACGTTAAATATCATCTGCCTTTTAAGATCCAGCTTTGTATAGTTTCTTCTAAAAGGTATAGATCACTCGAACAGTGAAAAACGATGTGTATTGTAAAGGGGATGTAAATGTCTGTATTTTAGAACAGAGTGACAGACCTGGCATTTTAGGAAATCTATGCAGAAATGTTGCTCTGAAAAGATCCTTGTTTATTAGCCTTAAAGCAGATAAATGCCAAAGAAAAATAATAGCAGTGTAGCTAAGTGGCATGTAGTATGCATTTTTTTTAGACATATTCCATACTTAAAGGGGAACTATGAGTATGCTAATTGCCCACTATGTGCAGGAAGCACTGAGTATGAAGGTATGTGTCTTACCTTCATCCTCTGTGCCGATCCAGTGCACTTAGTTGTTTACTCCTTAGCCCGGTAAGACCGTTAGGAGCACTGCTCTGCCCCCAGAGCGCCGATTTGGCTGACCCTATCCATTGATTATCATGAGAAGGAGCGGGCTGGGTGGGGGCAGATCTGAGCTCCTAATGGTACCACAGTGCTCCAAATAGGGGAGTAATTGACTAAGTGTGCGGGAAAGGCACAGAGGATGAAGGTTAGAGACATCCCTCCATTCTGCACAGATAGCTTATTGACACACATTACAAAGTTATATAACTTTGCAAAGTGTGTTAAATAAGCTAAAAACACATATCACGGGAGTTGTCCTTTAACATCCTTTTCTGGTAGTGTCAATGAGTTCTTTACATTCACAGGATCTCCTTTTGCTGCATGTTTTATTTTGATCACACCTTTTTTGTTATATTCTCTACTCCATTGCATAGGAAAATTCCACAAGGAATTTTTTTTTTTTTTAATACTTGCACTAGCTCATCTACAATACCACTGACAGCCATGCCTCATTAAAAGTCATCCAGATCACTCAATTCTCCCATTCTAATGTGAGCTCACTCTAAGGTTACAAACCCACTTGGCGGGTCTGCAGCGAGTCTCCATGCTGCGTTTTTGCAGCGAGACTCGCTGCAGATCCCGGCCCTATGCTTTTAATGGCAGACAAACACGCAGCAGGGATGTACATCCCTGCTGCGAGTTTGTCTGCAGCCCTCCCCATTAACCCCCCGGCCACCGGAGCTGATACTTCACCTGATCCCGGCTCCGGCGGTTCCCAATGTCTTCAGCAAGCCGGAGCGGGGACCAGGTGAAGTATATGCTCCAGCCAGCCGCCCGAAGCCCCGGCCGCCCGATCGCCCCCCCGCAGCCCCGGCCGCCCGATCGCCCCCCCGCAGCCCCGATCGCCCCCCCGCAGCCCCGGCCGCCCGATCGCCCCCCCGCAGCCCCGGCCGCCCCCCCGCTGTGGGGGGGTGATCGGTCGGCCGGGGCTGCGGGGGGCGCGCGATCGGTGCTGCGGGGGGGGGGGCGATCGGGCGGCCGGGGCTGCGGGGGGGCGATCGGGCGGCCGGCTGGCTGGAGCATATACTTCACCTGGTCCCCGCTCCGGCTTGCTGAAGACATCGGGAACCGCCGGTGCCGGGATCAGGTGAAGTATCAGCTCCGGCGGCCGGGGGGTTAATGGGGTGGGCTGCAGACAAACTCGCAGCAGGGATGTACATCCCTGCTGCGTGTTTGTCTGCCATTAAAAGCATAGGGCCGGGATCTGCGGCGAGTCTCGCTGCAAAAACGCAGCATGGAGACTCGCTGCAGACCCGCCAAGTGGGTTTGTAACCTAAAAGTGATCCACAGAAATTTTGGTCACTTGATTTTATGCTAAAGCTCATGGTCACATGTCTATTTTCATTTCCGTAAGGTTCAGTCTTATGCTGCATTCACATGGCCCCAAAAATTGTTTGGGGTCACGAACCATTCAAATGAATGCAACCATTCACACAATCCATGCTGCCACCCCCACTGCGATATGCACTGCGAAAAAATAGCACATGTTCTAGTATGGATCATGGCATGGATCACCCCCCCCCACCGCCTGGCAGTAGAGATGACAAAAGCGCAGAAGACAGGAGCGCAGCAGACAACTTCTTGCCTACTCCCCCCGCGCCGGTACACGTGTGAGCCGGCCGGCATGGGGAGAGTAGACGAGTGGGCTGCACTTCTATTAGGGGATGCAGATCCTCCTCCAGTCATCCCAGCACGGATCATGTGAATGAGGCCTTAAACAGGGGCAAACGTCTCTAATAAAGTGCCTATTCTGCGTGTAGTTTCAGTAGAGAGTTTTTTTATATGTTCCAAATGTATAGTATTTTCATGTAATATTAGAAGTGGTTGCCATATAAATATTTAACAGTTTGGGGCTATGTTCACACTACGTAAGTCTCCGGACGTAGCACGTTCCGTGAATAAGCGGTCGGAGATTTACGTAGTTTGCGTACAATGGAAAGTATACGATCTACGGCTGCACAGTCCACACTACGTAAGAACTTACACCAGGATCGTACGCGGCGCCATAAAAAATTAACCAGACCATTGTTTGAGGACGAAAATGCCGTAACTTACGCCCATAGCGTAACATGCGGTCCCGTACGTAGTGGTGATTTCTTCATTTTTGCACTTTTCTTTGCCGATCCAAAAGGTTCTGTGTGGTGTCCGGGGCTAGGTGAAGATTTTCAAGTAAAAGACCGCTGTCAGATCGCTACGTAGGGCGCTTAGGAAGCATAATTGGACTGCGGGCGTAAGCAACTTACGTAAATCCCCGGCCGGAGTTTAACAAGTATATGTCCGGCCGCGAAAATATGTGGCCGGACATATACGTAGTGTGAACATAGCCTAAAGGGGTTATCCAGCGGTACAAAAACATGGCCTCTTTTCCTCCTACTGTTGTCTCCAGTTCAGGTGCGGTTTGCAATTAAGCTCCATTTACTTAAATGGAACTGAGTTCCAAACCCCACCCAAACTGGAGACAACAGTAGGGGGAAAGTGGCCGTGTTTTTGTAGCGCTGGATAACCCCTTCAACTCTAAAGAATCACAAATTGATATAGCAAAGTAATAAAAAGTTGTGTGACCTAAATTCTTTAGCTACTTTAAAACAGTTATTAATTTGTCTTTATTAGTTTGCAGAGTAGATGGTAGGTGTATCAGAGCCTATTATGTTTAATTGCAACGTATAAACTTATAGGGTAAAATATAATTAAACCCCTTTTACATACTGAAACAACTCCTAACATAATTGAAGCTTGAAATGTACCAAGAGGAATAATTGAGCAAAGAGGTTTGATTTTCACAGCATGAGAACATTCAATTTACGATATGTCTGTAAGCATATACTATGTTCTCTTTTAGGTAAGACAAGTAACATATTAAGACCAATATCATATTGCTGCTAAAAATTTCAATATGCAGAGCAGTCATATTGTTACTTTTCCATTCGTCCTGTGCCTGGGTTGAAGTGTACTTGTCAGGAAAACTGCTGCCGGATCAATGGTGAATTCCACGCTGCTGACGGAAGTTAGAGTCTACATGGCTATTTACACGCAAGAGACAATAACACCTGTCACCTCCATTCTGATCCAATGGGGGTGGCATGTGTTACGGTCTCATGCATGTTCATTGCCGTGGAGACCCAAACCTTGACATGGGATTCTCTGCTGATCCGGTAGTTGCTTTCAAGGAGTTGCTGGGGACGTGGGAGACCGGTTAGTTAGTCATACATACTTACCTGTCCCATTCCACTGCTGCCACCAGGTTCAGGGCTGCCACTGTCAGTGATTTCGAAACATCCTGTCATGCCCCGTTCCCTCTGGAAATAAAAGCTCAGCATAGTCAGTATAGGGCCTATACTGAGCTTCCATTTAAGGTGGGAACGGCACATCACCGAATGTTTTGAAATTGCTGACAGAGAGCAGGTGGCCTGAGACTCGGCAGCAGTGGTGGAACGGGACAGGTAAGTATATAACATTAACCTCTTTCCTGCAGCCCTGGCAGCAAAGATAAATGCAATTTTATTCCAAACAACCCCTTTAAGATCATTATATATTATACTGTAAATGCATCCATACTTTAAATCTGTGCTCTAGTTTTGAATAATCATTGGACCATGCATATCAATACCAGCGCCCCTGATCAGAACTTTTAAATTCATATAATTGTATATGACAAATATTATGGGAGCCCCATGTGACAGTGTACTAGAAATATCAGAAAAGCTCAGAAGCCAGCTAATATCAGACGGCAAAACAGAAATTACTACAGTCAAATTCTTTTAATAAGGCATTAGATGGCCTGTCAGCTACATTTCACAGTTCTAGATATAGAGAGATAAAGATTTATTCCAAACATATTTTACCCTTTCACACGGTCAAGTATTATGGTAGTTCCATACACTTGTGGTCTGTTAGCTGACAAGGAGAGCTGCTGGAGCAGGGACAGAGCAAGTGGAGGGCTTATGGTATTTTTACACGGAGCGATAATTCGCCCAATCGCATGATTAACGATTTGGAAGTAACGATTTTTCTTTTATAACGATCAGCGTTTAGACGGAACCATATATTGTACGGAAAAATCGCTTTGCGATCGCTTAAGCCTATCTCGCATATAGGCACATGAACGATTTCTTGCTCGTCGTTTGATCGTTCGCTTCGTTTACACGTACGATTATCGTTCGAATTCGATTGTTATTGTGCAAATTCGAACGATAATCGTTCCGTGTAAAAAGACCATTAGTGTGGTTAGCTACTAGAGATTAAAAAAAAAAAATGTCCTTTTAAGGACCAGTAGTCTGTCAGTAATTCCGTCCTCTCCTGTGCTCCAATACCGCATGTACGAATCTGAGCTAATAGGGGCCTAGATCAGACCCTCTCCTGTTTTATTAGTATTTATGGAAAACAGTGGTTCATCCATGACAGATATCTGTATGAAAAGGTATTCGAGCATATAGTATGTGCCATGTATTCAGTATAAAGCAGAAGCCATGTTAGGAGGTTTTGTGAGAATAATACCAGCAGAAGTTGCAGGCATGTAGCCAGAAGGTGTCTAGAAGTATAACCAGGAGATGTTGCGTCCTCCATGATGCGGCTCCATTGATTCTAATGGAGCCGTGTCGTAGAGGGGCGGGGGTTTCCTCCCACTGGGGGCAGACTGGCCCGCCTCCAGTGATTCACCCCCAGCCAGTGCCCAGGAATGCGTGGAAACCGGGCCGCAGTTCAAAAACAGTGGAATTACATTTCCGAATGAGATTGCGCCACCGGTCAGGGCATGCTACTCCACATCCACCGATAGGACTGCTCAGCTAAGTGAAAAAACTGGATTACCAACTAAAGAGACTACACCAGTGATCTGCAACGATTGAATCTTCTGGATATCAAACACCTGGACTTCAGTGATAGCAGGATATCAGCGATTCACTTACTACACACTGGGCCTTGTTGTACTACAGCACAGTTGGAGCATGGTTATACATGCTCAATGTATGGTAATTAATCTCTGGGCAATGGTTGTTTTTGCACCAATTGTAATAATAAGATTAGTAATTTACTTCTATTAAAAAATCTCCAGTCCTTCACTACTTATCAGCTGCTGTATGTCCTGCAGGAAGTGGTGTTTTCTTTCCTCTCTGACACAGTGCTCTCTGCTGACACCTCTGTCCATGTCAGGAACTGTCTGGAGCAGTTGCAAATCCCCATAGAAAACCTCTCCTGTTCTGGACAGTTCCTGATATGGACAGAGGTGGCGGCAGAGAGCACTGGGTCAGCCCGAAAAGAATACACTACTTCCTGCAGGACATACAGCAATTTATAAGTACTAGAAGACTGGAGATTTTTTTAATAGAAGTAAGTTACAAATCTATATAACTTTCTCACACCAGTTGATTTGAATGAAAATATATATATATTTTTTTTTACCGGAGTTCCCCTTTATTGAGGTTCATTACTTGAATCGGGCACTCGAACATTTGCAAATACTCGACTCAAGTACCAAACATTCAAGCATTTTAGTACTCGCTCCTCCTAGTCGCTGTGGATTTTATTTGACATTTGTGAAATGTTCCACAGCAGAGTTTTCCTTTAAAAGTTATCTTTTATAAAGTCCATTTTATGATAACTGAAAAGAAAGTTCTCATTTTGTAGTTTTCTCTGAAGTATATGGAATCGACACAAGTCTTATTTTCTCTGAAATTCAGTGTAACAGGTTTTGCCACCAAGTGCTATACATTTAATGTCGTTTCATTGTACGTGCTGAGCACCATATGCTTTAAGTTGAATAAACATAATACATGCAGTTCTCTTTAAAGACCAAATGTGATTTGGGTTATAGCATTTCAGGCAGTAATTCAATTTCAAGAAAGCTTCTTATGTATTATCTTATTTCCACTATGGTAACTGTCTATTCAATAGTAAATAGAGAAGAATTTCCATAAGCTTCCTAGAAAACGTTACTAACTTCTAAAAGCTACCGGGATAAGTACGGTATTTCGGCTCAACATCGCTCATCAATGCAAATAGCGAACGGAGCATTTAATACTTGACAATATGTATTTGTGTTAAAGATTAAAGATCGTGATTCAATAACATTTTTATCTGCATGAGCGAGGACTTTGGTATAGGAGGTAACATGTAGTATAAAAAGATTTAATATTCCTATTATCTTTAGTAAGAAACAAAATATGCAGGAGGCAGAATTTACCACTAAGTGGGTTATGGTATTAGAAAAACATAGCGGCTTTCTTCAAAACTCTGCTCCATCCACTTAAAGGGGGAAAAAATGTTTTCAAATCAACTATTGTCAGAAAGTTCTACAGATTTCTAATTTACTTCTATTAAAAAATATGAAGTCTTTCAGCACTTATCAGTTGCTGTTTGTCCTGCAGGAAGTGGTGTATTTTTTTTTTCAGTCTTAGGCTATGTTCACACAACGTCAAAAATATTGAATAGGCGGCCAATTTTCTAATTTTTTTTTTTAAAATCGCCAGTTTTTTGCAGAGATGTAACTGACTGCAATGGCAATGCATTGAAGTCAATGGGAAAACACGTCCAATGCACACAGTGTGTTGAATAACGGACGTTTTTGACGCGGGCGTCAAAATAATGAACAGGATCATTATTTGGCTATGTTCACACAATGTCAAAAATAGAAAAAAAGGCGGCCAATTTTGATATTTAAAAAAAGTCAGTTTTTGCCGCAATTTAACTGACTGCAATGGCACTGCATTGAAGTCAATGGGAAGATGGACGTCCAATGCACACAATGCATTGAATAACGGACGTTTTTACTGCAGACGTCAAAATAATTAACATGATCATTATTTTCAGACGTCTTTTGCAAACAGCTGACATTTTTTATTAGTTGTTCACACACAGTTTTTGTTTTGTCACCGTTCTTTCTCCTTTTTTACTATTAAATTCAATGGACTTTTCAATTAAGCCGCATCCAAAGTCCAGTTAGTAACTCCAAACTAGAATAATGTGCAAACACCAGTCATTGCACTAAGGGGAGGCAAGGCAGCTAAATGACGTCCGTTATTTTAGACTGAAAATGGCAGACGTCATTTTAAACAGAGCTGAAAAAACGTGTGTGAACATAGCCTTACACAGTGCTCTATGCTGCCACCTCTGTCTATATCAAGGCAGTTTTGGATTTCTATAGGGATTTGTTTGAAAATTAGAGACATTTTTGGATAGTCTTAGGCTAGGTTCACACACCCAGTATTTTTGCTCAGTTTTTTGGTCAGTATTTTGCAACCAAATTGAAATTGAGTGGATGGCCACCATTGAAGGGCAAATAATTGCCGTATTTTAAAACAATGTCCGTTATTTGCCACTCAATTTCAACAGTGCCTCTCCGTGTTTTCAATCCACTCCGGCTTTAGGTTGCAAAATACTGACCAAAATACTGAGCAAAAATACTGTGTTGGAACATAGCCTTATTCTGTTTAAAGCCGGCTATAACCCCTTTTTTCTATAAATTACACCAGATTTCTGCCTTCAATATGTTTACTATTTAAAACAATGAATGGCAAAATATAAATGTAATACATAAACAGAGAGTCAGTAGACTGGTAAATCAATACATGTGCAAACTATACATAGAAAGCATCAATCAATTCACTATGGTGTATATAAGTGACTATCTTAGCACACATTGGGGTAATAATAGACACTATAAGCTAAGATACAGCAATTTAAGAATATATATATATATATATATATATATATATATATATCAGAAAAACAGGGATGGATCAGCTGTAACACACCACAGACGCACAGTCCTTGAAAGGTTCAGCTCTTCACCCCAAATTCATACACAAAAGGAGATGAAGGACAGTATAATCTTCAATGACGTATTAGAACTTTATTGTGCTAGTTCGCATACTACGGTGCAACGTTTCAGCTCATTGTCCCAAGTCTCTTTCAATAAAGGCTCGGGACGACAGGCTGAAACGTTGCACTGTATTATGCGGACTGGCACAATAAAGTTCTATTGCGTTATTGAAGATGATGCTGTCCTCCACCTGCTTTTTTATATACACTCACCGGCCACTTTATTAGGTACACCATGCTAGTAACGGGTTGGACCCCCTTTTGCCTTCAGAACTGCCTCAATTCTTCGTGGCATAGATTCAACAAGGTGCTGGAAGCATTCCTCAGAGATTTTGGTCCATATTGACATGATGGCATCACACAGTTGCCGCAGATTTGTTGGATTCACATCCATGATGCGAATCTCCCGTTCCACCACATCTCAAAGATGCTCTATTGGATTGAGATCTGGTGACTGTGGAGGCCATTTGAGTACAGTGAACTCATTGTCATGTTCAAGCAGAAATCGAGACTCGTCAGATCAGGCAACGTTTTTCCAATCTTCTTCTGTCCAATTTCGATGAGCTTGTGCAAATTGTAGTCTCAGTTTCCTGTTCTTAGCTGAAAGGAGTGGCACCCGGTGTGGTCTTCTGCTACTGTAGCCCATCTGCCTCAAAGTTCGACGTACTGTGCGTTCAGAGATGCTCTTCTGCCTACCTTGGTTGTAACGGTTGGCTATTTGAGTCACTGTTGGTTTTCTATCAGCTCCAACCAGTCCTCCCATTCTCCTCTGACCTCTGGCATCAGCAAGGCATTTTCGCCCACAGAACTGCCGCTCACTGGATGTTTTTTCTTTTTCGGACCATTCTCTGTAAACCCTAGAGATGGTTGTACGTGAAAATCCCAGTAGATCAGCAGTTTCTGAAATACTCAGACCAGCCCTTCTGGCACCAACAACCATGCCACGTTCAAAGGCACTCAAATCACCTTTCTTCCCCATACTAATGCTCGGTTTGAACTGCAGGAGATTGTCTTGACCGTGTCTACATGCCTAAATGCACTGAGTTGCCGCCATGTGATTGGCTAATTAGAAATTAAGTGGTAACGTGCAGTTGGACAGGTGTACCTAATAAAGTGGCCGGTGAGTGTATATTACACTGTATATAATTATGTAAGGCTGTTTGAAAATCTGCTGCATCTTCTGTTTAGTTTGTCCTCTTTCTTGGGGTTAGACTTCTTAAATGAACCCAGAGCTATATTCCACTCTAATTGAAAATAGCCTTGGACAGATGGGATTGGTGCACAACCAAGATAAAGGCATAGATAGATAGATAGATAGATAGATAGATAGATAGAATAATTCTAATATATGTTGCACTCTGAATATAATATAAGGGATATAAGGAGTGCCACAGTCATATTTGTCTTAGATAGATAGATAGATAGATAGATAGATAGTTTTTCTCCCAAACCTCTATTACCGTTGGTATGCCAACTTTAACCTGTGTGACCTGATTCACTTATTATTCATTAAATTTATGGGACTATAGTTTCCTTAAGATATTATGTAATAAAAATGTCCTTCTTTGAGGTTCCCAGAAATATCTTTGTGTGCTTCATGCTTAATTCAGGACCTAATGTTTCAAAGTTATAGATTTATTTTAATCAGTCGAACAGCTCTCTGTCCTGAAATTTCATATCCTATTTTTGTAGACACTTTTAAGTAGAAATGATATCATAATTTACTGAAATTGCTAGATATTACTACATTACATTTCTAGTATGATCACTTGAAGAACTGTAAGCAAAGTAATGGATCAATCACACATTTTCCACAGTTAATGTACAAACAGCATAAGTAAAAATTATGTTACTATAGTTACAGATAATGTAGTCTTCGGGAAAGTTCCAAATTTGTATAGTACCTACTAATAGTTCTTTTGGAATATGGTTAAAGCTAGTAATATAAATTTTTAAAAGGCATTGGTATTCTTATGGGTTGTCCTATCTAGGCAAAAATAAAGACTTGTGTTTCCTTTGTCATATGACCTACCTAGAATGGCCGGGTTCACACTACGTAAGACACCAGCCATTCTGTGACACAGCCATGTCGCAGTACGGCCGGTGTCAGTGAGGTTTATCCTGGCCAGTACTGCAGTAGCAGCCGGATGAACTTCATTTATTTAGAATTGGGATGCGGGCGCATTCGGGAGTGCCCACATTCCAATTACCCACAGCACACAATGTAAAGTCTGAAATTGTCTGAACTGTCAGTGTTGTGCGGCTGCTTTTCAATGAATAGCGGCCGCACAAAACTGACATGTTACTTTTTTCTGTGGCTCCAAGGATTCCATTACAATCAATGTGATCTGCAACTTCTGACTGGCTGAGCGGACTTGAAACGTCACGTCTCGAGCCTGCGTCAGAGACTAGGAAGCGGCCGGACAGCGGGGAGCGGAGCACCGCGATACGGGACTCGCCGCTGGAACCGGAGAGGTGAGTGGACATCGTTGCCCTCAGCCACCTCCTCCCCGGCCAGATCAGAAGCTATTCAAGAGTTTGGAAAAGCTTCTTTGACTCTTTGTACCAGAGAATAAAAGCATTGCTGTACAAAAACAATAACCATAAAAACCTTTGATCAATGCTCCTTTAGCAGTCTCCAAAGTGTGCGTACGGGTGGCAGAAAGGGGGATCTGAATAGAGTAGATGGATCATCTTACAACATGGCGGTAGCTAGGAATAATTGTTTTTAATGTCATGCCTTACGGAATGCAAAACTGTAAAACACTATTCACCACAGCAACTGACTAATTGCTTCCTCTCCTTTCTTTTCCTTTTCCTTCCCTTCCTTTCCCTCTTCCTTCCGTTCTTCACCTTTTCCTTCCCTTCCTTCCTTCATTTTGTCCTTCCATTCTTTGGCATTCAAATGTGCAAAATAAAATGCTGTCTGTAATAAATATAAATAACTGTCATTTATAAGTAATTAAACTGTCCAAATAGCTGCGATTTATATTAGATAACATTGATGCTAAGTAAACAGAGAAATCTCATCGACATTGTATAGGACACGGTGTACGTTTTATTACTGCATTGTGCCGTAACTCAAGGAAATACGTAAATGAAAGTGAAATCTGGCATTAATGAATTCCTCTTCTTTATGTTTAGATGCAGCATTTGTGAGATAAAGTTTACTATGGTATCTTCAATTTATTACATAGTGCCATCTCTTGAATTAAACATTTTCCTGTAATCAAGAATATATAAATTAACCATACAGTCTGGAACAATTGCTTGCCGTAACTCACTTAGACATTTTCCATTGATAGTCACTGGATTCCTGGGGAGTATTTTGAAAAGATAGTGTTAGGCTTCTGTCAGACACAACTTTTGTGCTGCCTATTTTTGGGCTACAAAAAATGCCCCCAAAAGTGACAGCAGTTACATAGTTTGGTCCAGCATGTTCAACCAAGGAAGGGTAGATAAGGGGATGGAAGTATAGATAAATTCTATATGCCTACATATGCATTTATGTTATTTTATTCTAAGAGCCTGTCCAAGTTTTAGGGCCCTCCACAGTTTTTGCTGGAACCAGGCTCCAGCTTGCTACAGGGGGTAGAACAGCTATAACTTCTTTATTTATACTTGGAAGCTTAAAGAAAAACACAAATGATAGCGCTCAAAGGGGGGAAAAAAACTGACATGCTCATAAATGTTACTGTGCTTACTGTGCCAAAATTTCATTTGGTAGAGCAGCAGTGTGGAGATTATTTTGCTATTCTTGCTTCTGTAACTATAGAAATGTTTAACTATTAGCTTAGCTATGTCCTTTACAAGCATAGACAAAATCATTTTCTGTCTCATCGTTTACTAAATTTATGTTTCTTATCACTAAATTTATGTTACCTTATGGCTAAACTCAATGTATCCTGAGATGCATTGTGTGAATTTCTCCCAATTGTTCACAAAAACAAAATCTCGACACTCTATGGCTATGTTCCCAAAATGTTTTGTTTGACTGTTATTTTACAATATTGTACAATAATAGCTGATATTATGAAATAACAGCCATTATTTTGGCCTTAAACAGTCAAAAAAAGTTATTGTGGAAACATAGCCTATCACTGAGTGTACACATTGTGCTTGTCTATATGTGAATTCCCAATGATTGTTGTGTAACTGAAGCCTGAGTGCTCTATATCATATTGTAATATTATGCTGAAAGGGTTTCATGAGAAATTTGGATCCTCACTTAACTAAAGGAAAGATAAAGATGGACGCATCTGTATGTTGCTTTACTGTTTGTCGCTGCCCAGTGTTTTCAAGAAGTGTGTTCTTCATTAGTGAAAATGGACCAATAGCATAATGTAACCTATGGTCCTGCGAGTTATGGACACAAAATACCTGACAGTAAGCTTCTTATTTATTTCTATGTAGCTTAAGAGTACAATTCACAAACCCATAACTAACCCAGCCTGTAACTAACCAATCAATAAACAAATATCACGCCCTTACCCTCCCCCACCCATCCCAACCTCATATGGCAGCAAGAGAGAAGAGAAGGAAAAAAAAAAAAAATATATATATATATATATATATATATATATATATGGTTCAGGGAAGAAAAAGAGCGCTGCACCTCACACCTATGGCTGACACTAGTGCCTCTCGGCTGCATAAAAATCAACAGAATTTTGTATATGAATTGATCAAGCCACACTGCCCCATGTACCAACGTGCAGGTATCTGATACACATGGGTCCCTTCACTAAGTCCACACTGTGTCGGTCAGTGGCAACCACCCCCGCAGGCGTGCATGAGCAGGGAAGGGGGGCCATGGAACGGCCCTGCAACCCCCATGCCACAGGACCAGACCCAAAAATGCCCCCCCCCCCCAAAAAAAGAAAAACTCCCAGCCAGCACCGCCGGCAGAGGAAGCCGCCCCCAAACAGCAAGAGTCTGGATAAGGTATTGCGCTCACCATTGCTACTGCAGATAAAATTGGACAAACAGGAGGGATAAAAGCACGTGCACTCAGGTGTCTCCTGCTAATTGTGGTCATGTGGGTCTTCCAGGAGGAGTGCAAATTGTATACCAAATTCCTGGTGTTTGTTTTTAAAGTAGCTTAGCGGCTTTAGTATCAGCCATAGGTGTGAAGTGCAGCTGCACTCTTCTCTCCATTTCACATTTTGTAACTCTCCCTCTCTCAGCAGTTAGCACTCCCCTTCATAAGACCCACGTGACCCAAATTAGCAGAACACACCTGTGCTCACACGTCAGTACCTCCATGTTTTCCCATTCTGTCTGCAGCACTGTGGTGAGTGTAATAACATATTCATACTTGTGTTGTTTGGGGGCAGCGTTCTCCGTGTTTTGGGTTTGGTCCTGTGACAGTGGGGTTGCAGGGCCATTCCATGGCCTCACTCCCCAGCATGTGCACACCTTGCAGGGGAGGCAGTCACTGACCGACACAGTACAGAGTTAGCGTAGGGACCCTTGTGAACCAGGATACCTGTGTACCACGGGGCGTATTGGTTTGATCAAATTGTATACCAAATTCTTGGTGTTTGGTTTTAAAGTAGCTTAGCGGCTTTAGTATCAGCCATAGGTGTGAGGTGCAGCTGCACTCTTCTCTCCATTTCACAATATATATATATATATATATATATATATATATATATATATATATATATATATATATATCTTAACAAAGATGTTCTTCCTATGTTGTCAGTAATGGCAATGGAAGAGAATCAGACAATGATGTCCTATCCTGTGGAAAGACCATCAATGTTACGAACCTGAAAATCCTCTTTACGTTCCCAAACACTGGGGTCAACTGACCGTTCTAATGCACTTTTCATAACCAGACTTGACATGTTATTAAGTCACTGTCACAGAAAATCAGATTGTGAGCAAAACCTATTTTTGCATTGTAAATTGATGACATACCGTACCTCCAGTAAAACAATGACATCAAGGATTTCAATAAATATCAAAGGATATCTTGCTTACTAAATACACTGGTACCATAAATTAAAAGATCGAGCTTATCACTTAACCAGCTGAATTATTTATGCTGCCTTTAACTTCTTGAACTTCAGAAGTAGCTGTAGGGTACATCATTGCACTTTATTTTCTAATAACTTAATTCATCCCCATAGTGTGTGAACATAGCCCAAAAATGATTATTCACAGGACTGGAGATGACTAGCGGATCAGTGAGAGGCTATGTTCACATAGGGGGATATTTACTAACAAATCTAAACACACAATTTTGTCAAAGATGTTTTGGCATAATTTCTAATCTAATGTGTTTAGTCAAATTTATGAAAATTGTCTAATAGCATAGTAAATGTGTCTTAAAAATAATGGTCTTTTAATAAGTCTAATAAATTCACCTGGTTCGGAGCAGACGTAGCGATGCGCCAATATATGCGACTCTTTAAAAAAATTGAGCAGTTAATACATTTAGCTAAAAAAGAATTCTGGTGCACTTTCGATCTAATTAATAAATTTAGCTAAAAAAAAATTCTGGCGCACTTTCGTTCTAATTAACAACAAAAAATCTAATTCAAAAAGTCGCATCTAATTTGGATAGTCTTGCCTAAAAAAGCTTCATAAATTCATATTAGATTTATTTTGAGCGCAAACTAGATATATTAGACTAAAAACAGATGCAATTAATTTGTTAAATGTCCCCCATAGTGTTTAACAAAGTCCATTGCATAGCAATGGACGCTGTAAAACAGCCGGCCCCCGGGCTGCATTTAGGACGTTCCTGTAGCCAATAGCTCTGTATTGGCTGCAGGAGCGTTTCTTTCTTAACATTGACTTGCGGGCAACGTTGGATGTTGCCGCCACACATAACATTGTTTGAACAGCTCTTATTTCCGGACGTTGTTTATTGAACAGCATCCGGAAATAATAGACAGGTACATTATTTTAACTTCAATGCAATGCTGCCCCTGCAGTAAAGAACGGATGATGATTCCATTCCAATCACCGTCCGTTCTTTACTAAAAATTTACATTGTGTGAAAATAGCCTAAGTCTGACCTTTTGAATGGAGCTAAATAGTGTTTAGCGAACCTTTCAAATGTTCGGGTTCGGCAATGTTATCCGGACCTAAACATCATAGGCTGTGTCCATGGTTTCCTGGCAGAACTAGGGTGGCATCCAACTTCTGCAGCAGTGGGAAATCACACTAAAGCTGAAGATAAGCTTGTATGCTGCCACTTTATTCACTTAGCCAACAAGAACCCTCTTTTGTTGGAGATGCCAGCAGTCTGACCGCTACTTTATTCAGAGACCAGGACAGACTGAAAATTCAGTTTGAAACCCTATCCTTGTTGGCATCACCCTACTATATGGGGGTATGTTCACATTGATAAATCAGCCGGAATTCCACGGTGGAACTCTCCGTTGTGGAATTCCGTGTGACTCAGTGTGTCATAGCCTGTCTATGGGAGAGCTTGTGCGCCTCCGCTGACGCTGCTCTCCACTCAAAGAAGTTAACTCAGTGTGAACATACTCTGGCACCTATACCCCCAGCACCTCTTTAGCTTTTCCTCTATCTACAGTTGCCTATTTCATCATAAATAGCGTGAACTAATCCATGAAATTCTGTAACTATGTTTAGGTATCATTCTTATTTAACGTTTTCAAAGTCGGTACACTTGGGAATTATATCTTGAAATGGAAAAACATATTTAGCTTCAGAGAGATATCGAGGAAGAACCACAAAATGGTCATTTGTCCTCACTTATCGCTGTATGATATAACTCTTCATGTAAAGAAGCTTTATCTGATATGTTTTCTTTGAAATGCGTTGACTTCACATTAAGTATAAGTTTAACCTTTTTAATATAAGGTTAAATAGCTATAACAAAGTGTGCAATGTACTATATCAAATATAATAACATGATAAGATTAACCTTACCTATAACATCAATTATAGGCAATTGGCTTAGATTATCGGTGCTCTAAATATCCGACATACAGTACTATATTTTCTTTTGAGGTCAAGAAAAATGAATATACCAGGGTTGAGCTGTAAGGAATTTCTGTCCTATAATCAAGCATTCTCCCCCTTTATCACTATGAAGTGATATAGGTAATAAGTACAGTGTGAAGTAAAGAATTAAAGTAAGGAATATTGGTATCAAAAATAGCAGCAAAAATAGGAAAAAAATCATCTTGGACCAAATTTATCAAACTATGTAAAACAGAAACTAGTATAAACTGCCCATAGCAACCAATCACAGCTTAGTTTTTAGCTCTGATAAAAGAAAGCTAAGCTGAGTGGGTTTTGATAGTGTTTTTTGAAGTTTTGTATACTGTATTTTATAAAAATATAAAAAAAAGGTCCTACCTTGTCTTCTCTCTGGCACTTCACTTCCTCCCTTTGCCTGCCTGTGCTGATACTTTTGTAGACAAGAGGGGGGCAGGAGCATGTTACGGGCAGTGACCAATAGCTGCCTGATGTTACCGATGTTGTGGCTACATCAGGCATCTATTGGACATTGCAGGTGAGTGTGGTTTCGCCCGCAGCGCCCACAGATGCACAGATGGAGGTTGGGATGGGGCAGAACAAGTGGGGTGGCGTGTGTTGTGGATTGTGGGTCCACTCAATTTAGCATTTTTCTAACTGAAAGATGATAAGGAAACCTACACAAGCTCTGAACTGGTGTAGGTTTCCCTCCGTGAGCACACTTGTGCGCACAGGATTTATGCAAAAGCAGTGCGCCTCTACATAAATCAGTGAAATGTCAATGCTGCAGGGACATTTTTAAGCCCGTCGCAGAAAATGCCAGACTTAATAAATGCCCCCCTATGTGTTTTTTTAACATTGTGGCTATGTTTACACAACATATAAATATGTTACCTTTGTGTCTATGGAATCCCAGTTGGAGCGTATACACATAGTATACACTCCGGCCTGGATCCCTCGTGGTGCCGCAAACAACTGACTTGTCAGTTTTCTGTGGCCGCTATTCATTGAATAGCGGCCACAGAAAACCATGTAAGTGCACACTATGGAGCGAGCGGATCCGGCCGCTCACTCGATAGCGTGCAGTGTAAAGTTCTGATGTGGGCGCGCACGGATGCGCCCGCATCAGAACACTGCGGCCCGAAAGATCATCCGGCCGGTTCTGCAGTACCAGCCAGGATGATCTTTTTAGAGACCGGCCTTTCCATAACCCGTCCGGGTCACGGAACGGCCAGTCTTTTACGCTATGTGAACATTGCCTAATAAAGCATACCATTTACCAAAAATGACTCCTTACTCTCCAAAGTCTTTGACACCAGCTTTCTCTAAATATAAATGCAAAAACAGTGAGTTTCAAGCAGACATCTATAATAATGTCTGTTAAAAAAAAGGGAGGGATCATGGGAATTTGTGTCATTCCCAATCTCTCAGGAAGCCCTTGAAGCATCAAAACAAATGTGCTATACACTGGGCACATAAAAACTAACTTTTGAGCTATGATGGCAATATCTGGTAAGCATTTAGATACATTCCGATACTTGTTGTATATTTATAAGCTTAGAAACCTTCCTTAATTGTTTAATAAGCTATTAAGTTCAGACATTCAAACATTAGTCAAAAACTGTCATTAAGTTTGTTAATATACTAAGGAAGGAAGTAATTACCAAAATGATCTTGCTTGTGGATTTTGCCCCTTGGGATGACTTGCGCTGGATTTAATTCTTTATGTCATTTATTTTGTAACTTCCACCAGCCTGGCTGTTTGCAGCGCTCGCCCCATATTAATTGCATAGGTATGCTGAATTTTTGATGTTTATATCTAATGAATTTTATATTTTTTACTTTTTGAAACTTTTGAGTGGCATTCAATTCAGACATGATGGAATAGCAAAGATATGAACCCAATACATGTATGAACTTGAAAAACGTATACAATACTTACACATATCCCAGTCTTTTCATATGTCCTTTTTGTTATTTTAAAACTATAAAAAAATTAAAGTGACTAATCATGAATGGGTCAGAATGTGACCCCAGAAGACCCTGCTAATGTTAGATCACAACATGTGCGATTCCCTTCTACTTTGCATTAGTCTTTGTATTATTTATTATTTTATTTTTTCCGCTGTGAGATACACGTATAGCTGTATTGGAGGCTGCAGGCTTAATATACCACATCAGGGCAACAAGAACAATAAATTCCATTAAAGCCACCCTATACTGTGAGCAACTGCTTACATACCCCTACTACATCTTATAGTATGTCTTTCAGTGGTGTACGTTCAACATAAGTTATATTTTAAAGTATGAGCGCCTAATGCGCTAATTCTAACTAAGCGTTCAGCTTTTGTTTACTGGTGGCTGAAGACATTGGATCCAGTCCTATGGTTGCCTGAAACATGAATCCAGCCTATGGCTATGTTTGTACTTCAGGAACATATCAGGCAAAGGCAGCCATCCCTTTATGGATAGTAGGACGCTAATAATGATCATGATCATTATTAGCATCCTTCTATGTACATAACAAGACTGATCGATATGTTCCCGGAAGTGGAAGCACAGCCTGTGACATCCAACTTCTTTAAGGAGGTTGCCCAGCAAAAGTCTTTTCCATTCAAATAAATTGGTTTTAGAAAGGTACATAGATTTGTAATTTACTTCTATTTAAAAAATCTTAAGTCTTCCCATACTTATCAGCTGCTGTATGTCCTGCAGGAAATGTTTTCTTTTCAGTCTAACACAGTGCTCTCTGCTGACATCTCTGTCCGAGAAAGGAACTGTCTTATCTGATAGATACATATACTCCAATTACAGATCGTTAACTGTTCTTTTGTCTCTTTAACCTTTCCTGTTTTTCACATAATATTTGTGTTTATTTTTCTATTCCTTTCATCCTTCTTTCCCATCATACAGGAGATTCTGCAAAGACATATGTAAAGCTTAGTGGCAATAAGTAATTATATATTTAAAAAGAAAGGGACTGTAACATGCCAAGAATTGCAATGCGTTTCTGGGCCAGACTACTTGTTACAGCTATCTCTTCTCTGTTAGTCCCTGTGCGTGGTGTATGTGGTTGGATTTACAGGATTTGTCCCCATACTGTCTTGCAGTATCCTTTTTAATAGCGCTTACATAGTGTCTCAGTCTCTTACAAGTGTATATTTTAAATCTCTATAGAGTTTGTCAAGTCAACATAAGGCGCGATTGATTTTGTTTCTTAGAGCTTTGGGATAGTTCATTGCTAAGTTTCTCCGAGATAATAATACAGTATGTTTTCCTACATTGCTATGTAAAAAACATAAAACACACAATACGATCTCAAGCCAGATAAACATACTCAATCTAAAAGTTGTAATGACTTATGTGGTATCCCTTTGTTGCTCTATTAAGAACATTTACCGTAATGATTTTGTGTGTTTTCTACCCAAAATATGTTTTGTTTTTTTAATTCGACTGTCAGTGTGTGAGGGTGGATTCTTAGTATTACTTGTCTCATTGTCTGCAGATCTGTTTACATCCTTTGTGAACCACACTTCAAATACTGACTCACTTTGTCCTAATCATTGAACTACTGAATTAGTTTTAAGCTTTCAATTTCAAGAATGACTAACCCCTTTCTTAGAGAAGACTTCGATAACATGTTGGTGTTTGTGAAGTGGAATCTATGAAATTACTTGGAAAGCATTATTATGAAATAAGTTTTTTTAGCCATAATTATAGATAAGTAGTCATTGCGTAAACCCATGTTGATGTTTGCCTTCTAAAAAAGCCATGCACACGAGAACATGGAGTTTTATTTTTCTTATTCATTGTGTGCCTACATTCTGAAATATTCTGGAGACCTATCAAAATGTTTTGTCGGTCTAACCCATTCTAAAGGCCCCTCTTCTCTCCAACAAAGAAGTCAAATTAAGCAAAAATGGGCATGGTTCTACTGTCTATTAATTCTACACATTATTGTACCAAGTAACCAATAGAGATGATCGAACAGAACACATTTTCAGGTTCATTCGCACTCGAACCGTCGGCATTTGACCCCCGCTGCCTTTTCGTTCCCTGTGAAAGGTGGAGAAAGCCCAAGTACGGCCTGGAAAACAGGGATACAACCTGTTATCTAGGCTGTATCCCTGTTTTCCAGGCTGTACTCGGGCTGTCTCCACCTTCCCCACGGAACGGGAAGACAGCGGGAGTCAAATGCTGATGGTTCCAGTTCGAACAAACCTGAAAATTTGCGCTGTTCGATCATCTCTAGTAACCAATTAAACCATTGTGCTTGGTAGTAGGGGAAAGCAATAGATCGCGGGGGTCTGACCTCTGTACCCCCCAGCCAATCTCTGTATCGAGCCCCGCCAGTTTTATTATGAATAGATCCGTGGGTACGACGAATGACATGTGACTCTATTCATTCTATGGAACCAACAGAAAGAGTTAAGTACGGCGCTGTTCTGGCATATCCGTCTCTTTACGTTGCTTTATAGGAATGAATAGAGCCACTTGTCATACGCCATACCTACAGCTCTATACATCGCGAACTCGTACTTTTCCCCTATCCTGTGTATTTTTCTGTTTTCCCTTTTTCCTCCTAGCCTTCTGAGAGCCATAGCACTTTGATTCTATCCACTACAGGGCTAATTGGGGGATCATTTTTTGCCCCACAATTTCTAGTCTTTATTAGTATCTTTTTTATATTTTTAAAATATTTTTATTTTTATTATTTTTTTCTGATAGATAATGTGACAAAAAAAATCAACAATCCTGTTGCTTGTTTCCTCTTTTTGTTTACGTCGTTCGCCATATCAGAATATTATTGTTATAATTATTGGATCGGACAATTGCCCATACTACAATATATTGTATGTTTATTTATTCTTATACTTTCCCCCCATGCTTTTTAAGTCCCCCTAGGGGACTATTACAAGCAATCACTGGATTGCATGCACTGTGCAAAGTAATGCCATTGTATTGCCTGTGGCAGACTGTATGAGAAAATCGCCAAGCGGACTGCACAGAGATAAGTGTAAGACCTCCGGCAGTCAGTTAAAATGATCGGGAATGAAAGTGACAGGAGCACAGCGATCGCCGCATTGAAAGAGTTAATGGAGGGCGGCCACATAATTACGGCAGCTTGTCATTAACAGTGAGGACCTGGCTGCTGACAGCAGTAAGAATTGAATATTCTCTGTGTATATGCATTTTTTTATTCACTATGGCCCAAATTTATCCATGAGCCTAGAACCAAAACTGTCTCGCTCTGCCTATAGGAGCCAATCCCACCTAGCATTTACTTTACCAGAACTCATTAACATATGAAAGACGTGGTGTGAGGGATTGCTAAGGGCAGTTTTGCTTTTCTAAGGCTATGTACTGTATTATGCCTTATTATTGTAAAGAATTGTATTGTAAAGAATTGTAAAGTGCTGCGGAATCTGTTGGCGCTATATAAATAAAAATTATTATTATTATTATTATTATTATTATTATTATTATTATTATTATGTATTTATTATTAACATTGGTTGTGGGTAGGTCCTAAGAGTATGAAGCTTTTTTATTAGAAGCTCTAACCTACTGATATGTTCCTATAGTGAATATAGAGGTTGAAAGTAAGTTTCTTGACTTGCTCCTTGCTCATCATTTTTGGGAACTTTGTAGTTTGGTGCACTGGGAGCGGGACTATCACTCCCAGTGCACCAATCCGCTGTGGTGGCCGGCCCACCATTTTTTTTGTTTGTGAGTTTGTAATATTTTTGGGAAAATTTTATTAATTTATTTATTTTTACACTTTTTAGGTCTCTCTTTGTTCCCAATTATTATATTGCTTATACTGGTCAGTGCTATGCTATTGCATAGCACTGATCAATGATATCGCTGCTTTGCTACTAGAGTCTGCCTGAGGCCGAATCTAGAAGCCAATCGACAATCAGATAGTATTAAGTTAAGTAAGTGGGTAGGTAATAGACCTTCCTTGTCAGAAAAAAAGATTGGAATAACCCATAGTCACACTATAGGGGTTTTGATCAGTCAGTGACAAGTACCACAGGTAAACTCTGCAATTTCTATAGATCACAGCATTTAAGGAGTTAATAGTTAACTCCAGTGTGATCACTAGTGTCTGTCAATATATTGGCTGCTGGCACTTATGGAAAGAGCCAACACACAGGAAAATGTGGCACTGCTCACAATGAAACAGAACTGCACACATAAAAGTCCTCTTAATGTTGCCAACAAATATATAGATTTCACCTGCAGAGGGCATTGGCAATTGAAACTTACATAGCCATATGGCTGTCGTGCAGGGCTTAAAGAGGTAATTCAGAAAATATGAACTTTTCCACTATCCACAAGATAGGGAAAAAGAAGGAGACCTCTGACCTCTGTACCCCCCACCGATCTCCGTATTGAGCCCCGACTTCTGTAATATGAATAGAGCCGCAAATACGGCATGTGACCTGCGGCTCCATTCATTCCTATTGAACAACGGAACGAGTGGAGTACAGCACTCTTCTGGCATGCTCTACTCTTTCCATAGCTCCATAGGAATGAATAGAGTAGCGGGTCATGTGCCATATGTGCAGCTGTATTCATAATACAGAAGCTGGGGTTCAATACAGAGATCGTGCACATGAGATTGTGCACTTTTAATAAATGTTTTTACTTTATTCAGCCTCTATTTGGAGTCTTTTGGGCAGCGCTAACATTTATGGATTAGCCATGCACCATTTTTGTACTTAGACTAGCAATACTGAGAACGGCAGGGGTACAGAGGTTGGGCCCCCACAATCTCCAACTTTTCCCCTATCCTGTGGAAAGAGAAAAAGTTAATTTTTCCTAGAATACCACTTTAAGCTTGGTTTATTTCTTGCAAAGTTAAACAATATACTTAAAGGTGTAGTGCTGTGTAAAGCATTATTTCACAAAATAACACAATATAGAACTTTGTAATGTGTTATTTAAAGTGAATGGCCCCCTTCCCCATGCCCCCCCACAGACGCTCGACCCAGAAGTGTGATGCTGTATACTTACGGAATCACTGTCAACCTTGGCCGCCATCTTGCGACATTCACCCCATCTTCAGGAGGCTGGCTGGACCGCTTCAGCTCTCTCTTCTGCCGTGATCATCCCAAGACGTCGGCCGGGCTCGACAGTGATTCCGTAAGTATACAGCATTACACTTCCGGGTCTAGCGTAGGGGGGAGGGGGAGCATTCACTTAAATAACACACATTACAAAGTTGTACAACTTAGTAATGTGTGTTGTTTAGTGAAATAATGCTTTATAACACACTACCTTTTTAAGATGACATTAACATTGCTCAGATAGAACACACTTTCCTGTAGTACTCCGATAATAATGATATCTTAAAGAAAAAATCCTTTATCAGCCTTTAAAGACAACTATTCTGGTACACCGATTTGTAAAATATCTTCACCATATAAAAAAAAAAAAAACTACTTTAAAGGGGAAAAATACTAAATAACTTATAATCATCTTCACTTTTATCATTACTCCAAATGCATAAAGTAAAAAGTTCAAAGGTTTTGAGTTATCTGAAACATTGGGAAAAATAATTCAGTAAAAATTCCAAAGCAAAAGAACAAAAATTAGATCATCCAAAAAAGCTGAGTGATTAAAAATGTCCCCTTCTCACAAACCTTAATTGAGATGCTAATACACAGCACTAATACAGCTGAGCTTTTTCACCTTGTGTTTCAATGATTATGTCTACAGCTTTCAAAGGAAAGGAGCAGTAAGGCTACCTTAGGGGGGGAAAGTGCTATAACAAAAGTACTTTGCATTTTAAAAATGGCAATATCATTTGAAAAAGTACCACTTATTCTCCAAGGTCACCTATAAAACGCCGGCCAATATTAGCGTGGATTAAATGGCGCTCACAGTTAGAAAGATTTAAATATATGACCTTAATCAGAATCTTTCTAGGGAGTCTGCTCGTCGGATTCAATAACCATTGTGTCTCATATAAACTATTGCTTTCAGTATTTTAAATAAACAGATTTATAATATCATTTTCAATTAGCAGATTTTAATTCCACTCCGAGTAATTTATTTTCTATAAGAAATTGTTCTGCTCGTCTGCACTCTATTTTTAATTATCTGGGACAAAATCGGATGAAATTCCGGAGGATATAATCAATGTCCGCATCCATGTGCCAGTCCCAGCAACAAGTATTAATTAAATTATCTATAAATCTCCGGTAACTACTTTATTTGGTCCAATTTTGTTTAGTTATACTGAAGTGAGATAAATTAAGTCAGCCTCTTTTACCTCAACACACGAAGCAGAAGGCAAAAAGAATAATATTTCACAGTGAATGCAACTTGTTAATAATTTAGCCCAGACTCAGGGAAATTAATTAGCAGATTTGGATCTTTCACTGCCTTAAAGTCGACCTGAACAGCAAATGTGAACATTATCTCTTTTCCCATGTGTTCTGAAGAACACCCTATGGTTGGTGAGCTTCTTTACAGTGTGACTGCCATTTCAAATAACTCTGTAGAAATCAATAGTGCAAGCGAATATAAAGAACTTTGTAATAGGTTTTATTAGGCAAAAGGGCTTCCTTGTGTTCTCACAAGGTTGCTTTCAACCCCCCACCTCACCTACACACAAACACACACACACACTTCTTAACTGTTCATTATTAAAAAAAGAAAGCCATCTATATCACAGAGAAGCGTAAAAATGGGTTTGCACTGCCTATTATAGTCTATAAAGTGGGGGAGGGGCAGAGGGGGTTAAGGGAGCAGGAAGAGGAGAGAAGCAATCTGTGCAATGTGCAGACTTTCTGGCCACAGAAAATACTGGATTCACATGCTAGACTACTCAATGCTGGTCTGGGAACTTCTAAATGTTTTCTACAGTGAAGTAGGGTTGCAGAATGTTGTAAGTGACTATATAATGTAAAGGGGGCAACATAGCGGCTAGTCTTCATCCACACTGCAGCTGTGCATAGGGGAAGCAGACACAAAAATGGAGTTGATAACAAGAAGTTGGCAACAATGGAGGGTGGTAACAAGGGGGGGAAATGGCATATACTATTGACAGACTGGTAAGATAACAGTCCTGACCCCCGTATACATACACAGGACAGCTTATCCTAAAAAGACCCCAGAAATGGTAGTTACACTCAAACTTATTGAATCACTACATCTTTAAGGACTCTACACAGATCCCGCACAATGCTCTGTCATCATACAATGCTTATTATCAGATATATTCTTATATTCTCCTCTACAATCAATAGTTTTAGGGGAAATACGTAATTCAGAAAACCGTCCTTATTTCACCATAAGAGGCACACAGAGGTGCAATGAAGACTTATGCACCTCTCTGGTTTCCCTAATGAGTCCACACAATTTCTGTTGGTTATAAAATATAAAGGGGTCCCTCAATAAAGGCTGTTATTAAAACGTACATCGGGGCAGGAGCTACGTGTGGACCTCAGTAATAGTCACTTGTTTACAGGTGTAGCCTATACACTTTTCATATATATTTACTCAAGCCCTTACTTGAAAACTTGAAAAGATAAGCGTGGACACATAGGTTACAAGCTTCTGATAATTGTATCGACAGATCCTAAGAGATACCATAACTTCTGATAAAATCCTTTTCCACTAATAAACATACATGCATACAGAAGTTGAAGATATAAGATGTATAGGGCTTTTTGCAAAAAAGAATGAAACAGGTATTACATCTGGATAGACACGTATGGAAAATGCTTATGCTAAAACCAATTGAGATTGTATATATTGGTTCATAAACTTTGTGCGTTAAGAAGTGTCCATTAGACATACTGTATACTGGGAATTACTGTGAGGTACAGTATGTAAGGCCACATAGTGTCATCTGTAATATATAGGGCCGTTAAGGTAAAAAAAAAAAAAAAAAGAATACCATGTGGTATACATATATTTATAGGATTTAACTCACTGAAATAAATTGGAGTTTTGTGCTATTTCATATAGCAGACCCCACCACACACATCCTAAAGTATATGGGAGTCTAAAGTTCTATTTATTGTATGTACTGAGACCTGGGTCCTAAACAGATTTGGCTGTAAAATGCTTAACAGATTGTTTGTCTCCAGAGCAGGACTATAAAAGATTAAAAAAAAACATACCAAAGGCTTGGTTTCACTCCAATATTATACAGGTAAGACTGCTCAGATTGTGATCCAGGACTAAGCAAGATAATTAAATAACATAGTGTAAGTGATATTTATTAAAGATCAGCCCCCCAGATCCTTAAATCAATATACGTTTCTTCACCTAGATGCTTTCATTGGTTATTGTTAGCCTTGAAAAGTGTTATATCCATAATAACCTGCTCCGAGGTTAACAGTAAATTAGAACTATTGGCTAGGCAACAAATCTTCATACCTTACTGGATTCAATTGACTCAGCTGTCCTATAGAGGTTTAAATATGTCAAAGTAGTTCATTTTTTTTTTAATACTTTACATAGTTCCAGAATACAGTATTTTGTTTGTTTGTATTTTGTTTGTTTATGTAATATATGGTATTTTAATGAAATTAGTCACTTTTCTGGTCCCACTTGGCTTTTGTTAAAACGAAAATTATAAAAATCAAAATTTTTGTAGTTTTTAAAACATAGAACCATACCACAAGACAAATTAAGGGTTCAAAGGGGAATGCCTATTTATACACTTATGGTATAGGCCATGTCATAAATGCCTTACAGATATGGGACCTGTACCTATTTCAGGATCCAAGATCCCACCTCCCACTTCCAGTCATCACAGGTAATTGGTTGGCGGAAAAGCAGTCAAAGTAGGCTGTTTTAAATATTTTACGAAACTTCCATAGACTTTAATGAGCGTTGTGTAAACAGAGTAGCACTGTGAGGCTCCCAGGCTAGAATTTATATGACTGCATCCAGCAATTATTTAATGTAAGATACCAGTAAAAGTTACTGCAGCGTCAGCAAAGCGCCATCCACTTTATTGTCAGGTTCAGAAAAAGGTTAACAACTGAGACTTATGTCTGGAGCAGAAGGCGTTCTGTTAGTACCCTCTGGTCCTTGGCTTTAGCCACTACACTGTTACTTAATCTGTTCCTGCCTTTAAGAGTTTTTAAATGGTACTGTAATATAAAAATGTAAAATTGTTATAGCGATAGAATCTACTCTACCTGAAATGATGCTAAAAATGCATCATTAAGAAGTCCCCTTCCCCCTCCCCCCTAACAGCAGATTGAGTTATATGTAAATGAGATAGTTTGGTGCATTGGGGCCATTCCCCAAGTGCATTGGTCCACCAGCACATCTTGTAATAAATATTCATTTAATTTCCTTGCTGTAATGTAAGAGATCCTATTCTAAGGTCCTGCTGAAATCTGAACTTTATGGTGGCCGGACAGTGTTCCTGAGAATGCAAAAGTTTGTCTAAACAATAGCTGTTCACACAATATAAAGTGCCCGCACTTTACGTTGTAGTCAATGGTTAATTGAACTGCGGGCACAGCCAACGGTGCCAAAAAATCAATTGTAAAAAGATAATATTCCTACAACCAAAACATCAGTATCGGCTGCAGGAACGTGCCAAACGCCGCTATGCATTGGATGGTGTGAACTCAACCTAACAATGTTTTACTTACTGTTGCCTCAACATCATCAACCATCTTTTACAACGGCCTGAAAACAGAGTAACGATATGCTGCTTTCATACTATATCCTATATCCTTAAGTCCAAAGTCCCTTATAGTAGCATTGATGATACACAGAAAGTCAATAGCAGGTTTTTGACAAGGTTCTTGGGACAAGGGCTTATCTTATGTGGTCAGGTGTCCGGCCAGACAGCTGTCTCACACAGAACAGAGCACGGAGACATAGTAGAGTTGGTAGGTAAGATAAATAAGTTTCTTACCTTCTTATCTTGGAACTGCAGCCTCCCCCTCATATGTTTTCATACGGTGTGTGAATGCTTTAATTTCAGCTGCTTCGCCGGACAATCTCATAACTTGCCTCACGTTTAGATGTCAAATGATATGAATGCACCTCAAGAATGATGTCATATTGGATATCTGTTCCAAATTACAAATGATAAAGTTTATAGTAACCACCCTAACACTCTGATGGTCAAGATGGAAGTTTATGGAAAGATGGCAGCCAGTATATATATCCTAGGGCGTGTGTTCCTCTACTAAGGCTCATGTCAGTACTTCATTGGCTAAGGTACAAAAACAGTTACTTGCCTAGCACTAGTGTTTACTCACATAAGCTTCAAGGAACAGAAACAATGCTATGGTGGAGGTGGTCATTACGATAAGTAAAGGCGATGACCTTCTAAACACATAGGTGAGAAATTTATCAAACTGGTGTAAAGTAGAATTGTGATTAGTTTCCCCTAGCAACCAATCAGATTCCACCTTTCATTCCCCACAGATTCTTTGAAAAATGAAAAGTGGAATCTGATTGGTTGCTAGGGGCAACTGGGCCAATTCTGCTTTACACCAATTTGATAAATTCCCCCCCCCCCCCCTTATGTGTTTAGAAGGTCATCACCTTTACTTATCGTAATGACTTCACTAACTATGAAAAATATGACATCCTTAACACATCCACATTTATTCATTTACACACTGTGTGCTGATATGGCTGCAGATGTTTTTATACATTTTAAATATTGTAAAACATGTCTATTTGTAACCCTGTTGTTGCCTGTGGGTGCATGTCGTCTTTGCTGGAGATCGATCTTTTTCTGTATCTAAATACTTCAATGAAGCCATGTTCAACCTTAGTTTGTATGGGAAGGGGTGGCTGTAAGATATACAGGTTCAGCTAAAATGAACCTGTAGCTTTGACTTTTTAAATACAACTTTTATATGTGACTTTTAAAAAGTACAGGTGAATTACCCACAAATTACCTGCAAGGTAAATAGTGTAAATAATAACAAAAAAAAAAATCAAACACCAAAGTAAATAAATAAATTAATAAATGATCATCTTAACAAAATGCACTCTTATACTCCTCATAGAAGCAAAAAAACTGTAGTTTTTATTAAAAAGTAAAAAATAAATAATTGTAAAAATAATAAGTAAAATATAAAAAAAAGGTATATAGATATCTTTGGGTATCTTTGTAATGGTACTGACCCACAGAATATAGATAAAAAGCTTTCATATGGGGTTATAGATGGAAAGTCAAAAATTATGGCTCCTAGTAGGCAAGGAGGGAAAAATTAAAAAGCAAAGACGAAAATTGGCTGCGACCATAGGACTGTTGAAAAGTCACAGATTATATTTTTTTCCCTTAAAACCACCTTATGGTTTGATATTTAAAGTAACGTCCGTTTTTGCTGCGATTTAAAGGACTGCAATGGAAATGCATTGAAGTCAATAGGAAGACAGACGTCCAATGCACATAATGTATTGAATAACGGATGTTGTTTTTGCGGCGGACGTCAAAATAATGAACGTGATCATTATTTTCTGACATCTTTTGCAAACAGAGGATGTTTTTTTATTAGTTGTTCCCACGCAGTTTTTTTTTTGTCACCGTTCTTTCTTCTTTTTACTATTAAGTTCAATGGACTTTTCAATTAAGCCATACCTAAAGGTCAATTAGTAACCCCAAACTACAATAATGTACAAACACCAGTCATTGAACTAAGGGGAGGCCAGACAGCTAAATAATGTCCGTTATTTTAGATTCAAAATAACGGACATCATTTTAAAAGGAGATGAAAAAACATTGTGTGAACATAGCCTAAGAAATACATTCCACCTTATAATAACATTAATTTTGTATTGTTTGAAAATAAAGGGGATAAAAATATATATACAATTACACTATCTGACATTTTGGTGCAAGGATTATTCTTCAAACTCTGCACCAAAAATTGTAGAGCAAGTTTTACTTAGTGGGTGGACTTTTTCATTTATTTCCCTCAAAGTGTCCATTTTTTATCCTTTAAAATTGCACAACTAGAAAAATTCTCTAGCTTCAACATGTATACAGATTCGGAGTTTTTAATTTTTCATTTATTTATAAATACATTTTAATTAATTTATTTTATTTTTTTAAAATAAATAATGTAAAAAATTTCTAGACTATCTCTTGTCACAAGGTTAATATGGTAGAATATTTCTGTAATGTAGTGTAACCAAACAATATGTGAATTTTATCCTTGACCCGTAACTCCAAAGGACGATAAAGTCGGAAAGCCGGAGTATATCTGTTGTCCCACTTGTATTATAAATCAAGGAATAGGTCCGTTCTGTTATTACTGAAGACTTTTTTTACTTGTCTACACAGGTGAAGTGTGCAATGAATCCCTTGCTCTTACTGAAACATAGTGGTGAATTAAATATATGTTACTTGTCAGTGCTCAGAGTCTAATAATGCTGAGGGGTAATGAAAAAAGATAAAATACTGTGTTAGTTAAGGCTTCTTTTATATGAGGTGCTGTTATAGGACTTTATACTGAAGAAAGTATATAGCTTCTACATAGAGGTACAGCATGTGCTACATAAAGGGGAAACAAGTGCAATGAATGTTATCAACTCTGCTGAAAATTAAAATTATGGCCAAAACCATTTGAGTATTACTACAGAAGTCTAATAAAAAGAGTGTGAGCATTACAATCGTTATATGAGCTAAGTAGAGATGAGTGAAGTAGCCGTAAATTCGTTTAGCAAGCTTCGCAGATTTTCACTCAAACTAGTTAAGATTCAATTAGCAAATTTCAATAAAACAGGCAAAACTATAGTAGGCACAATACTGGGACTATTACAGAAGGGTAAATTTGTTAAAGCATGTTGTTGTAAAAGTGTCAAAAATTGGAATATCACATTTTATTTTTTTTTAAGTCAATCATCCAGTCAATCATCCAATTTCCACCATTCCTCTCCTTTATGTCCCTATATCACTCTGTTACTTATATCACCCTATTACACCAACAGATTATATGACAGATTTTTTTAAGCCAAAGCCAGGAATGGAATCTCAGTCTTTCCTTTATTACCTGTTCTCTGTTTATAGTCCATTTCTGGCTTTGGTTAAAAAAAAATCTTTCAGATAATCTGTTGGTGTAATAGGGTCCTTAGTCTCTGCCTGCTCTGCTCTAACTGCCTGCGGCCATCCTACTCTCTCTTCCATCTCCATTAACGAACCACCCTATATAGAGAAGGAGGTGCTGACATCATAGAGGGGCCTGCAGATGATTGGACAGGCACTAGGGATTGTGGTCAATCCCTTTCTCCTGCCCAGTGACACTCCAGACAGCATGTGTGGCCACCCTTTTTTTTTTTGCGAATTTCCTTAACAAAACGGCGAGAATTCGCTTCGCAGAACAAAACGAATTGACAGCGTTATTGACAGCAAATCTTGATTCACCAGATTTGCTTTTTTCATTTCTTGTGCTAAATTTAGAAGTATTGAAAGTCCCACTGGTAAAATATATTCTGCAGTTACTGTATACTTCTCACAAATTGTATCCAATGTAGGTACAATAGTCGGAGACTAGAAGGTTTTATAATGCTCAGGGGGCCATAGACCTCTGTAGGGGTCCTGTGCTCCTTTAATTCAAGAGTCATAGAAAAAAAATACCACATCAGTAGAGTTAAGTTAACCTTGAGCACGCTTGGTATCATCTGACCCCAAATGCACTGCCATTGATTACTGACTGTAGTCTACTCCATGTGCAGCTTTAGGGCTCAATCCAACTTCTTCAGCCATTGGTTATCATATGCAGAGTGTTTGGGTTCGCTTATCTTTATTAAGCCTTACTAAAATAGAGCCCTATTTACATTTTTACTTCTCATCTCTGTGTGCACAGCTGACTGAATAAAGACTTATGTCAATGAATACTATATATACAGATCTTTGGGCAAAATCTTTTTTTAGGCTATGTTCACACTACGTAAAAAACACGGCCGTATTTCATACTAACGGCCGTGCTATTTTCCTCAATTTAGTAGATCAGGCAGGTTTCAATTTCTCTTTTAAAAAAAGTGACGTCACAACCTGGTCTATTTACCTTAAGGGGCCAGCAGGGGGCGCAGTATATGTAGAAATTACATGTAAAAAATGGAAAACAGAGCCCTTCCTGTGCCATGGCCAGGAGCAATGACAGGAGTGGTAGTGCAATCATCCCCCCCCGACCAGCCCCCTCCCGTGCAGCAGGATGAACTCTCTTTAGTTGCCATCTATCCTGTTCCCTGCTGCCTTCCTCCTGCCCCATGCTGCACGGTGCCGTGCGCTCATCTGCCTCCCTCCTGCCCCATTCTGACTGGTGCCAAGCAATCATCTGCCTCCCTTTTGCCCCATGCTGCACAGTGCCAAGGGCTCATCTGCCTCTCTGGCTCCCCATGTTGACTGCTGCAGTGCAGTGGGATGAGCACTCCTTATCTGCCTTTCTTTATCAGTTCCTGCCACTTCTCTCCTGCTGCAATAATTGATCACGGATTTCTGGACCCACAAAAAAAAAGACTCACCTGACACAACGCATTCCCACACAGCTTCTCTTCTCCAACAATCTCTGTTCCTCGCTGCAAAGAAAAGATCCCTAGGCAGGGCCATTGAAATTATATCATTGGGCCACGCAGCACAGTTTAAAAGGAAATCCTGCTTGCACCCACTCCAGAATTCCAGATGCTTTCCTAATATGCATCAGGAAAGTGTCCTGAATTTCTGCACTTCCATAGATTTCTACAGAATTCCAGACGAAAATAGGGCAAAAAAAAAAACTGAATGGTGTCTGTGACTACCATAACCCTATGCCTCTGGAAATCCGTTGTATTTCCTGACAAGAAATCTGGGCAGATTTTCTGATTGTGTAAAGAACGGCTATCATAGCGATGCTGAGCCTAATCAGCTCTCCATCAGTCCACAAGTTTCGGAGCCATTGGTGATCGACGTTAGAGACAGACGCTGGCTGTATTAACTGATCAGCAGAAGTGTGCTCCCCCCCAGGTCCCATTCACTAAATGATGGATGCAGGCTGGCATCCACTAACAGAGCGGAGGGTGGTGATCAGTTGCCCAGGTGATCAGCAGTATACAAAAGGAACAGAATACAATAGGAGTACATTGCACTAGAGATGAGCGAACCGGGTTCCGGTTCGAGTCCATCCGAACCAGAACGATCGGCATTTGATTAGCTGGGGCTGCTGAACTTAGATAAAGCTCTAAGATTGTCTGGAAAACATGGATACAACCAATGACTATATCCATGTTTTCCACATAGCCTTAGGGCTTTATCCAACTTCAGCAGCCCCCGCTAATCAAATGCCGAAAGTTTGGGTTCGGATGGACTCGAGTATGCTTGAGGTTCGCTCATCTCTACATGGCACACCAGCAAAAGTAAACAATTTTGCTAATTAAAAGCATTTGTAAAATTGTTTACTGTTGCATTTTACTAACTGTAAAAATAAGTTTAGCAGGTAAATATACCCTTTTAATCTCTACTTGACATCTTTTGAAATTCCCAAAACTCTTTTTTTGGAATATCTGGATGCACTGCACGATTTACAATGTTTTTACGGCATGTGTACTATATATCCTACTGCCCTCTAACTCATGTATTACAACGTGACAACATTTTCTCACTGTTGGCCTTTTTTTTCCTGGACATAACATCTTAAAAAAAATCAATAAAAAATAAGTTAACAAAAAGGTTTGGATGCTTTCCTGAAAAAACACTGCAAGACGGTCTTAAATGCCAAAAAATGCATGGCAAGGCATTATATTCTTCACTATTTGTGTGAATGTCATTTTAACCCTCTGATGTCCATTTGGTATTTTGCCTTCTGCTTAACTGCCTTGGATTAAGTTAATTTATTACTTATACTATTATTTTTTAGAACATTTTCAATATAACGAAAGTCAATCACAATTTGAATTATATTTCGAAAAGAGTGATTTATAAAGCTGAACACTTTTCATTTGTCAAGCAAGGTATAGATATCCCAAAATAACTTGACGAAAGAATGTCATAGTTCTGCATATAGGGAATGTGCTTCCACCTTCTTATGAAATGTTGGCAATGGATAGCGGAAGTTCATGAATGAGTTTTGTTTCTTGTTTGAAAACAACAATAGTTACAGCCTATGGGTGCAATCTAATTGGTATCCACAGTCCTGTCAAATTCTGTCACTCTAAACCAAGGCCCTTTAATGGCTTCTCACCAAATCCAATTTCTTGCTCGTAAGACACTTACTCTTGTTTGAAAATTTGACACCAAGCAAGACTTACTGTCAAAAATAGCTGACATAACAAAAATATATCCCTAGCTTCTTTGATTCTGGAGAGGATATTGCAATAGGGAATTGAATGCTTCACAAATGTCCTTATTACATATATCTTAGCCTACTGTTTTAGTGGTATTTAGCAGGAAATACTAATATATATATATATATATATATATATATATATATATATATATATATTTATTTTGAGGAACGTAAGGATGTAAGGACATGTTTATACGTCGCAGGCTTGCTGTAAAAAAAAAGATAGATAGATAGATAGATAGATAGATAGATAAATAGATATTTTTTTTACTTACTACTGTTAATCAGTTCTATGTGCCTAAATGGAAATACAAATGCAACACAGTGGCATAGCTACAGTACCTTAGAGGCAGGCCAGGCAACTGCTATGGGGCCCGTAATGGAGGAGGGCCTGGGGTTATTAGTGCTCTGGCAGTGAGGCAGAAAGCTCTTTGTCTTCTGCTTTTTAACCCTTTTTGGTTTTGCAGCATGTAAGTGGGTCACTTGTAAACTGCAGTACCTTAGGGATTAAGAAGAAGGTAGTCTACTCCTGCACCTATGTATTTAACCATAAGGGTTCCTAATGGGCCCTTATAGTTAAATGCAGTGGACTGACAGAGCAAGCAGCCATTGGCTCTCTGTTCTGCCAGTCTGTGGCTACCCGCAGCATTCTGTCTCTGGCTACAAGAGATTTTTTTTTTTTACATATTACCGAGCCTATATACAGTATATATGTATGCAGTGCTTTGGGTTGTGTGTAGAGAAGGGAAGGGGGGGGGGCTACAGTTTTTTTGCTAGCTACTTTGCTAGCAATTTGTTCAATGATTAGAATAGTTATAAGAATCATTATCGAACATATTTGAGCTTGTAAACATACGTAACTGCGTAATTTACGCTTTGCACCTTCCACTGTATGTTTGCTATTTGTTTGAAAGTGTTCGGCAAATGCGAACCGATCACAATAATTTTTTTTAATGTTTATGATCCGAATCGAACACCGGGATGTTTGCACATCCCTAATATTGTACTAATTTTTCACGCAAACTGGCTTAAAAGCCTTTTTTATCAGGGGTTTTGGACACATTTTTCAGCCACCTCTTGCAAAGGAGTATAACTTTGGTAGAAGGCTTTGTAAAAAGGCTCTGGAGCCTAAGGGCCCAATTATCGTTCAGATTATCGTTAAATCGTTCGAATCTAAACGATAATCGTTCGGTTGAAATGCAGTTAACGATTAACGACTGAACGAGAAATCGTTGATCGCTTTGTAAGACCTGGACCTATTTTTATCGTTGCTCGTTCGCAAAACGTTTGCAAATTGTTCGCATTGAATAAGACATCGTTCGGTCGTTCGCAATAGATACGAATGCAATAGCGAATAAATAGCGAAGAAAAAATGATCGCAATTACGATCATAAGTAACGATTATCGTTCCATGGAAATGAGTGAACGTTTTTAGGTCTTTCGCAATAGCGGTCGTTTGAGATCGTTAATCGTTAACGATTATGCAAACGATAATCGTCCGGTGGAATAGGGCCCTAAGATGCCACAATGTGTGCTAGAATTCTGGCATAGTTTTAAAGAAATTAATAGAATTAATTAAGACAATTTATTAGTTTATTAGTTGTGTAGGAAGTAAGAAATGTATACAGTTTTGCATGTAGTATATGCTGCAAATTTCAATGTCTCTAATGTATACATTGTATACATAAACGTCAAATTCATAATTGAAACTAGTAGCTACAAGCTATACAATTTTTCTATGTAACATATGATAAATTTAAATAGTTCATTAAATAATTCATCACTGCCTTTTGAATGACACATACACATTCTAGTTATCATCCCTAGATGACACGCTATAGAGATTTGACTCCATCATTGGAATTTTAATTAATAAAAATATCCAATGAATTAAATATCTAGTGTAATATTTATGATGTGAGCTGAAATACAATTATATCTTAATTAGTGGTGTCAGATTCATACAATCTCTATCACAGTATACAAATAGCATCCAAATGTAAGATGTCAGCCCGGCATTCTGCAGAAGTGGATTGGAGATGATAGACATTTGAGTGAAGATTTGTAACTGAATATTTAAAAGTTGTATGTAATTATGAAGCTAGCTTTGTGAAATATTGTTAGAACATCATATTACTGATATACATTATAGAATATTTTTACATTATAATAAAATATGTCCACAACATTTTATAATAACTAGACTTGAGATAAGCGAATCACTCAAAAAATTTGCTTTGTGAAGTTTGCCAAACAAACTAATTTTTATTAAAACAGGCACACTATAGACGCTACAATAGTGGGACTATTGCAGAGTATCAATTAGTTCAACAGCTGTTGCTGTGACAGTGTCAAAATTGGAAAATGTAAATTTTTAAAAAATGTGAATCAGCCTTTCAATCATTTAATTTCCACCATGGACAGTATGGGACGCTGGTGGATCAGCAGATTAATATCAATTTTCTCCCAGGACAGCGGTGGACATTGGTTAATGAGCGCCCAGTAAGTTATTAAGATGGATACTGTGTTCGCTGTGACTTCCTATAATGCACACCCAGCACCCAGTGACTTGGTGTAAGAAACAGTCACCCAGTTATCTGCTATATTGAACAATGGCTTCACTGCTCCCACAGAAAACCACCCACAATCCATCCTCCTATCCTCTCCTCTCTGTCCCTATGTCTCTGTATTTCTCTCCCTGCTCTAACTTCCTGCTGCAACCTACTCTCCACAATTCACAGCCGACTGGCCATCTTCAGGAAGCCAATCACCTTATATGTAGGGGGGGGGGTGCTGACATCACAGTGGGGTTTGCAGATGATTGCATGAGAACAAGGGATTATGAATAATCCTTGCTCCCACCAAAAGACAGCTCTGTAAGCTAACATGTGCGGCCGCCATGTTTAGTGAATTTGCGAAGCAAATCTGGCAAATTGGCGAATTGCTATGAATCAAATTTAATGCCAGTTTTGCTACAAATCGGAATTTGTCAGATTTGCTTCACTCATCTCTTTTTATAACAATGCAAATTGTTTTGTTACATTTTGCCAATGGCATTCAGGCTGCTCCTTTTGAACTCTGTTCTGCTCTCTTCCGGGTGCCTGAAACAGCTGGATACAGTCCTGGGAGAAATTTCCCAGAACTGTATGCAGCTTTTCCAGGCATCTGGAGTGGAGCAAAGCGGAGTTTAAAAGGATCAGCCTGAATGCCGAAGGACTACCGGGACAAAATGTTTCACTTTGTTACTACTGTAGATTCGCCTATCTCTAAACCATTAAAAAGGTTGTCCCATTACTGAATGTTACATTTCCCTTTTAGATCATGCACTTTTTCAATTGACACTCTTTAAAGGAAATCGGTCACTAGGTTTATGGTGCCTTAAATGGGGGCTAATAAACTAGTGACAGAAATTCTGAACAGAACAATGTATTACTTACATCATTCTGTTTAGCCCTTCTCCTTATCTGCAGGAGAATGGCTATGTGCTGCACCACTCCTTTCACCGTCTAGCTGCAGATTGACAGCTGTCTGCCTATACACAGTAAATACACACATTATTGGAAGACCCTGGCTGGCCCGCAGGGTGCGCTGGTGCTCATGAATATCAAGGACCACTAAGCACTTGCACATATTGGAGAGGACTGGTGTGCGGTGCTCCAGTCCTTGTTCTACAGGAGGATATCTCTGAATCAGCTGCACAGAACAAAGTCGAAGGGGGTTTGACTTGTGTACTCTGTCCCCATGGAGATCTCTATAGAATCCATAGAGGGATCACTATGACTCAGTAGGGAATGAATGGAGTGGCAGGTTACACACGGACCCTTGGCTCCATTCCAAACAAAGTTGTCAGGGCATCACTTTAGAGATTCCAGGAGTTTGGATATCCTGTGATCTTATACATCTGTACTGTCCTGTAGATAGGAGACAAGTAATAATACAGGGATTACTTCTGCCAAGATGTGTCCTTTACTGAAGAAAAATGTCCTTTATAACACCTGCTCCTGAAAAGTGAATAAATAATAAACAATAGAAGCATTTAAGTTCAAAGACAAGGGTGTTCTCAAAGTTATTATATTGTCCAACTATTGGAAAAAATAAATGAACCACAAGTTGAAAATTGTTGAATTTCCCTGCTTTTAAGACCATGTGCAAAGGTGGCTCATCTTCTTTCTTCATATTGATCTTTGAAAAATTGGCCACCTAGTAGATTGTTATGGAAAACTCTTGTACTCTTTGCATTAGTTTTCAACTGTTTACCCGTGAACTTTAGTAGTAGAAAGCTGTATGGTTTTTCTAGGCATACAACTCCTCGGTATCATTTACTGTACTTATCATTTCAGGATAATCTTTCATGTGCAAAAACAAGGAGTAGCTATATTACAGGCCATTATAATAATTAAAGGGGTACTCCAATGCTGAAATTTTATTTCCTTAAATTTAATTTATTTCTTATTCAAAGTAATTTTGTTCCTCCTCTTGTAATCAAAAACAATACAGTCACATTGTTGGGACCGAAAGTTATAATCCAAAGTACCCTCTATGTTCAGCACAGCTGCTCCAGTATATGTATATCTGCCCTTTGCACTTTTAGGCTGGGTCACGGAACGGTCGGTTTCAGAGAAGATCATCCTGGCCAGTACTTTAGTACCGGTCGGATGATCTTTACTGCTGCTGATTTCGGATGCAGGCGCATCCGTGTGCTCCTGCATCTGAATTCCCTGCTGTACACAATGGAGCATGTGGCCAGAGCCGCATGCTCCATTGTGTGCACTGAAAGGTTTTCTGCGGCCGCTTTACATTGGTAAGGATCTCGGCTGGAGTGTATACTATGTGTATACACTCCAGCCGGGATTCCTTAGGAGGCAGCACTAGGCATCTCCGTAGTAATCAATCACGGCCATTAATACAACGGCCGTGATTATTCCGAAACTTAAAAAAGTTTGAACATAGCCTCATAGCCGACACTTACCTCTCACATCAATCGACATTTACCTCTCACAGTGGAGCGGCCACAGACACATTAAAAGCCCTTTCACTGCAGGAACTTATTTAAACAGATTGCTGATGTGAAGGGGTTAATGTTTATGATGCCACCCCCCCCCCCCCTCTCCCTCATCTTACAGATAATTACAGTATTAAATACAAGCAGTATTGAATTTGCTAAGGATCACCTCTTTTTACGCCTCTGGAATAACTGTTATTTTCTAGCACTGTTATTATAGGAAATCTGATGTTTGTTTTTTGAGTGTTATTGAAAAACAAGAATATTTTTTTCTATCAGACATAAATTCCTGCACATTCACCTGAAACTGAGGTGAAGCATTACTTTCATCATCTAGTTTTTTTTTTTTTCTTCATTATTTACAAAGCTAGATGATCTTCAAAGTTGTTTTGTGCATTGAGTTAAAAGAGCAGTTCTGACACATCATCCTCGTTCAAGACCACTGACTGTTAAAAACTGAGAATTGAAGCAGGTGTAGAGAGAACTGGGCATGTGAATATGCAATTGAAATAGTCACCTTTAGCTTTCGTAATTCCATGACAGCTCCTCTAAAGAGTAACAGCTGGTGATGCATAGTCAAACGGGGATAGAAGTGTGAATCTGAAAGACATTTCTATTGTTTTTGTTTACATAATGTGAAAACAAGAGTCAATGTTTTCCAGCATGTGGTTTACACAAAACAAAACAATTCCAAACCAGTCCTATGCTGATGTATGCAGTATCCTTTTTGACCTTTCATTTTTTTTATTTCCTTTTTTTTCCTCACAGAAAGCCGCACGAACGTTACAGCAATTAAATGTCTTGAAGCAAGATAAATATACCCAAACGGAGCCTTTAAACCTAGAAGTGACTAACAATGTAAGTAACTTTTTTTAGACATAGATTTTGTAGTAAATTATTATACATTTCTAGCCTTAGTAATATATTAACCAACTGGTTTCAAAAAGTTAGATTTGTTATTTACTTAAATTTAAAATCTCAAGTATATGGTGTTTTTTTTCCAGTCTGACACAGTGCTCTCTGCTGACATCTCTGTCCAAGACAGGAACTGTCCTGAGCAGTAACAAATCCCCATATAAAACTTCTCCTGCTCTGGACGGTTCATGACATGGACAGAGGTGGCAGCAGAGAGCACAGTGTCAGACTGAAGGAAAACAGCAGGACATACAGCAACTGATAAGTATGGAAAGACTTGAGATTTTAAAATGGAGTCTACATAACTTTCTGAAATCAGTTGATTTGAAAGAAAAGGATTTTTGCTTGAGTACCCATTTAGTACTCAGACATAGCTATTAAATTATCAAATGCAAGGGATACTTTGTGCTTTTTGATTGATACAGTATACGGCTAAGTTCTCATTTCGGGAACATATCAGGGAAGGCGGCCGTCTCGTAACATAGATGGATGCTAATAATGATCATTATCAGCAGCCGTCTGTTGGCCGCATTTGCCTTATATGTTCCCTAAGTGAGAAAATAGCCTATGTGTGACTCGCACAACCATTATGGAGAGGAGGAAGATTAGGCTACATCTCCCCCCGAAAAGACATCAGATTTACTGGCAAGTCTGAATGGGAGATGGGAAACTAAAAAAAAAGTGATTTCCTTCCCCCTGCTCCCTGGGTGCCTAGTGGTAAATACGGTCCTGACCTTTTCCTGATATAGGACAGCATAGTGGGAGCATAGTGTAAAGGTGTTGATTTGCTCATGCAGGTCTTTAAAACTGTATACTGTCTGCATACTTGTGCTCATCCTTACAGTAGCTGTACTCTTTGTAGTGGCAGCTTAAGGAGCTTCATTGTTGCAGGGCAGTGTTATAGTTCTTTGCGTTACTGCTGTGATGTAAGAAAAAAAAAACACCCATTAAAAACAAATAGATAAAACCTTATGTCAAAAATAGACAAAGTTCACACAGTACCAAAATAACAACTGTTACATTACTTGGAATAAGTATTCATTTAAATTAGAATATTATGTAATGAACTTGACAAAATGGTGTCAATTGTTAGACCGGAATGAAAAACAATACATTGTTCAAATGTCACTGGCATTTAAATAAAAACTTTTAAAAAGTCAAAGGACTTGATTGGCTGAGGTCTCTGACAAGGCGCCGCCCCCCTCCCCCCCCCCCCCCCAATTCTCTAGAATGAAAAGGGTGAACAGCTCAACTAAGTGTTTCTATTTGTATCTTGGCATTTTGCTGCAGGTGATGGGCTCTATAGACTTTTTATAGAATCCACCTTCTGTAGCAATGAAAACAATACAGTGTTTAAAATGTCACTGGCAGTCAAATAAAAACTTTTGAAAAGTCAAAAGTCTTGATTGGCAATAAAAGAGAAACACTTCGCTGAGCACTTCTGCCCTATCCTTAGCAATTGGTGAGGTTCTCAGGATCCTGACGCATCAAATTATCTGACATTTATCTATTTTTAAAAATATTTTTTTTGTACAGTAATTTAAACTGCATTGTGATTAGAGATGAGTGAAGTGAATCCGGTGAATCAAAGTTTGATGCAAATCAGGCCGTCAATTGGCTTTTTTCTGCTAAGCAAATTTCCGCCCCTTTGTTTAAGAAAATTTGTAAAAAACAAAACAAAATGGTGACCACACATGCTTTCTTGAGTGTCACTGCGCGGGAGAAAAGGATTAACCATAATCCCTAGCAACCGTCCAATCAGCTGCAGACCCCTCTGTGATGTCAGCACCACCCCCTCTATATAAAGCGGTTTGTTTAGGAGGTGGCCAGTCGGCTGTGTGTGGAGGAGAGAGCAGGATGGCAGCAGGCAGTTAGAGCAGAGCAGGGAGAGACTAACAGAGGAATTTAGGGACAGAGAGGAGAGGATGGAGGGGCTGATTGTGGGTGGGTTTTTTTTGTGTGTGCGCTTTACATAATCAGTGATCGCATTCTTCTCTGACTGTGTTATACAAGTTGAATTTCATTAGATTGGATGATTGACTGGCTGTTTGACATTTTTTTAAATTGTGATTTTCCCATTTTTGATGCTTTTACAAGATCATGTGTTAACAAATTTGTCCTTCTGCCATAGTCCCAGTACTGTAGCTACTTTAGTTTAACTGTTTTATTGAAGTTCGTTAAGATTAGATTCACAAATATTAACGAATTTGACCCAAAATTTGCGAAGCTCACAAAACTAATTTCCAGCTGCTTTGCTCATCTCTAATTGTGATTTAATCATGTAATATGAACACAAATCAGCTACTCAGGTGACTGGCCTATTATAACAAATACGCATGCACTCAATGATCTTCTGAGGTCAAGAATTTATTATATTCCAGAATCAAGCTTGAGGAATGGCTTAGTGTTCTCATTGTAATGTGCTGATCACAGGGAAATATATTCCATTTTGATTTTTAGGCAGACATACAGATTGATATCAGAATAAAGTTAATAGCTTGTTTTACAAACCATTCCTTTGTAATCTTGGATTAGTTAAAGTTCAAATGCATGGAGGTTGTCTATTATTAAAATGTAAGCCATTTCATAATCAAATATCATTTGCACTCTCATTAACAATTTAATGAAGGTATTAAGCTTGCAATCACCATAGACGAAGCACTTTATACTCATACCATGTATTCTGAAATTTGTAACTTGGAAAGGAACATTGTATTGATATTTAATTGAATGCATCAATGAGGAACTCTTCAAATTATTGTGTTAATGGAACAGGACATTTCTGTGTCATTTACTTTCTTTTCGTCAGAATGCATATTGTGTCTAAAATTTAAATTTTCTATAGACATTATTTAGCCATCTATGGGTTTAAGCTTCAACATCTGTGCTGTACCTATAGTGTTTCACTGCCTGCTCCCAAAGTAGCCTTCTTCATCCCCTCCCAAGTAAAAGGCATTTATTCTGATGGAGCCACTGGCATCTGCCCAATAAGGATTTTTTGTTTTTCTCATGATTAACACGGTAGGGTTATAAGTTGAACATGATGGACTCTTTTTTAAAACCTTATTATTTTAAAGAACAAAACAGACATGCTATGCTTACTTCTCCATGCTCCCTCAGTGTCCTCACGTCCGTTGTTTTACGAAAATATATGTAGTGTTAACATAGCCTAAACATTGTAGCCATTTCTGAGGCTGTATATGGTCTATCCTCCAACAGTATAATGCAGACCATGTAAGGTGGCTGCTTTCTCAAATAGATCAGATATTTATGTGCCCTGGTCCTTTTTTTGCACTACTACTTAGTTCCTGTGCGCAACACTGGTCTATTCCCGAGCATTGACCCGGCATGAAGCACTGGAGGCAGGTCCGCCAGCCCTAGGTGTGCCGAAACCCCCTTCCCTCTGTGATGCATTATCATTAGAACCAATGGAGCGGCGTCACAGAGGGAGGGGAAGATCATTACACTGGGGGCCAGTGAGCTCATCTCCAGTGCTTCATGGGAGGCCAGTGCTCGGGAATAGACCGGTGCTGTGTCTATTCCTGGTGCTGTGTACGGGAAGTGGGCAGAGGTAAAAAGTAAAGACCATGACAACGGCATCCCCACACTGATCCATTCATGTAAAAAACACAAAGAGATGTATCTAGAGGTACACTCTCTTTAAATATCATAATAGCTAAAGAAGTTTAATTCCTACTAAGTTTTCTTTTCTTTATGTATACCAAAGTACTTATTTCTAACTTAGTCCCAGGGATACTAATTATCCTTAACCCCTAGACGACCCAGGGCGTATAGTTACGCCATGGAAGTCTGTCCCCAGACGACCTAGGGCGTAACTGTACGCCCTGGGTGTTTCTCCCGCTATGAAGCGTGCTCCGGAGCGGAGCGCGCTTCATAGCAGGTGGGGGCCGACTGCAATCAGCAGCCGGGACCTCACCGGTAATGACACGCTGCAGCGATCGCGCTGCCGCGTGTCATTAACTCCTTAAACGCCGCGATCGCGGCGCGACCACGGCGTTTAAGTGTAAGTGACAGGGGGAGTCCCCTGTCACTTACCGATCGGGACCCCCGCAGTGTGACTGCGGGGGTCCCGATTGGTAAAACGGGCCGCCGGAGGTCTCTTACCTGCCTCCGTGCGGTCCGATCGGCGATCTGCTACTCTAAGCCTGCACAGGCAGGCTCAATGAGCAGATCACCGATAACACTGATCAATGGTATGCCTATGGCATAGCATTCATCAGTGTAGAAATCAAACTAATCTATGTAAAAGTCCCCCAAAGGGACTTCAAATGTGTAAAAAAAAAAAGTTAAAAACACTAACACACTACCCCAAAACCCCTCCCCCAATAAAAGTTGAAATCACCCCCCTTTCCCATTATATAAATAAAACATATAAAAATAAATAAATAGATAAACATATAATATACCGTAGCGTGCGTAATTGTCCTATCTATTAAAATATAACAAGCGTCATTGCGAACGGTAAACGGCGTACACGAAAAGAGGGGAAAAAGTGCGCGGATTACCAATTTTATGTTACATTATATATATAAAAAAATTAATAAAAAGTGATCAAAACGTCCGATCTTCACAAATATGGTATTTTTAAAAACTAGAGATCATGGCGGAAAAAATGACACCCCATACAGCCCTGTAGGTGAAAAAATAAAACCGTTATAAGCGTCACAATAGTCCCATTTTATTTATAATTAATTGCCAAAAAAAAGGATTTCATTTTAAAAAAATATATAACATTAGAGAATCTGCGTAAACCTGCATATGGTTGTGTTCGTACTGACCTATAGAGTAATGGTATCATGTCGCTTTTACCATATAGTGCATTACGTAGACACAGGAACCCCCCAAACGTTACCATATTGCATTCTTTTTTGTGATTTCACCAATTTATATCTTCATAAATAATATATTTGGAATTCCATCATACATGTTATGGTAAAATGAAAGACGCCATTACACAGTACAACTATTCCTGTAACAAATAAGCCCTTACATGGCCTGTAGATAAAAAACTGAAAGTGCTGGAGCTCTTAGAAGGGGAGGAGGGAAAAAACGGAAACACTAAGATCAAAATTTGCGCGGTCCACTGAGTCATTTTGGGCCTGGTCCTCAAAGGGTTAAGGAGAGTCCGTCATAAAGACATGTGGAGACTTCTTCCCTGGGTATTCTGGGGAGAAAAGATATGCAAAATAGCTTTCACACCTCTTGGCCAAAGAGATGTCCTTTCAAGTCAAGTCTCAGTCTATCTAGGAGTCTTAGAACATTGACTGGGAATTCTATGCCAAGCCCAACAATCTCTCCAAAAGGAAAGACTTTCCATCTGCAGACAGCTTTTTCGGGGTTGTTGCCCCTTTTCAGTGCAGAGAAGGGTGTTGGCCGGTTAGTAAGAGGCCTATAACTTAATCGTGGACAACTCCCTTCATACTTGAGAAGTCATAACAAATTGGGCAAAATCTAGTGAAAAAGAAGTATATTGGCAGGTTTGCATATAATGTTAAGTTTGCAAAACTAGTTAGAAAAACACAATGGCATTCACTTCCCAAAAGATTAATAGGAATTTTATTAAGAAATTAGTGACTCTTTCTAATTGCTAAACTTTTTGTATTGAGAAAACGTTTAACATCGTTTTTTTTTTTGTGACTTTTCCATCCAGTTTTATGCCTATTCTAAGAAAAAAGTTTCCCAGCAGAATACTTTTACTATCATTATCTATTATTACCGTTTGATAGATCTCGGTGTGTTTTCTTATAATCACGCAGCCTATAAAAATACAAGCATTGTCACATTCTTTGCCATTGATGCTGTGTCCCATACATCCGTCTTTGTTTGAAGCATGTTGTTTGAAAGAAGTCCTGGAATTCCCAGTGGCGAATGTTCCTTACATCTGTTAATATCCAGCAGAGCTTTATGTGGCCAGAAATGATAAAATGTCTTGACATACTCAAGAGCATATCTGTGGGATGTTATTTTAACTTGATTGCTCTCTAGTCAGTCTTATTGAATCTTTTCTGTTCATTTATTTCTGTATGTGTGATAAATTTCACGGCAACATCCTGTCAGAATATATACCGGAGAGAAGTTAGCCCTGATACAGTGTCACTTGGATTTGCTGTGGCGTTCATGTTTTGTTTGATGTTGCCAATATAGAGAAACATGCTTTCAGCAAAAATCCCATTAACATTTCTTTGAGAAGAAGGGACATATAGTATACACCAAGACACAAAATGGATAATTACAACTTCCTAATGTAGAATTAAATAGCTAAGAAGGTTCATGAACTCCATAGAAAATGCATTAAAAGGAGTCATTAAAAGAGAAGAGAGCCCTCACTAGCGTAATATCAACCAAAATTTTATATTGGCCTTAAATTATTGAATTGATCAGAGGTTAAAAATGGAAAAAAATAAAGTGTTGTATTGGTGTTTTTTTAGTGTGGATTATTGATGAGCCAACTTGATGAACATTCAGATTTGGTCAAACCAAAACGCTGGGCATTTGATTCCCAGTAGCTGAAGATGTTGGATACAACCCTAAGGAGTCCTGGAAAACATGGATATGTATATCACCATAAGTTTGCTCATCACTAGTGGTAATATTTTTGGGAATGACAGCATACAAATTTAGAAAAAGAATATTGTACACTTGAAAGAGAAAATCCACGCCAAGATTTCTTAAAAAATGGAAAAAGCCACTGGACATAAGTGACATAAAAAAGGGCTTAGGGTTACTGGCACTTAAAAATTTCAACTCCAGCAACCAATGTCACAGTAGAGCTTGATCAGGGTCAAAGGTGGGCAACCAGAGTAATAAATGTAATGGATGGACTACAGACCAATCACATCACAGCACTTACTCAAGCTATAGTTATCTTAAGTTTGTGTTAACCCAACACAGTAGTGTGTTGTGGTGATCTTAATTCATAATTGATCAAGTAATTAAGGAGTAATGTTAATCCTAAGTCCCTATTAAACAGGGTGATTACCGATAGCAAGTGAATGCTGACCTGTTAGGGCAGCGCTCGCTTGCACTTTGTTCCCCGCTAGCTGCTTGCGCTATTACACATGCTGAGAGAGAGCAGGTAAATGTGGGAGGGAGGTCATAGAAACATAGAAACATAGAAGATTGTCGGCAGAAAAAGACCACTGGGTCCATCTAGTCCGCCCTTTTAGTATTTTCTTCCTTATTATCCTAGGATAGATATATGTCTATCCCAGGCGTGTTTAAATTCTGTTATTGTAGATTTACCAACCACCTCTGCTGGAAGTTTGTTCCAGGTATCTACTACTCTTTCAGTAAAATAATATTTTCTTACATTGCTTCTGATCTTTCCCCCAACTAACCTCTCACTGTGTCCTCTTGTTCTTGAGCTCAGTTTTTTACTAAAAACACTCCCCTCTTGAACCTTATTAAGTCCCTTAACATACTTAAAGGTTTCAATCATGTCCCCCCTTTCCCGTCTTTCCTCCAGACTATACAGATTCAAATCCTTAAGTCTTTCCTGATATGGTTTATGCCTCACACCCTCCACCATTTTTGTAGCTCGTCTTTGGACCCGTTCTATTTTATCAATGTCCTTTTTTAGGTGAGGTCTCCAGAACTGGACACAGTATTCCAGATGTGGCCTCACCAGAGCTCTATACAGCGGGATCACAATCTCCCTCTTCCTACTGGTTATACCTCTAGCTATACACCCCAGCATACTATTTGCTTTCCCCACCGCCTGGTTGCACTGGTGACTCATTTTAAGGCTTTCAGAAATCATTACCCCTAAATCCTTCTCTTCTGAAGTCTTTTCCAACACAGTACTGCCGATGTGATACTCGGATAGAGGATTCCTCCTCCCCAAGTGCATTATTTTACATTTGGAAACGTTGAACTTCAATTTCCACTGTTTGGACCACGTATCTAGCAAAGCTAAATCATTTTCCATATTACTGACACCTCCAGGAATATCCACCCTATTGCACACTTTTGTGTCGTCAGCAAACAGACAAACTTTACCTACCAACCCTTCTCCTATGTCACTTACAAACATATTAAAAAGAATAGGACCCAGAACAGACCCTTGTGGCACACCACTTGTAACCAGTCTCTGCTCAGAATATACACCATTAACAACAACCCTCTGATATCTCTCCTTCAGCCAACCACAAATCCACTGAACTATCCAGGGATTTAGTCCTATTTTCTCCATTTCTCTATCAGCTCTTTATGGGGAACTGTATCAAAAGCTTTGCTGAAGTCCAGATAGGCGATATCCACAGCACCACCTTCATCCAGCACTTTTGTGGCATAATCAAAGAAATCAATGAGATTAGTCTGACATGATCGTCCCTCAGTAAAGCCATGCTGGTTTGGACCCCGGTCAATCTAAGAATAGGAGCCTTGGTCTGCTGCCGCTCCTACACAAAGCGATGGCAGCAGATCGTTGCTATCCTAGTAATTTGTGCTTTAACACCTTAAAAGACAACAATCAGCTGACATTGTGCATATCGCCCCATCGTTGGCTTTTATTACACAAAGCGATTATTGGCCGTAATGGTAATTAATCAGTCAAATACGAACCATAATCGCTTTGTGGTATAAGGCCTTTAGATTTTCGTAATGTGTTAAGACAACTTCTCTCTACTGCAGGAGTGCAGTACAATAAATTAACGTCACAGGGATCAAGATGCAGCTGGATACTGTACATCTGCGTGCTAGAAATCATAACAATAGTCATAATTTAATAAGCTTAAGGAGATTGACCCCAGCAAGTGAACGCAAATGCATCTAAATATATTTTGGAATCCGTGTCCCATTTACCAATGACTTTAGTTTTTCGTACTTTTTGAAGGTGACAGTATCTTTAAATGCTTTTAAACAATAATATTTGTAATGAAGTTTAGACAATAGTTTCTTTGTGTTTTGGATACAATAAATTACCATATCATTATGGAAAGTATTTAAATTGTGTATTTGGGTGCAAGATCATGACCGTTCAATAACAGGCGCGAACAGAGCAGCAAGTATTAAGGCAGCTCCTTAAGGATTTTGGTTATACTGATAAAGTGACTGTCTCAATTAGCACCTGATATAAAAACCCTTAGAGGAAAAATAGTAATTTGCAAGGAGTTATTATGAGTTTGTCTTTCCATTACTAGTGATGTATCTAGGACAACCTTTGCTTTCAGGTTAGTATTATTCCCTTTGCAATCTATTTAATCTAAAATTGCTTAATTTAGCACCTCATTTCCACCCCAACACTCCTTTGATTTAGGATTTATTTTACTTTGGCAGAGACTCTGCAGTATTAGTGTATTTGAGTCTGTTCATTTTAATAGGTTTATCTGCCAAGTTAATTACAGCCAGAAATAATTTTGAGTGTAAGTTATGCCGAACAAGTATGTATTAACATAATGTTGTGCCTTACTTATACTGAACATTGTGGGTTTTGAAAGATTATAAATTGCCCTGATAATGGTAAATATATTATAAACATCTCTCCACTTACATGGAACTTATATATATGGTAAGTATAAACCAGTTCAGTTGAGTTATCATTTTGGTCACTAACATTTAGTTATTCTTAACTTGAGTGTTACATCTCTTCCCCATGTTTGAATTTGGAGTGATGTTGTCACAGGCCAGGCTGCACGCCTGGCTCCTGGCACTGCCAGAGTACACAGCCGGTCTCAGCTGTTCTATGCTATTGTGTTCTGACTGGCGGCTGGCAACGCCAGTCAGCTCTATAGTGTTCTGGGGGCTGGAGTCTCTGTCCCCAATCACTCCCCGGGGGCTGGGACTCCAGCCTCCATAAAACTACCGCCCCATCATGTCTCCTTGCCTGCGATAGAGCCTCTTTAGAGTGTGACTAAGCTAGCGGTGTATCCTGATTCCGATTTTCTTGGTTTCCTGATCTTGCTTGACTTTCCGACTATTTCCCCTGACTTTCGACTCTGTACAGCAACGACCGATAGATAGTGACCCGGCTAGTTGACTAAGTTATTATTGTGTTTGCAGTTGTAAGGTCATCACCCTGCAACTCGTATTGCTGGGCGTGGCCGCCTATACACTGCACCACCGCTGACTTTGCTGTGTTCCTACCCACTCTCCACCTCATCTCCAACCATTTGCTGTGACTCGGCCAGCCTAAACATATGCTACCACCAGTTATCGCACAGGACTCATGCTGCCACTCTCCAACATGGACCTAGTTAAAGGTATCACCACCAATTTGTCGGAATTATGGTCTGTAAACTCTCCTGGTCTATATAAAACATCCACAAGAGCAAGTGTTTTTTCCTTATACCAAGAAGTCTTGTTTACACTTGGCTATAGCCTCTGCGTGCTTTTTTTTTTAACTAAAGAATGGGAGGCATCTGGGGGTAAAGCATGGCCCTGTAGACTGTATTACAGCTTTGTACAATAAAAGGAGAAGTCCGGACAATTACAAAATCCCGCAGACAGCATTGGTGGGGAAAAATTAATTAAAAGTACTAACTTAGCTTTCCCCATGCCCGTAGTGAGTGGCAGGACCAGCTGCGGGACCCCTGCTGGGCTTTGGGATCTCCAGAGCTGACACGCCATGACCTGGCTGAAGGATTGGCCGCTCAGCCAGTCAGTGACGGGGACAGGACACCGTTCCACTCACTGATTGGCCGAGCGGCCATTCCACGGGACCCCCGTTGGAAAGCATATTCCCCAAAGTTATGATGGGGTCCCGCGGCCAATCCTGCTGCTCACCCTGGGCACAGGGAGAGGTAAGTTAATACTTTAAATCAATTTCCTCCCTGACAGGTGCTGGATTTTATAATCCGCCAGACGTCTCCTTTAAGAGCTTGTCCCATAGCCATGAAAGAGAACTGTGATTTTTTTTTTAGATTATTTTTGACAGGCCTATGTTATAACTTGTCAGCAGGAAGCTGCTTTTACAATCTCATCATCATTTTTCCAATTTATTTGTTACACGGTAGTCAGTACATCTTTCAATTCATAGCTCCACGTAAGAAGTTAGCCTTTAAAAGATCGGTGAAATTGAGTGAGAGTAATAGCAGCAACTTCATGTTGGGACCATTTGAGAGCAGAGTAGGAAGATATAGATATAAATGCACAAAATTACTTGATAGATCATATAAGCAATATACTGTAATAGAAGATGACAATATTGGCCATTAAACTTTCATGTCATTTTTTTATTATTATTTTTTTTTAAGGACATGTTCTTAAAACTTTTAAGTTAGCATATTACCAGGGGTAATAGAAGTTTAAGTTGCCCTAAGCTATTATTAAAATTTTACATCTTGTCATTGGGTAATGGAATGAACCAAACTTCATTGGAAACAAATTTTATTTAAATTGCTTTCTTATATTGTTAAAAGTACCTTGTAATACATGGAAATATTTTCCCGCAGCTTATATTTGGGAGTAGGGTTTTAATTAAAATGAAGACTGCTGTAACATTTGCCTTGCAGCAAGATCATTGATTGGTTTACCTTTTGACAAAAGCTATCAGCATTTTGAGTGCAAACCAATTACTTAAATGGTGATTAGATATAGTGTTATATTAATGTCTATGTAATGTAGAACCCAGTATGGTATGTATTTCTAGAATGGCTAGGGGCAATTCTTGTACTATTGGTTATTACTTGATATAAAACAATTAAGAACTGGAAAAGACTTATTTTCCAAGAAATGCTAATCGTTTTGCAAATAATTTTTAGCCCATGATAGTGTTTTTGATGACATCGATGTAGGCATATCTAAAAGTTGTTTATACAAAAAGAGCATTTTAAAGGGGTAGTGTATCAATAAGAAAAATCCTTTCACATCAACTGGTGCCAGAATGTGCCAGACATTTGTAAAAAAAAAAATAAATGTCCAGTACTTATCAGCAACTGTATGTTCAGCTGGAAGTGGTGTTTTCTTTCCAGTCTGTCACAAAGCTCTCTGATGCCATCTCTGCCCATAGAAAACCTCTCCTGCTCTCCAGACTGGAAAAAATACACCACTTCCTACAAGACATATAGCAGCTGATAAGTACTGAAAGACTTGAGTTTTTTTTTTTTAATAGAAGTAATTACAAATCTTTGGCACTTTCTGTCACCAGTTGATTTGAAAGATTTTATTTTTTTAATTTGCTGAATTGGCCAGTGCCGCACTTTACATTGTCTGCACAGCAATTTTGTGCGACCAATTGGAATCCCATCCAGAGTTCATATAGTGTGTCTACACTCTGCGCGGGATTCCATAGTAATTAAATCAAGCGGCCGCTGTCATTAAATAATAGTGATAAGCGATACATCTCAATGTTCGGTTTGGATCCCGAACATGAACATAAAAAAAATTATCGTGATTGGTTCGTGTTCGTCGAACATTCATAAACAAATAACCTACAGTAAAAGCAAATGTTTTGGTCTACTCAAAGATTATCAGGTGCAAAGTGTAAATTACACAGTGTCGTACGTTCCCAAGTTCGAATTTGTTCGAAAATTATCGTTTTAACCATTCCGATCATCTAATAAATTGTTTGTGATCGGCGAACTCGAACAATTAGCACCATGCTCATGCTCATATGAACATACAAACAATTACGAACATGTTCGCTCATCACTATTAAATAACGCCTGTTGTTGCAAACCTGCAACAACTGCCTTTGTTTAATAAAAATATACGTTGTGTGAACGCGGTCTTAATGTGTCATTACATTGTGGCAAAACATTACTATCAGATGTTCATTTTACACAGAATAACAGCCGTTATTTTACAATGATGGACATCAATAATATTCATGATCAATTTTTACAACCATCATTTCCAAACAGCGACCAATATTTTGCCTAAAAAAGATGTTGTGTGAACATAGCCGTTAAGTGTTGTGTGATTATTACAATAATGTAACATTTTAACCGTGTCTTCCCTATAACCTGAAATATTTGTACTATAGGTACTGTATATTTACCTTAGGATGACTTGACCCTTTAAATTACTTGTGGAAAATATAATGATGGTTATATGATGGTGTCTACAATCTTGACAGCAGAGTTTAAGGTTTAGTTTTAAAAGGGGAAAGTGTTAAGTCTGACTCCAATTACTATATTACTGGTGAGCAGGAAATTGGTTGACCAAGGAGCAAATAGCAAAAGGGCACAAATATCTATTTTGACAGTTTCAAGTGCTATACTTTTTAAAAATCAGTTCTAGTTTCTAATGCAATTTCTGTAGCCAAAACGTCCAGTGCTTCTGAGTGTCAATGCTGGCATAGGATCTCACTTGCCCCATTATCTAAGTACCTAGTACCTTATATATTATTTACCTAATGTAACCTGGATTAATCATAAAACTATCATCTTAAAGATTATTTCTGTTAGCACATTGAACCATGAGGTATAACCCAGAGGATGCAGGGTTGACCATTATCTTGAACATTTATTGTATTTTGTTTTGCACTGGCCTGAACACATTTCATTCTTTGCTGTGTTAATTGGATTTCACCACACCCGTCTGTTTCTCCTGCTAACTTTGTTCTGGGCTGCAGACCACTCATAATTCTTCCTTACCATCTGTCACCTGTGTGGTCTGGATACTAGAGGTCCGATCCAATGATGCCCTGGACCAGTACTCTGACATCCAATAAGAATAACACTGGCCCTTCACTGTTCACTGCTTGCTATAAGTCTGTTTTCCATGGGGATGGCATTTACCTGCATTGCTATTTTGGATTTTCTGAATGTTTCTCTGCTGATTTTTTTTTTTTTTTTACTGTATTTACACCCTTGGTTTTCTGACCCATTTCTGTATAACCTTTCTAGTGTTTGGTTGTCTGTTTTTGTCTGTTTTTGTCTATTTGTTTGACGTAGGAAGGGAACGTCAACCAATCAATAATGTTCATGATAATTATTTATTGCTGAGCATCTATACAGTTGCAGAGGTTGTCTTTATGAATGTCCATGAAGACTTTACAGCAGTCATTATGAACCAATGGACGTTATCCAGTATTTTAAGTCACCCAGTTTAGTTTATCAATATGTTCCTGGCACAGGGATTATAACATATGTTAGGCTATGTTCCCACAACATCTTTTTAGGGAAAAAAACGAAAAACAGACGTTGATAGATAATGACAGTAATAATCATGTTCATTATTTAAGGCCGCAATTACAACATAGTAGATGTTATTTTACTGAAAAAGAAACTGTGGAAACATAGCCATATTAGGAGTTGGATTTTTTTCTTTTTGATTTTTAGGCTATGTACACACAACATAAAATATGGCCATATTTTCAATAGAAGGCTATGTTACCATGTAAAAATTTCATCAGTCTTTCATAATAATAAGCGTCTGTGCACAAATAATACCGTTATTTTTTTAAAGCTATGTTCACACTTTGTATGACATAGGCGTGAAGTACTGCAGTACAGTCCGGATGACCTTTGCTGCCACTTAATTCAGATGCGGACGCATGCATGTCACTTTCTTGTGGCACCGCTAGGGATCCTGGCTGGAGTGTATACCATGTGTATACACTCCGTCCGGGATTCCTTTAGATGCAGCACTAAGTAAGTTCCTCAGTAGTGATTACTACAGAACTTACGTAGCGGGAACATGGCCAAATAACGCGTTATTTGTGCAATGACGTCAGTAATTATGAAAGAACTATGGCATTTTTATATTTCCATCAGTTTTTTGGTCAGTATTTTTTCAACCAAAATATGGAACTGACAAGGCACAATTAGACTATGTTCACACAACGTCAAAAATAGTGGAAAGGCGGCCGATTTTGATCATTTAAAAAACGTTTGTTTTTGCCGCGGTTTTAACTGACTGCAATAGCAATGCATTGAAATCAATGGGAAGACGGACTTCCAATGCACACAGTGTGTGTGTGTGGGGTGGGGGGGGGGGCAATGCACACAAAAGGGAGGCCAGACTGCTAAATTTTGTCCGTTATTTTAAACCCAAAATAACGGACATAATTTTAAACAGAGCTGAACAAACTTTGTGTGAACATAGCCTTATAATGGGAAGATTTGTACAGCTTCTGTGTTTTTTAACCCACTCTTGGTTTTGATGGAAATACTATATGTGAACATAGACTTAAAATGCGCTCCATTCAATGGGAAATTGGCCAGCAGTGCACACAACGTATGCAATAATGACCATAATTGATTTTGGCCATTCAAGGCTAGGTTCATACACTATCCTTTTTGGCCATTTGACGGCCCTCCGTTTGAACGTTCGTCATTTTGAGGTAAAATAAAGCTGTTATTTTGAAATGACATTCATTATTTTGAAATAATAATAAAAAGTTATTTGGCACCACCTTATGTCTCTTTATGAGTATTCCAGTAATTGTGAAAAATACAATTTACTAACCTTGGCCCTTTCACACAATTATTTTGCCTCAAAAGTAAAAGACGGACGTTAAACTGTCAGAAAAAGACATTGTGAAGTTTTTTTTTTTTTAAATAGGAATTTGCCTGAAAAACTGTCATAGCCCATAGCATTTCCCAAAAACTGCCACTGACTAACAAAAAGTTAAAAAGAGAACAAAACACCAAAACCAAAGCTGAAGAGTATTTTCCTATTGATTACAGGCTAACATCTGGATGTGGTATAAAATAAAATGTGTTGTTTTTTTGTAGAGTTTTTTTTTTCTTTTTTTTTTAAGTTAAAATGCCATGTGTACATTTACCCTGAAGGTGGCAGTGTAGCCCTTACCTGCTGGGCATCTGTACAGTCGCACAGGTTGTATATACCAATGTCCATGATGACTTATGACAGCAAAAAATTTTACCAATGCAACCAATTGAGAAATGTCCTGCATTGCATGGCATGTGAGCAGGATTATTGCTGTGCGGCTACTAGGCTTTACCTAGTTTTAATTCCTAGGAAATAATGGGATAAATAGTCACATGGATAAATTAAGAGAAAAAAAAAAAAGAAACCATATAATCCTTGCAGCTTTGTGAATCTGTTGTGTTAACTATGTTCTATTATGCTCCAAGAAGAAGTTAAAAAAATAATCACTGATTTAAGGAGATTTTCTTAAAAAACAATTAATTTTGTAACCTAAACCCTTTCAATTCAGTAATGTGGTGTCTCAGTGCTGAACATTATTCCAATTATTCAGATACTAAATTTCATGAAGTAATCCGAAAAATACCAAATCCTCTTTAATGAATTTTCAGCAGTGTCTGGACTTTTACATTTAAAATATCAATTAAGTTGCGGTACAAACAGTGGCCTGTATAGCAGAACAATCGGGGATTAAGGTTGTATCGGTCAAGGAACTGACAACTTCCCACTGAAATGCTATGATAGATATAGAGGTTAAAGGGTTTGTCCAGCGAAAATCTTATTATTTCAAATTAACTGGTGTCAGTAAGTTATATAGATTTGTAATTTACTTCTATTAAAAAATCTTCCCATGCTTATCAGCTGCTGTATGTACTGCAGGAAATGTTGTTTTATTTTCAGTCTGACACAGTGCTCTCTGCTGACTTCTATGGCTGAGGCAGGAACTGTCCAGAGCAGGAGAGGTTTTCTATGGGGATTTATAGAAAACCGAGACAGAGTTCCTGTCTCGGCCAGAGATGTCAGCAGAGAGCACTGTGTCAGACTGAAAATAAAAGAACATTTCCTGCAGGACATACAGCAGGTCATAAGTATGGGAAGACTTGAGAGTTTTTAATAGAAGTAAATTAAAAATCTATATGACTTTCTGATATCAGTTGATTTGAAAGAAAAAGATTTTCGCTGGACAACCCCTTTAAATTAAAAAATACAGAGACAAAAGACATATGTTAATGGTGTGAAAGTTATGAAAGAAGAGTTCCTAGCTGGATAGGATAGTGGCAGTATTAAAGCTAGTAGAAACATATGCCATTTTTACTATAGATCATCTTTAGAGATGAGTGAACCTCGAGCATGCTGAAGTCCATCCGAACCCGAACTTTCGGCATTTGATTAGCGGTGGCTGCTGAAGTTGGATAAAGCCCTAAGGCTATGTGGAAAACATGGATATAGTCATTGGCTGTACCCATGTTTTCCAGACAACCTTAGAGCTTTATGCATGTTCAGCAGCCCCCGCTAATCAAATGCCGATCGCTCGGGTTCGGATTGACTCGAACTCGAACCCGGTTCGCTCATCTCTAATCATCTTTATTAAAGGGGTACTCCAGAAAAAAACCTTTTAAATCAACTGGTGACAGAAAGTGCAAGAGATTTGTAATTTGCTCCTATTAAAAAAAATAAATAAAATCAAGTCTTCCATACTTATCAGCTGCTATATGTCCTGCAGGAAGTGGTGTATTCTATCCTGTCTGCAGAGCAGAAGGGGTTTTCTGTTTCAATATTTTTATTCAATTTTTCATATAGTAAATGTCAGAATTACAACATCATATTAAAGTTGCCTCAAAGATATTGGAGCTATATCATATACAAAACAAGTCAGAAACAACGTAAATAGAATAGCAGGAGATTTATATATCTAAAACATGGTCATCAGCATAGAACATAGTCATCATCAGAGTAAAAAGAAAAGAAGAAGAAGAAAAAGAATATTACAGGCACTAATCTTGTATAACAATGTATAAAGAATGAAAATGATTAAGAATAATAGTATGGGCTGAGGGTCCATGCCATATTTTTCGGAAGGAGCAGGAGGGGTTTTCTATGGGGATTTTCTACTATGCTGGACAGTTCCTGTTATGGACAGAGGTGGCAGCAGAGAGCACTGTGTCAGACTGGAAATAATACACCACTTCCTGCAGGAAGCTAATGAGTACTGAAAGACGTGATTAATTACCATAATACTGATTATTGGGGTCTTATAGTGACCAATCAACATTTTTGACATGTCTGTATATAAAAAGGACACGGCCTAATTGGAGCAGGTGCAGAGGAGGGCGACCAAGGTCATTAAGGTAATAGGTGGGTTACAGCACCAAGACAGGTTATCAAGCTTCTTATATTCCCACAATGTAGAAATTATGCCAAATAACAGCCCTTTTTGTAAAACAAAGGCCATTATTTGCCCTTTTTTTTACATTGTGGCCTTAGGGTACAAACACACACGACAGATCCGCAGCGGATTTCTCCCTGTTATGTCTATGTGCAGACATACTCGCAGTTTGTCAGGAGACCGCCCCGTTAACCCCTAAATGACCCTGGATGTACCAGGTACGTCCAGGGCCGCCTACGGGTGTTCATAGCAGGGCCGCGGGGCGGTCGCGCTCTGAACTGCCGCGGTCTAGGGTGCCGCATGTAGCCCGGGACCGCTGCTATTAGCAGGCACGGTTCGATCACTGTGCCCGCTAATTAAGTAATTGGATGCAGCTGTCAAAGTTGACAGCTGCATCCAATTACCTTATGCAGCCCTTCCCTGGTGTCGAGTGGGGTGGATCGCTCCTCCGGGACATTGTCCCGTTTCCGCACTCGATTGCTTCCGGCTGCACTATACAGCATAGATCTTAATGAGAGATCACTGTGCTTATACTAGAAGTCCCTCATGGGGAATAACCCTAAACCCAGGGGGGCTTCTAGTATAAGTGTAAAAAAAAGTGTTGTTATTATTAAAAAGCGATCAAAAAGTCGTATATGCGCAATCAAGGTACCGATAGAAAGAACACATCATGGCGCAAAAGATGACACCTCACACAACCCCATAGACAAAAGGATAAAAGCGTTATAAGCCTGGGAATAGAGCGATTTTAAGGAACATATATGTGTTAACAATTTTTTACAAGCCATCACATAATACAAAAGTTATACATGTTACATGTCGTTGTAATCGATAAGTCAGTTTTACCCAGGCGCAAACGGCGTAAAAAAAAATACCTTCCAAATAAAATAAATGCTTTTTTTTTTTTTCAATTTCACCACACATTGAATTTTCTTCTGGTTTCCCAGTGTACTTTATGAAAAAATTCAGCTTGTCATTGCAAAGTACAATTAGTGGCGCAAGGAATAAGGGCTCATGTGGGTTCTAGGTAAAAAAAATCCAAGTGCTATGGCCTTTTAATCACAAGGAGGAAAAAACGAAAACGCAAAAATTGAAATTGGCCGGGTCCTCTAAGGTTAAACCCCCTCCAGACGGAGCCTATACATTAATGCCTATACATTACACTATCATCTATCTATCTATCTATCTATCTATCTATCTATCTATCATTTATTTATGTACTATCTATCTATCTATCTATCTATCTATTTTTCCAAAAAACAAAATGTCACAGCACTCTTGAAATAAATGAAGAGGGTGCCTGCAAGCAAGCCCGCGGATCCACCGGGCAAACTAGATAAGTCCACAAAAAGCAGCGGCACTCCAGTAGTGAAAACAAACTGCGAAGGTTTATTCACATCCAAAAAACAAGCAACGTTTCTGATCACAACAGTGAGCTTGAAAAAAGATCTATCTATCTCTCTCTATCTATCTATCTACTATCTATCTATCTATCTATCTATCTATCTATCTATCTATCTATCTATCGTATCTGTCTGTCTATCTTTTATCATCTATTTATTATCTATCTATTATCTGTCTATCTATCTATCTATCTATCTATCTATTATCTATCTACCTATCTACCTATCTATCTATCTATCTATCTATCTATCAATCAATTATCTATCTATCTATCTATTATCTACCAATTATCTAACTCTATCTATCTCCTATCTATCTATCTATCTATCTATCTATCTATCTATCTATCTCCTATCTATCTATCTCCTATCTATCTATCTATCTATCTATCTATCTATTATCTATCTCCTATCTATCTATCTATCTATCTATCTATCTATCTCCTATCTATCTATCTATCTATCTATCTATCTCCCTATCTCCCTATCTATCTATCTATCTATCTATCTATCTATCTATCTATCTATCTATCTATCTATCTCCTATCTATCTATCTCCTATCTATCTATCTATCTCCTATCTATCTATCTATCTATCTATCTATCTATCTATCTATCTATCTATTATCTATCTATCTATCTATCTATCTATTATCTATCTATCTCCTATCTATCTATTTATCTATCTATCTATCTCCTATCTATCTATCTATCTATCTATCTATCTATCTCCCTATCTATCTATCTATCTATCTATCTCCTATCTATCTATCTATCTATCTCCTATCTATCTATCTATCTATCTATCTATTATCTATCTATCTCCTATCTATCTATCTATCTATCTATCTATCTATCTATCTATCTATCTATCTATCTATCGTATCTGTCTGTCTATCTTTTATCATCTATTTATTATCTATCTATTATCTGTCTATCTATCTATCTATTATCTATCTATCTATCTATCTATCTATCTATCTATCAATCAATTATCTATCTCTCTCTCTCTATCTATCTATCATCTATCTATCTATCTATCTATCTATCTATCTATCTATCTATCTATCTATCTATCGTATCTGTCTTTCTATCTTTTATCATCTATTTATTATCTATCTATTATCTATCTATCTGTCTATCTATCTATCTATCTATCTATCTTTCTATATCCTATTTATCTATCTATCTATCTATCTATCTATCTATCTCCTATCTATCTATCTATCTATCTATCGTATCTGTCTTTCTATCTTTTATCATCTATTTATTATCTATCTATTATCTATCTATCTGTCTATCTATCTATCTATCTATCTATCTATCTATCTATCTATCTTTCTATCTCCTATTTATCTATCTATCTATCTATCTATCTATCTATCTATCTATCTATCCATCTATCATCTATCTATCTTTTTGCTGCAATGAATTTTTCATTGCAATTTCTACGTTTCTTGACCTTTTGTTAGGATTTGTGCGTTGTAATTGTATGATCTTTTATGCATCACAAGCGCACAGAGAAAAGTTCTCCCAGACTATAAAGTTTCCTTCCAGCTCTTTGCAGCAGCAATATACTAAAATATATCAGCGCTTCAGAAGGGTAGAGAAACAGGTAGCAGATCAGCATCAGAAACTGGATACAGAAAAAGCCAGTCTTCCATTCCCTAGAGCAGTTACAAACAAATGCATATCCTTTTGCTCTGGGGAACCTGACAGCTGCTGTTATCCTCTACTGTTAGACGTTTTTTTTGTGTGTGTTTTTCTTTGCTGCTGCTGCTTTTCTTTTAGTGTTAGTGACTGCCAGCATCAGTTTGCCTCAGCGCTCCTCAGTAAGCAGACTGAATTCACAATGACTCTATTTACTGTGGTTGCATATTAATATTATACTATAAAGCCTGTACAATCCACAATGATAGCCATAACACTCGCAGTCACCTTCTTGTTTAGTGACATGGTGCAGAAACACAGTAAACTGAAATTTATATTTTGTATAACGTATTGTAACCTAGCCGTATCTCACATTTACAGAAAAACCCTGGTCTCATCTAAATGCTACATCTAAATAATTACATTTTCAGCACTGGAAAAATTACAATGTACTTTGTACAGAACTTAGTTACGTACCGTACCATGACAACATTAGTAATAAATAAATACTAGTTTTGGAGCACAAAGAAAAACCTTAGCTCACATGATGAACAGAATGACAACATATGATGACTATCAGCTACTGTAGCTCTCCTGACACCCCATAGCTCATTTGACTTGGCTAAGCATGCACAATTATGTCCATGTCTTTTTGATTTAATGTGCAGCCATTTTAAAACAGGGATTGCACGATGGAAACAGCACTGGTTAAATTATTTATAGCCCATGCGTCCTTAAAGGAAGCCTGTCACCCCAGCTGCCGGGGTGAAGCCCACCCGACAACCCGGTGGAGCCCCTTATACTTACACTACCATTCAAAAGTTTGGGGTCACCCAAACAATTTTGTGTTTTCCATGAAAAGTCACACTTATTCACGACCATACATTGTGAAATGAATAGAAAATAGAGTCAAGACATTGACAAGGTTAGAAATAATGATTTGTATTTGAAATAACATTGTTCTTACATCACACTTTGCTTTCGTCAAAGAATCCTCCTTTTGCAGCAATTCCAGCAGTGCACACCTTTGGCATTCTAGCTATTAATCTGTTGAGGTAAGCTGGAGAAATTGCAGCCCACGCTTCTAGAAGCAGCTCCCACAAGTTGGATTGGTTGGATGGGCACTTCTGGCGTACCATACGGTCAAGCTGCTCCCACAAAAGTTCAATAGGGTTCAGATCTGGTGACTGCGCTGGCCACTCCATTACCTATGATAGAATACCAGCTGCCTGCTTCTGCTGTAAATAGTTTTTGCACAATTTGGAGGTGTGTTTAGTGTCATTGTCCTGTTGTAGGATGAAATTGGCTCCAATCAAGCGCTGTCCACTGGGTATGGCATGGCGTTGCAAAATTGAGTGATAGCCTTCCTTATTCAGAATCCCTTTTACCCTGTACAAATCTCCCACCTTACCAGCACCAAAGCAACCCCAGACCATCACATTACCTCCACCATGCTTAACAGATGGCGTCAGGCATTCTTCCAGCATCTTTTCATTTGTTCTGCGTCTCACAAACGTTCTTCTTTGTGATCCAAACACCTCAAACTTGGATTTATCCGTCCACGACACTTTTTTCCAGTCTTCTTCTGTCCAATGTCTGTGTTCTTTTGCCCATCTTAATCTTTTTCTTTTATTGGCCAGTCTCAGATGTGGCTTTTTTTTTTTTTCCATTTTGCCCTGAAGACCAAAATCCCACAGCCGCCTCTTCACTGTAGATGTTGACACTGGTGTTTTGCGGGTACTATTTAATGAAGATGCCAGTTGGGGACCTGTGAGGCGTCTGTTTCTCAAACTAGAGACTCTAATGTGCTTATCTTCTTGCTTAGTTGTGCAACGTCGCCTCCCACTTCTTTTTCTACTCTGGTTAGAGCCTGTTTGTGCTGTCCTCTGAAGGGAGTAGTACACACCGTTGTATGTAATCTTCAATTTCTTAGCAATTTCTCCCATGGAATAGCCTTCATTTCTAAGAACAAGAATAGACTGTCGAGTTTCAGATGAAAGTTCTCTTTTTCCGGCCATTTTAAGCGTTTAATTGACTCCACAAATGTGATGCTCCAGAAACACAATCTGCTCAAAGGAAGGTCAGTTTTGTAGCTTCTGTAACGAGCTAGACTGTTTTCAGATGTGTGAACATGATTGCACAAGGGTTTTCTAATCATCAATTAGCCTTTTGAGCCAATGAGCAAACACATTGTACCATTAGAACACTGGAGTGATAGTTGCTGGAAATGGGCCTCTATACACCTATGTAGATATTGCACCAATGTATAGAGTGTATTTGTTTAAAGTTAGGACTAGTTTAAAGTTATCTTCATTGAAAAGTACAGTGCTTTTCCTTCAAAAATAAGGACATTTCAATGTGACCCCAAACTTTTGAACGGTAGTGTACCCATTCCTTGCAGTCCCGCTGCCCATCCCACCGCTGAAAAATCCCCATCGGAAGCCATGCGCGCGCTTGCCAGAGAGCAGTCCGACCCCCATAGAGAATAAATGCTTCAGTCATTCTCTATGGGCGTCGGACTCTTCTCTGGAGAGCGCGCCCATGGCTTCCGACGGGGATTTCTTGACTGCGGGACGGGGTCCCTGACCAGGACTTCGAGAGGGAGATAAGTATAAGAGGCTCCACCGGGGGGGGGGGGGGGGTGGATTGGCTTCACCCCGGCAGCTGGAGTGACAGGTCCCCTTTAAATGGGTTATCCAATGCTATAAAAACATGGCACCACTCTTGTCTCCAGTTTGGGTGTAGGTTTTGTAACTCTGTTCTGTTGAATAGAGCTTAATTGCAAACCACACCTGAACTGGAGACAAGAGTGGTGCCATGTTTTTGTAGTGCTGGATAACCCCTTTGACCTCTTAAGGAGACAGTAGACTTTGGCTTTAAAAACAAGGCCAATTTTCAATTTGGCATATATATTTTTGTCCTCTTCACCTTCTAACAGCTATAGTTTTTTTTATATAGTTTTTATTAATATCATATTGGTGTAGATGGAAATTTTTAATTGTGTATTATTATGTTAACTGATAATTATTAGAAGGGGCGGGCTGGCTGAGGACATATCAGTGCTCTGGGGGCAGGCAGTGCTCCAAACGGCCTTGTGGGACAGAGCACTACATTAAGGCTATATTCACACTACATAAATCTACGGCCGTAGTTCTCGCCGCAGAACTACAGCCATAGATTTGCGGGGTGGAACATAGCATTATTTGCTATGGGATCCCGGCCAGAGTGTACACACATTGTATACACTCCAGCTGGTTCCCATGTGGCACCACAAACAACTGACAGGTCCATTATTTGCAAACGGAATTCAATGAATTCCGCCCGCAGAAGGACCTGTCAGTTCACACAGTGAAGCGAGCGGCTCCGGCCGCTTGCTTTAATCTGTGCTATGGAAAGCCCTGATGTGGGCGCGCGCTGATGCGCCGGCATCAGAGCTCCACGGAGGAAAGATCATCCGACCGGTACTTAAGTGCCGGCCGTGATAATCCGGGCTGAGACCGGCCGTTCCGTGACCCGGCCGGAGTCACGGAATGGCCGGTCTCATACGTAGTGTGAACATAGCCTAAAATTGCATGGGAATGGTGAAGACGATGAAGGTAAGAGACATACCTTCAGCCTTAGTGCCCCATGCGCAATAGGGGGCTTTCAGCAGGTTTGTATAACCTGCTGATACTTTCTTTTTACTGGCGTACCATTACATCATGGGCACTTAAGTCCCTTTCGTGCTAAAGCACCAATGTGGACCCTTGATTCTTGATTATTGGAGGGGGTTTAACATTCATATTTTTATTTGAAAAGAATAACAATTTAACTTTTTTTTTTTTTTTACTTATTAACTTATTTAGTTTCAAACTGGTTTATTAGCGGAAGTCATGTTTTCTCTGACTGTGTTCTCTTTAGATACTTCTTTATATCTGCATGATACACACACTGGTTTTACCTTAATGTTGTCTTTCTTTTTATCTTCAGGTCCAGAGGAATACTACAAGTACAGAAGGCTCTGTTTACAAAGCTATCAGACCTGTTCATTGTTTCCAGCATTATCAGTTCAAAACCAACATCTGGACACAAGACGCTCTACACTAATGTATTCAATTAAGTATCATTAAAATGTAATAAGCTCCGGTTACAAGACAATAACGTATTCACAAATGATGCTGCTAAACTGCAGTTTTGCATTATCTCAAATGAAAATACTCCTTTTTGACATTGGTGCACAGATCTATTTTCATCGCAAGGACTTTAATAACAAAATAAGTGGGTATTGTCCCTCCGGGAGATACATTTTTTATATAATAATTTAAAATACAGAAGGACCACCATGCACTTGGACCAGCAGACAGCACATTGTTTGAAGAGGCTTTTTTCTCCAACTGCACCAAATATTTTACGTTAGCCGTCGACGATTTCTTATTCCAAAATAATGTGCTGTCTAATCTGATTTTGTTAAATTATTTTCTAAACTCTTTTGTTTATTTCTGTAATCTGACAAAAAAAAAAAAATGACCGTACGATGCAATTGCTAAATTATACCATTAAACATATAAATTTGTAAAACTTAATGGGTGTTATTTTTGTATTGACATTTAGGATATGATCCCTACGACGTACTAAGGCCTCATTCAAACAGTATATTTTTCAGGTTTGCAATAACTGCCATTGTTTAATAACAAAGGACAATTACATTACAGCCTATGGAACCACATTGTATACACGCTGTATACACTACGGCCGGAGTTCTACAGAAAACTGCCATGTCTATTTTGTGCTGCCGCTATTCAGTGAACAGCAGGCACACAAAATAGACTGTGCACACAATGTAAAGTAGGGCTCCTGGCCATACTTTACATTGTCTGCTATGGCTAATTGGAGTGCAGGCACACCCGAATGTGCCCGAATTCCAATTAAAATGAAGCCAATTGGCCGGGTGAACATCTCAGACAGTTGCCACCGCCATGTCTGTGGCTGCTGTTTTACCATGTGTGAACGTGGCCTAAAAATTTTAAAGAATGGCCGTTGTTGAAAAAACAATGGCTGGAAATAATGTTCAAGTTCCTTCCGATCTTTAGTGCATTGTGGGAAGAAAGCCTTAAAACGCTTTCTCTTCTAAGTTAATATATTGATTTATCTTCATTGTGCTAAGTGCACTTAGTAACGGAACTACCTGCGCCTGTCTGCGCTTTCATTTTTGCTATAGTCATTGAAGCCATCAAGTATATTCCCAGCATGCTGCATAATTTCTGTGGTGCATCACACTACTGGCGTAATAGGATTTACATGCAGGAACAAGGACTCTTGTTTAGCCCTGGTACTTGGGCAGGTGAGCGATGCATACAGTACTATGTGAATTGCCTGCTCAGGCAATCGCTGACTGAGAGACAGCACAGCGGCCAGTGATTGGCTGAGCGGGCTGTCACTCTTGTGTCTGGCTAAGTGGGCTGTCACTCTCAAATCACTGACTGATTGAGAAAGGACAACCCCTTTATATTAAAGATTGCTTTTCTCTACTAGCACAAACTTTTCTCTATTTCAGCACAGGTATCTTGTTACAGAGATGCTACCTGTGCTGATTGTTTCAAACAGCCTTTCAAAGTAATGCTTTCTACTGTGGGCCAGTCTGGTGCTCCACTATGATATGTTCACACAATGTATCTTTAGGTAAAAGTACGGCCGTTGTTGCAATCAGCAACAACAACCACACTTTTTACTAAAAGATAAGTTGCATTGTACTTAATGGAATCTCACGTGGCACTGTAGAAAACTGACAGTTTTTTGTGGCCGCTATTCAGTGAATAGCGGCCGCAGAAACCCTGTCAGTGCTCACTATGGAGCGAGCGGCTCCGGCCTCACGCTCCATAGTGTGCAGTGGGGAGTTCTGATGCGGCTATCATAACTGTGCTCAGGCAACTGGCTGAGCATAACTGTGCTCAGCCAATCGCGGCTGAGTAGCTGATGACGCGCCATCGGGGGGCCGGCATGAGGGACGGCTGAAGCGGTCTGGCCGGCCTCCTGAAGACGACGTCATTGTCACAAGATGGCAGCTGGGGGTCAACACGAATGCGGTAAGTATAATGCTCCACACTTCCAGGTCTAGCGTGGGTGGGGGGGAACACAGGGAAGGGGGCCATTCACATACATAACTCACATTACAAAGTTGTATAACTTTGTAATGTGTGTTATTCTGTAAGTAAATTTTTAGCGCCGCACTACCCCTTTAATGTATGTTCATTCTATTTGACTGGCTTCCCAGCATCTTCTAGATGAACTACAAAAAAAACTTATGTACAGTATCTGGTGTTAGTACTTCGCATTGTGTACTTAGAAGGTGCTGGCTAACTTCATTCATCTGTGGGATCTACAAAATAATACAGCTGGCAACTCACCAAAAGTAATTTCACAAAAACAAAACAGTACTTGCCAAAATGTTAAAGGTTAAATTTTGTCATTTGGGGTTTATTCTATATGTCATGCCTGTTTTACTGACAATAACAATAACTCATCCAGTTTCGGTATATTGATCATTATGGATTTCTTTCCATACATATTGCGTTCAACTGTCATCTATCAATTACTACATTATATAATCATTATTAATAAAATTATTATTCAAAGTACTTTATGTTAAATCATATATAAAAATCTATATAGCACACATAGTATTGTTAGGCTACAACTGAATGTTGTGTCATTTTCTCAACAATGGCCAGTATAACCAGGGGCATTCGCATTACTATAAGTCTTATTGCTCAGTTTATTGATATTGATCCAGTGGCAGTGCTGTTTTATAGCAACCCTATTAAATACGAAGAGCATGGTGAAATAATCAGGAGATGCAATTGTTTTAATAATCTCATTGCAAAGCAATGTATTCCTCTGTTACCGGCATCCTCTGTACAAACATACACTAGGTATGGATGCCGCATGAGAGGCACACTGAAATACTTAAAGATTTCTAAAAAATCAACTGGGGTTGTGATCGAAAGCAGATTTGCAATATAATCTATTTATAAAATATTTGAGTTTTCTATACCTAAATCAATGCTGTGCATATGGCCACTAGGTGTCTCCCTTCCTGTCAAACTGTGATCCATGCTTTCTCCATGCCGACATTTGGTCTTTTTTCTGTTTAAAAACAAAAAACAGGAAGTCCCAGTCCTTTGCACATGCACAAAGCAGGACATGCCCACGTTCAGTAGCAGAGAATCCTGTGGGTGCTCACATTGTATGGTCAGCTCTCCTGTCACACAGCACAAAAACTGTAACCACACATTGACAATATACTGACTAAACTGTTGCGTAAAAAAAGAGCATTGTCTCCTGGTAAGCTTGTGTAGGTGATAATATAATAAGCAAAAGTTAATAATATAATTAGCCTAAGTATATGTCCCCCAGTTCATATACAAACTGCATGATGAACAGGTGCCTTTCCTTGTGTGAGCATGCAAAGGACTGGGACTTCCTGTGTTTGCTCTCTTTCTTTGAACAGAGAAAAGACCAAATATCGACACAGATGGAGCATGGTCCATAGTTTAGTCCTATGTATAATATTGACTTAAAAAATAAAATAAAAAATAAGCTAGTATGTTATGAAACTGCTAGCAATCACAACTCTTAATTTCTTTAAAAAAAAATCCTGTGACAGTGCCTTTCACTGTGTAGTACAGGAGCAAAACAGCTAATCTGTGTGGGTGCCAGGTATGACCACCCTGCCCATCAGTGTTTGATGAGCTATCTCATGGATAGCTCAACTCTCTATTTTGGCTAGAAAACCTATTTAAAGTTTAATATTTTGTTAAATCATGGCAATACATAGTCATCCAGACTTATCAAGCTGTGTAAAAAGAAACTGGTGTGAATTGTCCACAGTAACCAACAACAGCTTTCATTTTACAAGTGTTGAAAGATGAGCTGTGATTGGTTTCTATGAGCAGTTTATCCTTTGATAAATCTGGGCCATCATTTTTATTTGGGAAAACCACAGAAGAATCCACACCGAGATTTTTTGATTTTACAGTGGATTTGCTAAACAATGGGAAATCCAGGACATATAGGGGGAGATTTATCAAACATGGTGTAAAATGAAACTTGCTCAGTTGCCCATAGCAACCAATCAGATTCCACCTTTCATTCCTCACAGACTCTTTGGAAAATGAAAGTGGGAATCTGATTGGTTGCTATGGGCAACTGAGCAAGTTTCACTTTACACCATGTTTGAAAAATCTTGCCCATAGAGTATGCTGACAAGACTAGTATGGTATTGAGTAGATAGGTCGTTATTAAGTATGACAACAACAAGAAACATACTGAAAAGAGTAAAAGCACAATTGGGTCAGCACATTCTGTATAACACAATACTCGTAAACCGCAATGGTAAAGAGATGAGATGAGAGATGAGCGAACCTCGAGCATGCTCGAGTCGATCCGAACCCGAACTTTCGGCATTTGATTAGCGGTGGCTGCTGAACTTGGATAAAGCCCTAAGGCTATGTGGAAAACATGGATATAGTCATTGGCTGTATCCATGTTTTCCAGACAACCTTAGAGCTTTATCCAAGTTCAGCAGCCACTGCTAATCAAATGCCGAACATTCGGGTTCGGATGGACTTGAACCCGAACCCGGTTTGCTCATCTCTACTGGTGACATACAGCAGTACCGGCCGGATTATCTTTAGTCCCGCAGTCCTCACTCCATAGTGTGCACTGGCAGGGTTTTCTGCGGCCGCTATTCACTGAATAGCTGCCACAGAAAACTGACATGTTAGTTGTTTGCGGCGCGGCGAGAAATCCCGGCCGGAGTGTATACTATGCATATACCCTCCGGCTGGGATTCCTAGGCAGCAATGGCACGTATATTTCCGTAAAAATCACGTCTGTTGTACAACAGCCTTTGTTTTATGAAAGTATATGATGTGTGAACATAGCCTTAGGTAAAATTGGAATTAAAAAAGCTATTTCACTTAATTGGAGGGTGATTCTTATTTATGGTGTTCACCATTTGATCAAACTTATCAGGTAATGGGGCTTACAATCTAGTTTCCAAATATTACAAACATATACGGTAAGAAATTTCATAGGAAGCTTAACAATCTATCAGTATGTTTTTGACTCGTGAGGGTCCAGGAAGGATAGTAAAAATAGGGAAGGCAGGAGAACTTTAGTCTTAAACAGTAACTGACAAAAGACAGTAATCACTGAACTCAAGGAGAACAGCGAAAAATATTCCAATGAAGTACTCAATCAAGAGTTTCCACTGATGCCCCCAAAAATTTAAATATGCAAAACAAGAGGGTGCCTCCATGATGGAGAGAGCACCACACCACCCTGATAAATAACCCCTTAAGTCCCACTCGGTTGCGAGTATTGGAACATAGACAGGGAAACAACAGGGTGGCCCCTTTTGTCAATGTCTAACTCAAGGTGCGAGTATTGCGATCATGACAAGGGCTTGCAAAGGCAGGCTTCCACCCACAGACAGCCGTTTCGGGGTTTTTGCCCCTCGTCAGTGTGGGGTAGGATTCTGGCTAGTTGGGGCAATGAAAAATCAACCAACAAAACACAGTAATCACTGAACTCAAGGAGAACAGCGAAAAAAATTCCAATGAAGTACTCAATCAAGAGTCTCCACTGATGCCCCCAAAAATTTAAATATGCAAAACAAGAGTCCGTGGAGCCTCAGTTACGAGTCTCAAAACACGGGATAGCCAGATATCTCTAGCCTGTTGCCAACGGGGTGCCTCCATGATGGGGAGAGCACCACACTACCCTGATAAATAACCCCTTAAGTCCCACTCGGTTGCGAGTATTGGAACATAGACAGGGAAACAACAGGGTGGCCCCTTTTGCCAATGTCTAACTCAAGGTGTGAGTATTGCGATCATGACAAGGGCTTGTAAAGGCAGGCTTCCACCCACAGACAGCCGTTTCGGGGTTTTTGCCTCTCGTCAGTGTGGGGTAGGATTCTGGCTAGTTGGGGCAATGAAAAATCAACCAACAAAACACAGTAATCACTGAACTCAAGGAGAACAGCAAAAAAAATTCCAATGAAGTACTCAATCAAGAGTCTCCACTGATGCCCCCAAAATTTTAAATATGCAAAACAAGAGTCCGTGGAGCCTCAGTTACGAGTCTCAAAACACGGGATAGCCAGATATCTCTTGCCTGTTGCCAACGGGGTGCCTCCATGATGGGGAGAGCACCACACCACCCTGATAAATAACCCCTTAAGTCCCACTCGGTTGCGAGTATTGGAACATAGACAGGGAAACAACAGGGTGGCCCCTTTTGTCAATGTCTAACTCAAGGTGTGAGTATTGCGATCATGACAAGGGCTTGCAAAGGCAGGCTTCCACCCACAGACAGCCATTTCAGGGTTTTTGCCCCTCGTCAGTGTGGGGTAGGATTCTGGCTAGTTGGGGCAATGAAAAATCAACCAACAAAACACAGTAATCACTGAACTCAAGGAGAACAGCGAAAAAAATTCCAATGAAGTACTCAATCAAGAGTCTCCACTGATGCCCCCAAAAATTTAAATATGCAAAACAAGAGTCTGTGGAGCCTCAGTTACGAGTCTCAAAACACGGGATAGCCAGATATCTCTAGCCTGTTGCCAAAGGGGTGCCTCCATGATGGGGAGAGCACCACACCACCCTGATAAATAACCCCTTAAGTATTGGAACATAGACAGGGAAACAACAGGGTGGCCCCTTTTGTCAATGTCTAACTCAAGGTGCGAGTATTGCGATCATGACAAGGGCTTGCAAAGGCAGGCTTCCACCCACAGACAGCCGTTTCGGGGTAAAAACCGAGGGGCAAAAACCCAGAAACGGCTGTCTGTGGGTGGAAGCCTGCCTTTGCAAGCCCTTGTCATGATCGCAATACTCGCACCTTGAGTTAGACAATGACAAAAGGGGCCACCCTGTTGTTTCCCTGTCTATGTTCCAATACTCGCAACCGAGTGGGACTTAAGGGGTTATTTATCAGGGTGGTGTGGTGCTCTCCCCATCATGGAGGCACCCCGTTGGCAACAGGCTAGAGATATCTGGCTATCCCGTGTTTTGAGACTCGTAACTGAGGCTCCACGGACTCTTGTTTTGCATATTTAAACAGTAACTGTCATGAAATAAACTTTTGACATATCATCAAACACTTCCAAAGTTATTGATCCCAATGCTTAGACCTGCTGGTATCCGGACATATTGCCAAGGAGAGTAGTAGCATGGTTGCCACATCCTCTCACCGGCTATACAGTATCTCCTGATCCCAGCCATTCTTCCTTGTGAGACTCTGAATGATCAATAACTTTTTACATGTTTGATGGCATTTGAAAAGTTATATTTTGTGACAGATACCCTTTGAAACATAGTAGGGCATTGCTTAGTAAGTGTAAATAAGTGCCAGGCTGTGTTTTTTAATAAGTTATGGTAATGGGGTTATGGTTATGATCTAATTTCCCTATATCAAAATCATATGGGGCACAATTTTTGAGGAAGCTAATAAACCTATCAGTATGTTTTTGGTGGGGTGTCATGAAGGTTATGTAAGGAGAAACAGACATAGAACGCAAATATAATTTTGTTTGTTGCGCAAAATATGAACAACATTAATCAATATTTTTTTTTTATATATCAAATAATGGACAAATCAGATCAAAATGAAACCTACATTAGAAGATGAAAGAGGCCCCTTTTTTGAGAACCTACAATCTTGTGCCGTAGAGTCAGATTAGTTGGAACAATAAGGTTAAGTGCATGGTATATTATTCAATGCATAGATGAAGCCTTTCCATTGTAGCCGAGAAATTAAAGATTGGGCATAAAAGCACATACGTCAAGCTGTTATCTTACCTTCTTTATGGGTTTTCATTAAATGGACAAAGGAAAACATCCAATTAAATATTGCAGATTGAGGACCTCAGTTGTGTTTTGAATTCAATCTTTCAAAGAATCTTTTGTAACATTAGAGTCATTTTCCCTTTACTTGTAGTTGACAGGATATACCGAACAATGAGAAAGAGAACATTTTTTATAATATTAATGAATATAAGCAAAATGTAAAAGTTCTGTAGAAAACATGGATGTAAAAGAACACAGTTCAAATAGTCACCTTGACATATTAAAAGATTTCTTTTTAAATGAGCCACCTAGCCGCCTGCCTGCCACATTGTTAACAATATTCACCAACAGCTGAAAGTTTTTGTTTAAAATACTTTCTTCTTTTTCTTTTCTCTCTCTCTTTTTTTCATTTCTAAACCTCTGATACAAAGTCATATGCAAAATATACAATTAATTCTGTTATAACTAAACTGTGATCAGGTGTGGCATTATTCATATGCACCAATGTGAAAAAAAAACTTTCTATACTTACAGATCATAACAAACTCATAATTATGATGCGGGATCTGATCTGTCCTAAAGGCATCATTAGTTAGAGAGACATTGTGGAAATAGCAGAATGTGAATGGATCAGGACAAAAATACTGTGGATGTGGTCGGTCGTCCTTTATTAGGCCATGTTAACACAACATATGTGTTGTATAAATCACGGCCGTTGTTGCAATTTGCAACAACAGCCTTGATTTATGCATACGTTGTACATAGTATACACTCTGGATTCCATCCGGCTGCACGAAAAACAGACATGTCAGTTTTCTGCGGCTGCTATTCATTGAAAAGCGGCTGTAGAAGACATGTTAGTTCACACAATGGAGCGTGCAGCTCCCGCGCTCACACCATAGTGTGCAGCGGTGAATTGGGATGGGGGCGCATCCGAATTCACCAGAAGTGAAGGTCATCCAGCTGATACTGCAGTACCGGCCAGGATGATCTTTAGGAACACCAGCCATTCTGTGACCGGGCCAGGTCACAGAACGGCCATTGTTATACATAATGTGTGAACCCAGCCTTAAAACGCAAACACATAGAGGAACATATTCTTCAGGTAGTCTATTGTTTTTGTGTATCAAACATATGCTTATTGCTTCTACTCTTTGAAAAATGTCAAAAGTTTATAGTGAACAGTAAATCCTCACCCAATATAGTGATAAACTCTGCACACAAATAGCAATATAAAAAGGGTCAGGAATTATCTAACAATATTTATTAACTTTACTTTCATCGAAATGAATATGTAGTTTTATTTGAGTGGTCTTTCTTTTAATTTTACCAAATATTCAGGGGTAGAAAGAAAAACCTTAAAGGAGTTGGCCACTTTATAGAAAAATTGTTCAGTATATAGTATAAGTGTACTCACAGTCCTTACTGACAGGAGCTCCCAGTGTACCTCATAGAGCTAAAATCATACTCCATCCTCCAGGCTGTGCTGCCCTACTTTGTGGTGATTCTGTCCATAAGATGGTCGACATGGAGGAGCATGTGACCATGTCCCGCCCCCAGTGTCCACCACTGAGCCTATATATGGTTATGGAGGACAAAGAAGGTGGGGCATGGTTACATATTTCTCCATGTTGGTCATCTTGGGACAGGCTCACCACAGAGCAGGACAGCACAGCCTGAAGGAGGGGTGTCTGTTTTTAGCTCTATAAGGGACAAAGGGAGCTGCTGTCAGTAAGTAATGTGAATACACTTACTAATACTGTACTCTGAACTATTTTACTATAAAGTGACCAACCCCTTTAATCATAACACATGGAAGGGTTTTGCTTAGTTACACTTAAGGGGACATTTATTAAGTCTGGCGTTTTTTGCGTCTGGCTTAAAAATGTCCTTGCAATGCCGACGGTTCACAGATTTATGTAGAGGCACACGGCACAAACCTACACCAGCTCAGAGCTGACATCCTTATCATTTTTCCGCTGGTAAAATGATGAATTCAGCAGAACCGGAGTCCACACCCCCCATTCCACCTTTTTCATCAGTATTTTGGTCAGTATTTTAAAATCAAAACCCGGAGTGGACTGAAAAACACAGAAAGGCTATGTTCAAACCCTGTTGAAATTAAGTGGGTGGCTGCCATTTAACGGCAAATAATGGGTGCTATTTCAAAACAATGTCCGTTAAATGACAGCAATTGCCATTAAATGACAGCCTTCCATTCAATTTCAACAGTGTGAGAACATAGCCTTTCTGTGTCTTCAATCCACTCCGGTTTTAATACTGACCAAAATACTGAGCAAAAATACAATGTGGGAACATAGCCTATATGTGTTTTAGGCTGGGTTCACACTACGTATATTTCAGTCAGTATTGTGGTCCTCATATTGCAACCAAAACCAGGAGTGGATTAAAAACACAGAAAGGCTCTGTCCACACAATGTTGAAATTGAGTGGATGGCCCCCATATAACAGTAAATGTAGAAATATGTAGAAGACGGCACTTCCGTGGCGGTGGTGCTCGAGGTGAGAAAAATGTTCAGATATTAGGAAGAGCCCGGCACTCACCAAGGAGATTATGCTTCTTTATTGTAGTGTAGCAAACATATGGTACAAGGACGCGTTTCGGCCAAGCATGGCCTTCATCAGCTTACACCCCTAGGCTGGGTTCACACTACGTATATTTGAGGCTGTATAGAAACCAAAACCAGGAGTGGATTGAAAACACAGAAAGGATCTGTTTACATAATGTTGTAATTGAGTGGGTGGCCGCCATTAAATGGCAAATATTTGCTGTTATTTTAAAACAACGGCTGTTATATTGAAATAATGGCAGTTATTTACCATTATATGACGGCCATCCACTCAATTACAACATTATGTAAACAGATCCTTTCTGTGTTTTCAATCCACTCCTGGTTTTGGTTGCTATGAGGACCTGACAAGAGGACCAAATACTGCCTGAAATATACGTAGTGTGAACCCAGCCTTAAGCTGATGAAGGCCATGCTTGGCCGAAACGCGTCCTTGTACCATATGTTTGCTACACTACAATAAAGAAGCATAATCTCCTTGGTGAGTGCCAGGCTCTTCCTAATATATAACAATAAATAACTGCCATTATTTCAATATAACAGCCGTTGTTTTAAAATAACAGCAAATATTTGCCATTAAATGGCGGCCATCCATTCAATTTCAACATTGTGTGATCAGATCCTTTCTGTGTTTTTAATCCACTCCTGGTTTTGGTTGCAATATGAGGACCACAATACTGACTGAAATATACGTAGTGTGAACCCAGCCTCATACTGTATGTTGTTATTATGGCTAAGCCAGCAGAGCAAATCCTGTTTCTAACTTGCAGTCATCATTTGTGTTCATGTTTACCACGTCCAGAGTTTAAGGATTGTATTTTATCAGTGTATTAAAAGTGTATCCTGTAGTCATTTTGAAACTTATAAAACCCTTAATATTTTTGATGATTCTGCTATGGTATCCTGTGAAAGGACAAACCAGATTATTTCAACATAGATTGATGATAGTGTCCACTAATGCTAATGTCCAGGTCCTGCCAAGGAAATCTATTACAAAAAGATGACAGAGTTGAAGATTTAGTCTGCAGACAGTCATTTCTCTAATGAAGGAAATGAGTAAAGAGACAAGAGACATTAGACTTGGTTCCACAGCCAGGGTTTAACCAAGCAGAAAGACAATTAGCCTCATAAGTTAATTTTTGTTCTGCTACAAGCAAGAAATGTGTTCTGAAACTAAGTAGAAGGATTTTTAAAATTTTCTACAAAACAATGGTAAAGCTTCAAAGATTAATGGCCACACGGGCCGAATATCGACCAGGAGTGTTTCCATAAATGGTCCTTCGGCCGATAACGGGTCCATGTAAAAGTGACAGTTATCAGCAGATGAGCTAAAAAATGCCCAATCCTCAACTGACACCAATCACACCTTAGCCACACATCTATCTGTTTGAACAGGGGATGTGCAGCCGATATCAATATATTTAAATGGCCTGTAAAGGCACCGGAAGCCAGTGGTGATCCTGCAGATCAAGTACCACCTCTATGCCAATGACACTTAGATTTACCTCACTGGTCCGGATGTCAACTCCCTGGCATCCAGAATTCCAGAGTGTCTATTGGCTATATCTTCCTTGTTCTGCTTTCTAACACTTAACATGGACAAAACAGAACTAATCATCTTTCCACCATCTCGCTCCACCCTTCCATCAAATCCCTCAATCACAGTCAATGGCTGCACTGTCTCCCCTGTCAACCAAGTCCACTGCCTTGGGGTCACCTTTGACTCTACCCTTTTTTTACACCACACATTCAAACCCAGACCACCTACTTCCGCCTTCACCTCAAAAACATTTCCAGAAAGTGATTAGAATTCAAAATAAGTATGTAAGTGATTAGAATTTTTATATTTCTATGATATGATATTTCAGTTGAAAATCTGAATGGTTGGATAACCCTGGAAAGTCACCTAATACGTAAATTTTAGGTTGAAATATCTTCAAATTTCTCGAAATTCAAAACAAATAAGGAAATGGTATTTGCTTAATTATGTACTTATATTTACTTCTGAATAATTTAAAGGTGACCTTATATTCTGTATGGATTTCCCATGCTTACTTCCACAAGAAACTGCCTTTTAATCATTTAAATTTACTTCTAAAACAAACCTTAGTAATCAAGGAGGTCATAACTATATTTTGTTCTTCAGATTAGTGAATATGTGTTTTCTTAAATTGCAAAACAATGGGTATGCCTTTGTTTTCTCCTCTCACTCGACATATTTATGTTGCAATCTAATGATAAAATCAATGCACTGTGTAATTAAATAAAGTAGTATGTTTGCAAACTTTGAAGTTAAATAAATCAATCAGACATAAAGAAATGTTGTTAAGAGAATATAAAAACCAAAAAACAAGAAACAAAAGTACTATGGTACACTAATATTCCTCTTCTTTATGATACGCTATACGCAACAACAACAAAAAAATCTTTGGTATTTTCAGAAGTGTTTAAGGTGACCTTTTTCATTCGATGATTTGCTTGCGTGTATTGCTCAGATACTCAGTTTTGGACAGCAGAACAGTCTATTTAAAGGGATTATCCAATGTTGTAAAACTTTTCATAAAGTGGTGCCGTTATATAGAAAATAATAAAGAAGATATTCCTACCTCTCATACTCCCCCGGTGTCCTCCTGCAGGGTCCCTGCTAACTGCAGCAGCCGCCACTTCCGAGACAAACTTGCCTTGTCTCTGCATTAACAGTCCGATCAGCTAATGGCTATGTTCACACTATGTTAGCAATGGCTATTAAACTGCCGGTCGCCGGGCTGCATTCAGGACGTTCCTGCAGCCGATATCACTTTATTGGCTGCAGGAACATTCTTTTTTTTTTTTTTTACATTGACTTGTGGCCACCGTTGGGTGTGCTCGCAAATCAATTAAATGCCACCACCGCACATTACATTGTGTGAACAGCTATTATTTCCAGCGTCTAGAAATAAAAGATGTTAAAAGAACGAGCATTGCCGCCCCTGCAATAAAGAATGAACGCTGGGGGGGCGTGACCAACTATGGCCGTGTGAGGACGCTTCAGCCTGAGCTCCTCCAGACCCAGACTGCAATCCACAGGCATCGGCCTTCTTCACCATGGGGAAGACCGCCAAAAAGAACAGGGGACACTCTCTGACCCGCTCTACACCCCCTCAGGGGGATATCGGGGCGTATTTTGCCCGCCCGGAGACGCTGGCACCCAAAGCAGGCACGGAGCTGCAGGACGCTGAAGATGGCCGCCGCCATGCGGCCGAGACGCCCGACCACCGCACAGCAGCCCGCACAAGGTCATCTGTGGCCGCACTGGAGCCCCGTCACCTACCGAGGTCCTCCGCTGGCACCGGCACATCCCTGCAGCTGCCGGAGACGACTGCCGCGGTCGCCTTGCAGCTGCACACGCGGCCCGGCGGGACCTCCGTCGGCCATCTTGACTCTGAGCCGAGCGGCGTGCAGAGGACCCGGAACGAGCCGGAGGAGCGGCGGCAGCAAGAGGACACTGATCAGAGTGCCCAGCAGGTACCCCTTCCCGCATCGGAGGCCCCGCACTGTGCCCCCCTATCTGTGGCACTACCACAGCGCCGCTCCCAGGCCGACCCCCCCATTGGGCCTACTACCACTACTGCGGCCTTGCCGCCTACAGCCACACCAGGCCTCAACCCCCTAACAGCACCATGGGACGGCGGTGCGGTGCATAATCCGTGGTTTGCGCCCCCACCACCTGCCCAAGTTCAGATGGGGGACCCCCTGCTCCTGCCCCAACCTTTGCAGGGGGGGCTTTCTCCGGCCTCTTCATCCCACTGGTCCACGGGATCCTCCTGGAGCAGCTCGCCTCCCCATACCACGGCAGCTGTGACCCACACGGTGGCCCTTATCCATGCACCGGCCACTGCTGTCTCACCTCACGGCCGCATGTTATCACCTAGGAGGCTGCCGGACATTCCCCCCTCCCTGGAGGGCACCCCCCCTATTTTCAGGGTTTGCTCCCCATCTGCGACCTCTGGGGCCCCTGACTTGCCATTTCCACTGACTGCCAGCCGCCCTTCCGTATTGGATGACAATAGGCCGGCATCCCTGGCGGATCTCAGGGCTCTTACCCAGTCCCTTCCTACTAAAACCGACATTTCCACCCTGGCCAAGCAATTGCTAGATGAATGTAAACATGAATTTGCGCAATTTCGTGCTGAACTCTCCACGGTCTCATCTAAAGTAGATGTATTGGAAACTGCGCAGGAGACTACCTCCACAACCCTGCTAGCCCTCCAACATGATGTGCAATTACACTCTGATCAGCTGTTTGTCCTGCAACAACACATGGACGATATTGAGAACCGCAACAGGCGCAATAATCTCAGGATCCGAGGCCTCCCAGAATCTGTGCCTCCCTCTGATTTATTTGCAGTGCTGTCTACCATCTTCAATGACCTCCTGGAGCAACCACCTAACACGCACATCGAGATAGACAGGGCGCACAGGGCACTACGGCCCCCTAGCCGAGACAGCCAAAGACCTAGGGATGTCATATGCCGCGTCCACTTTTACTCTACTAAAGAAGAGATCCTTCTGAGAGCCCGACGCCGACGCAATGTTTCCTACAGGGGGGCGCAACTGCTTATCCTACAGGACCTCTCCCGACACACCTTGGCCCAAAGGGCCGTTCTTCGCCCGGTGTTGGACATTCTACGTGACCGCAATATCCCCTTCCGCTGGGGATTTCCCTTTGCCCTCATTGTGCGCTTGAATGGCCGGTCCCTCACCCTGCACGCACCAGAAGACATCCCGGGATTTCTGAGAGATTTAAACATCACGAACATCTCTATGCCTGAGTGGCCCTCACTACTGACCTCCTCTAGGAGCACCAAAAGGCCTTTCTCGCCCCGATCTCCCAACTCGACGCCCGTGGGGCCCCGACCTGCCAGGCGAGAGGGCCCTCGACCTGCCCCGGCTTCTCCCGCCCACTCCCCAACCCACGCTGACTCTCGAGCCCGCCTTCCCTGAGCCATGGACAGCATCTTGTCTCTAGCCCTATAGTTACCCCCGTTATTGTTTAATCAGTTTCTATGATTTTCAGCCGAGTTATGCCTGTAATTTGTTTGCATTTCATCATCTGGGTCTAGGAGGGAGCCTTAGGTCTATGCCTTTACATGCTTAGCTGTCGCTTCCCCCCAATAGATGGGAAACCCAGCCTGGATAGTTCTGGGACTGGTAGTACTCAGTTTGAGGTTCTTAGAGTATACGCTGCAGTTTTGCCTTTACTGCTGTTGTTGTCTTTGTGTGCATCCCTGTTTGTCTGTGTCTCCCCCTCCCTAATTTTCTCTGTCTCATTTCACACCCCAGTCCCGGACATTCCCAGGAGATCTTCGGCTGTGCCTACCTGCATCCTTCCTGAATGGCGGATTTACATGTAGCAACATACAACGCGAGGGGATTGAACACGCCCCAGAAAAGATCACAGGTTCTCCACCATTTCCACCGCCGGAAGGTACATATACTCTGCTTACAGGAGACACACTTCAAAACAGGCCATGCACCCACGATCCGCGATAGACATTATACACAATGGTTCTTCGCCAATAACCCTGACTCTAGAACCAAGGGTGTGGCCATAGCTATACACAAGTCCCTACCATGTCAAATATTATCCTGCACAGTGGACCCCGCGGCGCGATATCTAATACTCACCCTATCCATTAGTGGCCATATCTTTACCATAATTAATGCTTATGCCCCGAACCAAGACCAAATTGCTTTTCTCCTGAATCTAATTGATCTATCCCTCCCCTTAGTCAGGGGGACCGTGCTCTTTTGCGGAGACTTTAATCTCACGTTAGACCCGTCCTTAGACAATTCCACAGGCCGCTCTAGTTTCTCGTATCCAGCGATTAAAAAGGTTAAGAAAGCCCTGCTCCAATTACAACTTTATGATGCTTGGCGTTTAATGCATGCTGCGGACAGAGACTACACCTTTTTTTCTAACCCACATGGGACATACAGCCGTATTGACCATATCCTCGTTCAACACAGTGCATTGCCGTGGTTGGCGACTGCCTCCATAGGCAACATACTATGGTCGGATCACGCCCCTGTCTTCTGCTCCCTTACCCTACCGTTCCTACCGAAAACCGCGGGGTCATGGCGTTTAAATGAGTCTTTGCTTCTGGATACAGTATGTTTGGCTGAGCTGAAGCAAACTATAGCGCATTTTCGCACTGACCATGCTGCAGACACAACCTCCCCCATTATTCAATGGGAGGCGCTTAAATGTGTGCTCCGGGGAGTGTTTATAAAGCACGGCTCCAGGCTCAAAAAAGCGAAGGCCATCTCCCTGCAAAAAGCACTTGCCAAAGTTTCTTCCCTGGAGCTGGCCCATAAGCGTGCCCTGTCCCTACCCATATTGCGGGACTTGCAGGTTGCCCGTTCAGAAGTTAGACGCCTCCTTGAAGCGTCCTGGGGGCGACTTCTCCAAACTTGCCGTAGTAAGTTTTATGAGTACAGCAATAAGTGTGGACGCATGTTGGCCAGAGCCTTGAAGAATCGGATGGCACAAATGCACATCGGATGCATCAGGAATCCAGCACACCACCTCACACATCATAGCGCGGAAATAGCATCCACCTTTCATGCATATTATTCCTCCCTGTATCATCTTCCAACCACTCGGGTCACGACTCCTGGGCCCTTCTCTCCTCCACCCCTCGCAACACGTCTCCCCGATGAGATCATCAGAGACTTGGAGGAACCGTTTACGGCGCATGAACTCGCCTATGTGATTTCTCAATTACCCGGAGGGAAGAGCCCAGGACCAGATGGCCTGACTGCTCAGTTCTATAAAGCCCTCTCGGAATTCCTCTCCCCTATACTGCTCCTAGCCTTTAATTCTATCTCGGATTCTGTCCCTTTCCCACCCCATGCCACCACCGCACACATCACTCTCATCCCAAAACCGGGCAAAGACCCCCAGCTCTGTGGCAGTTATCGCCAAATTTCCCTGCTGAATGTGGACTTAAAAATTTATTCTAAGCTACTAGCCAATAGATTGAATGCCCACCTGCCCTCCCTCATCCACCCTGACCAAGTGGGCTTTGTGCCAGGGCGGGAGGCCCGCGACAACACCCTTAAAACTCTGGATATTATCCACTATGCGCGAACGCGCCGCATTCCTTTAATGATCCTTTCCCTAGATGCCGAAAAGGCTTTCGATAGGATCTCGTGGCCCTCCCTGACACAAACCCTGCAACAGATTGGAATCGGCCCCTCCTTTCTCACTAAAATATTGGCCTTATACCAGAATCCCTCGGCTCAATTGAAGGTGAATGGGACTTTTTCAGCCCCCTTCTCCATTTTTAATGGCACCAGGCAAGGTTGTCCTTTATCCCCCCTCCTGTACGCCTTAATCATGGAAAATTTATTGGCTCTGATCCGTTCCGACCCAGACATCACGGGTATCCGCATCGGGAACCGGGAGTATAAATGCTCAGCCTTTGCAGATGACCTTCTTGTCTATATTACTAATCCGCATGTAGCCCTCCCCGCCCTGATGGCTCGGTTGGAACAGTTTGGAACCTGGTCCAACTTTAAAATCAATCTCTCTAAATCAGAAGCCCTGAACGTGTCCCTGGACCCCGCATTGGCTGATACCATCCAATCCAACTTCCCATTTGCGTGGCCTAAATCTGGCATCACATACCTGGGTATCCGCATTCCCCCCACTCTCTCTCAACTGTTTGATGTAAATTTCCTCCCTTTGCTAACCCGCTTTACCAAGGATCTTGACACCTGGAACAAGAAGGAGTTTTCTTGGTTCGGGAGAATCAATATCTTGAAAATGACTCTGATGCCTCGGCTTCTGTATTTGCTGCAGACCATCCCCATCCACATCCCCATTTCCTTTTGGAAACGGGTTCAACGCTGCTTCACCTCTTTCGTGTGGTCCGGAGGACGGCCAAGGATTAGGCGAGAGACCTTATCTCGCTCTAAGGATGCGGGTGGGGTTGGGCTGCCAGATTGCCGCTTGTACTACCTGGCGTGTGTACATGCTCGTATACTGGACATGGTCCACCACCCCAATTCTAAATTATGGGTTCAACTAGCGCAGGCACAGTGTCCCAGACCTCTCTCCACCCTCCCTTGGACCTGGTCACCTTCCCTGCGAGACGACACTGCCTTATCCTACGTCACTCGACATACATTGGCCTCTCTACATTTGGCGGGCAAATCCCACCCTTTGCTCCGGAAACTCGGACCGTTGACCCCTATAACACACAACCCACAGTTTGCACCGGGACTCTCCTCATCCTTCTTAGGGCTCCCAGCCGACAAGGTCCTCCGTTTTCACCAGGTACTTAAACAAGGCGCCTTATTACCCCTATCTGTACTCCTGGATACGACCCTGCCTACAGTAAAGAACTTGTTTGAATATGCTCAATTGCAACATTTCTACTCCACTACTAAACGTACCCACACCTTGCACCAGGAGTTGACAGATTTCGAACGGTTATATATGTCCCCTTCCTGCCCTCCGCACATCATCTCTGTGGTATACCAACAGTTACTATCCTCTAGTTCTCGGCACCTACCGTCCTTCTGCTCGGCCTGGGAGACAGAGTTGGGAAAAAGCTTCACGCCACAACAATGGTCTAAGGCCTTCTTTCTGTCCCACAAGGCAGTACTGGCGTGCAAATCACAGGAAACTAGTTACAAAATAATTTCCCGATGGTATCGTGTCCCCTCTCTTCTCCATAAGTGGTATCCCACAGTACCTGATGTGTGTTGGCGATGTGAAGGGGCCGGGGGGACCATGTCGCACATTTGGTATACATGCCCGCGGCTACGGGGATACTGGTTGACTATCCTACGTACCATACACACTGTCACAGGTGTCCTCATCCCCAACACTCCGGAAGCGGTGCTGTTGTATATGTTCCCCACTGCCCAATCCCGTTTCAAGAAGTCTTTAGCTAGACATCTCCTGCAGGCAGCGAAGACAGTGCTACCCCGACGGTGGAAATACCCGGAGCCCCCTACATTAGATGACTGGTTCGCTGAAATTGCCCAAATACATGATATGGAGAATCTTATTGCGGTCACCCCGTCAGCTGTAAAGAAATATACAGCCACCTGGAGCCCGTGGTTGCTCTTCCGTTCTACCGATTCTTATAGAACCGCGACTGGCTGAACAACCCTGCTCTTTTCACTGTGGGAGCTGTCCTCCCCCTCGCGTGGTCCATTTTCACTGCCCTATTGGTAGGCACGACCGAAATACTTAGCATAATGAACATCATTAGAGATACAAGCCGTTCAACTAACAACACTCCTTTTCCCCTCCCCCCCCCCTTGTGTTTGTGTCTTCTTGTCTGTGTCTTTTCGTGTCCCTACGTCTCATTTTCATGACAAAGTTTTTTCTTTCTACATTCACTGCTGAATTCATGCAATTATTATTTTGTAGCCAGATTTTATGGCCCTGTCAGGTACTAATCATATTAGTATGACCACATGCTTTGCTTTGTATTGCCTGAATATGGCCTGGTTACTGTGTTTTTTTTGTTGTTCCTTTGCACCTTATGTCTTAAGTAGGACTCAACGTCCTTTGTTTGTTGTTCTTATTGAAAATAAAATAAAACTTTAAATTTAAAAAGAATGAACGCTGATTCCATTGCAATCAGTGTCCGTTCATTACTTAAAGTGACTCTGTACCAACAATCTGCCCTCCCCAAACCTTGTACCTTCGGATAGCTGCTTTTAATCCAAGATCTGTCCTGGGGACCGTTCGACAGGTGATGCAGTTATTGTCCTTAAAAAATACTTTTAAACTTGAAGCCCTGTGCCCCAACTTTGCACCACCCCTCCGTCCCTCCTCACCACCCTCTTCATCATTAGGAATGCCACTGAAACATTTTCTCCATGCTGAACGTTGCACAGGTCCTTAATGATCCAGCCCATGTGCCGGGCTGCCACAGGTGGGGAATAGGAGGCAATCTGCCTGGAGCATTCCTAATGATGGAGAGAGTGGGGAGGAGGGACGGAGGGATGGAGGGGGTGGTGCAAAGTTAGGGCACAAATTATCCCGTTTGGCACGGGCTTAAAGTTTACTGTACGATATGACGAGTATCCCCACCAGGACCCTGGAATACAATAGGTTTTGGTAAATAAGTAATTTCCTTAGTTCGGGTGCTGTTTCCCTGGGCTTTACAGCTTTATTTTGGTTGAGATAATTTGCAACTCCTTCCTTCAAAGAATGAAAAATTTTAAATTCTAGTGGAATAAGTGACTTTCTGCTACCTGCTTGACAAGATGATGTCATTATTACATAGTTACATAGTTACATAGTTACATAGTTAATACGGTTGAAAAAAGACACATGTCCATCAAGTTCAACCAAGGAGGGGATGGATACAGGGAAGGGGGAGGGGTTATAGGTTCTATACATATGCATTTATATTATTTTGGTCTAAGAACTTGTCTAGCCCTGTTTTAAAGCCCTCTACTGTTTTTGCTGTGACCAGATCCTGTGGTAGACTGTTCCACAGATTCACAGTTCTCATGGTAAAGAAGACTTGTCGCCTCCGGAGATTGAACCTTTTTTTCTCCAGGCGGAGGCAGTGCCCTCTTGTCCTTTGAGGGGGTTTTACCTGGAACATCTTTTCCCCATATCTCTTGTAGGGGACATTTATATATTTAAATAAGTTAATCATATCTCCCCTTAAACGTCTCTTCTCCAGACTAAACAAATGTAATTCTTTTAATCTCTCCTCATAACTAAGATGCTCCATTCCCCTTATTAGTTTAGTTGCCCGTCTTTGTACCCTCTCCAGCTCTAGAACATCCTTTTTATGAATCGGGTTCCAAAACTGGACGGCATACTCCAGATGAGGCCGCACCAAAGCTTTATAAAGCAGTAATATTATATCCCTGTCCCGTGAGTCCATGCCTGTTTTAATGACAATATCCTGCTGGCCATAGAAGCAGCTGACTGACATTGTGTGCTGTTCTGTAGTCTATTATCTACAAGTATACCCAGATCCTTCTCTATCAGTGACTCTCCCAGAGTAACTCCCCCCAGGACATATGATGCATGTGGGTTATTAGTACCCAGGTGCATAACTTTACATTTATCCACATTGAACCTCATTTGCCAAGTGGACGCCCAAACACTCAGTGTGTCTAAGTCATCCTGTAACATCTGCACATCCTCCATAGACTGTACTGTACTACAAAGCTTGGTGTCATCTGCAAAGATAGAAACATTGCTGTTAATCCCATTCTCAATATCATTAATAAACAAGTTAAACAGAAGAGGGCCCAGTACTGACCCTTGGGGTCCACCACTTATTACCGGGGACCATTCGGAGTAGGAATCATTGACCACCACTCTCTGGGTACGATTATTAAGCCAGTTTTCAATCCAGTTACACATAAAATTTTCCAAACCGATAGACTTTAACTTACCCATCAGACGTCCATGAGGAACTGTGTCAAACGCTTTTGCAAAATCAAGGTACACGATATCCACAGCCACGCCGCCATCGTCCTTAGTGAAACCATGCTGGTTATCACTTATAATACTATTAGCCACTACATATTCCTGGATGTAGTCCCTTATAAGCCCCTCAAATAGTTTCCCCACAATGGACGTTAAGCTTACGGGTCTATAGTTACCTGGGGAAGTTCGAGAGCCCTTTTTGAAGATCGGCATTACATTTGCCTTACGCCAGTCCCTCGGCACAATACCAGTAAGCAAAGAATCACGGAATATTTCATACAAGGGTAGAAAAATTACAGAACTGAGTTCCCTAAGAACTCTGGGGTGCAATCCATCAGGCCCTGGAGCTTTGGTTACATTGAGTTTGTTTAATTTATCTTGGACCATATCTATAGTAAACCAGTTCAGTACATTACATGTGTTAGCAGCACTGGCCCCACCCACCTCAGTACTGGCCCCACCCACCACAGCTCCATCCTCTTTTGTATATACAGAACTGAAGAACCCATTAAGTAACTCAGCTTTCTCCTGATCCCCAGTTATTAATTCCCCTTCACCATTATTTAGGGGTCCTACATGCTCTGACCTTGTTTTTTTTTTTTTTTTTTTTTGTGTTGGCAATTCTACTAGTCTATTCATAATAATAGCTATTAATAATTCCCTTATATATGCAGATATTTTAAATATTCCTGCTATGAAAAGGGCATTCTTTATGAACCATTTAAATGACATACAAATACAAAATGAGTGTCTATAAAAAGTTTTTTTTAAAAGGATTTTCCCCAGACTTTTATCGATGACCTATCTTCAAGATTAGTGGGGTTTGAGCTATTAGTCAGAATGTTACCAATTAGAGATCAGCAACTTGTTAAAACATACTGTACATCCAGTTTCCAGGCCAGTTCTTCCAAAATCTCTCTCTCCAAGACGGCTGAATTAGGTGCACTAAGAATGACCACTAAACGATGTACAGAGGGGTGTACAGAGGTGTATGCTTCTAGCTCTTTTCCCTGTATAGAATTAACTTAAGAAAAAAAAAAAAAAACAGAAAACAAAACGTGCATAAGTATTGTCACATTTGTAAAAACATATACTATAAAGCTATAATAATTTTATCCTGTCTGATGAATGTTGGGGACACACACACACACACACACCAGAATTGAAAATTTTGGTCACCTAACCTGCAAAAAAATGGAATAAAAATGATCAAAATGTATTGCAAGTTCAGTACTTATAAAAAGTACATCTTGTCTTTCATATTATGTGAATGAAGAAAAACATTTAAAAAATCTATAAAAATTGTGTGCACCCGCATCCGAATTCTCCGCTGGCCTGAGCCGCACGCTGCATTATGCGCACTGACAGGTTTTCTGTGGCCGCTATTCAATGAATAGCAGCTGCAGAAATCTGACATGTCAGTTTCTTGCGGCGCCACTAGGGATCCCAGGCGGAGTGTATACTATGGGGGAGATTTATCAAACATGGTGTGAAGTGAAACTGGCTCAGTTGCCCCTAGCAACCAATCAGATTCCACCTTTCATTTTCCAAAGAGTCTGGGAGGAATGAAAAGTGGAAACTGATTGGTTGCTAGGGGCAACTGAGCCAGTTTCACTTTACACCATGTTTGATAAATCTCCCCCTATGTGTATACACTCTGTTCCTTAGAAGGGAGTGCTACATACGTTCCGTAGTAATCACGGCCCTTGTTACCACGCCGTGATTATTACGGAACCTACGTACTGTGAACATAGCCTGAGCGTGCAGAAAATGTAAAATGTTCCAGCCGCACTTTACATTGTGTGCTATGTGTATTTGAAATGCGGCACACCGAAATGCGCCCATATCCCAAATTTAAAAGAAATTAAGTTAATCCGGCCGATACTTGCAGTACCCGCCTGGATGAACTTCACTGACACAGGCCTTTATGACAGAATGGCCGGTGTCTTACGTTATGTGAACCTGGCCTCAACATGTGCAAGATAGTTCAGACTTACAAAAAATGGAAAATTAAAAAGGATAAGCATTTAAACATAGAATTCAACAAAGTAAGATAAAACATATTTAGGCAATCTGTAAATAAATAGTTATAATAAATAGTTTTAATAGTTATAACAAATATCCCTATGCAGATATATGTAATGTGTCCAAGCATTTAACTAAATGTTATGAAAGTCAGGTTAAAAAAAAAAAAAAAAAAAGAAGTGGTTCTTTCTGACTGCCGTTACCATAAACTGTTGTCCAAAACAGCATTGTCTTCCTACAATGACATCCTAGCTGTTATGAATTTTAAAATGGACAAAATGAGAGTAAGGAAATTACCCCTCTTGCTGATGCTAATACCATGGTAGGTCTTCAGACTATAACTCACAGAATGAGCTGTTGGAAATGGCATTGTCTAGCTGTAAAATGATTATCACATTCACAAAATGGTATGTGCACAGCATCTGTGTCACAGTCGCATACATTTAAACCTCATCTGGAAATTACTCCAAATTTTAAACAGACTGCCGAGGAAAATGACATTCTTCTCTGATCTCATTACCGGAAATGTTTATTTATTTATTTTTTGCACCTGACTGAGACAGCACTATACATTTTCCCTTTAAGTCATAGGATCTGAGACTTGTTAAAGTATGTCTCGCTAAAATGCGCTTATGTAGTGTTGACAAGAATCTTATGATTCAAAGCAGAAAACAAACTGTAACAAAGTAAGGCAGAAATCTACTGTCTCTATTCCTTTTATCATTCCCCAACAGCTCTACTAAATGCTACATTTGTATCACAATGCAACAGTTGCACAAAATGAATATAATAAGGCTTAAACAGAAGATGGGAGTTTTATGGAACCAACCTAATTAAACGACTGGAGAATCATAGAAGTAAAGGTTTTTCAGAGCCGTCTGATGATAATGGAATGTAAATATTTTGCTTTAACTATAATGAGAGAACATCGAAAAATATTTCATAGAAAGACAATTTGCAACGCTGAATTGTGAAAATTAAGTGGTTCTACATATAAAGAGATTTTGTTTGTATTTGGTTTTAATACATTGTTAAAATTAAAGGATATGCTTCTTAAAGTGAAGCTTTGATTTTTTATAACATCTCTTTTTAGAACATAAAACTGAACTTGTTTGCAAAATATCATTGGTAGGCTAGCTGTTTTTGATGAATTGTATCATTAGTTTATGTTTATTGTGGATTGTGTAAAAAAAGAAACTTACATCTTCAATAAGCATTAATTTTTTTTATGGACAGTTGACATTAAATGGTGGCAGCATTGTGTCAATGGCTCCCAATATCACAATATAGTAGCTGTCCACGGACACAATCTGCTATTTTTAAGTCCAGAGAAAATTATAGGGACTTATTACCCTACAGGCAATGATAAGAGGGAAAGCTGTAGAAAGTGAGACAGTTACAGGAGGGGGCAGTAGAGACAGAGAGGCAGTGACAGGAGAGAGCAGTAGACATAGTGAGGCAGTGACAAGAGCAGGAAGGAGCTGTGGGGACAGAGAAGCAGTGGCAGGAGGGAGAAGCAGGGACAGAGAGGCAGTGAACACTACTTAGATCAGTGCTTCTCAACCTTTTCCACCTCAGGGCACCCCTTAGAAAAATTTTTTAGCTCGGGGCACCCCTACTTAATAATGTTCTACACAATAAAAAAATGCCATAATCCTCCCTGCTGTGCTCCCACATAGTAATAATACCCCATGTTGTGTACTCACATACAATAATAATGCCCCTTAATGTGCCCCGTATACTAATAATGCCTTATGCTGTGCCCCCACATAGTAATAATTAGGGATGAGCGAACTTTTGAAAAGGTTGGTTCGGTTCGATCCGTCGAACTTCCGTGAAGTTCAGATTCATACGGACCGAACCTAAAATGAACCTTGCTATAACAGCTGAATAATTGCAGCTACAATAGTGGGAGTCTGATAGGGTATAGTTTTGTTTAGTTGCAGTTGCTTTTAAAAAAAAATCAAAGTGCAAAAAAATCAAAGTGCAAAAATAGTGAAAAAGAATTAGCCAAGGTGTAAGTGATTACACGGGACATAGGACACAAAGTTCCTTGGACCCAGTAGGGTGGAAAATAAACATTTGACAGTGGAACCAGCAGCAGTAATAGTACTGTATTGGACCCAGTGTGGTTAAGAACAGACAATTGACGGAGGAGGAGGCATCACCACTTAATTGCACCCAGCCCAGTATGGTTGAAAAGATACTATTTGAGGAGGCGGCACCACTTGATTGCACCCAGCCCCGTATGCTTGAGAACAGACAATTGACGGAGGAGGATGGTCAGCCTTGGAGTGGTGGCCTGGGAACTCTTGCTGATGATGTCGTTTAGCACACTTTCCAAAACATGGACGAGTGGGATGATGTCGTTGATCCCATAGTCATGCCTGCTCACAAACAGAGTCGCGTCCTCAAAAGGGATCAACAATTGGCAGGACATGTTCGACGAAACCTGTGCACTATGAGGTTTATCACATGTGCCATACAAGGTGTATGACTCAGCCCTCCTTGCTGCACTGCAGAGACAATGTTCCTCCCTTTGTGGGGTACAACACATCCCACCGTTAGTTGACCTTGGGTCAGCCATTCATATATTTCCTCCCTGATGGTCCGGAGGAGCTCCTGCCCACTGTGGCTCCATTCACCCAGGCTCACCAAATGGAGAACAGCCTGAGAGCGCCGGGCCTGACATCGTTGGTAAGACACCGGGGAAGGTTGGACAGCAGTCAAAGCGGTGGATGGTTGCAAGCTAGTGGAGGCAGAACTTTTGCAGAACGGATCCCCTAAAGTACCGGGGAGGTGACAGTGGTAAGAATGGGCTAACTTTCTGGTGGTCTTCTGGGGGTATGTTGACCCAATGGGCAGTAACAAACATGTACTGTCCTTGTCTATAATTAAAGGACCAGACATCAGCACTGGGGTGCACGGTCTTGGACACCAAAAATCCCAATGAGTCGCCAACATTTTTCTTCAAAACTGTGCAGTGATAGGACAGCTGATGAGACTTTTTTTCTGGGACAGTGATGGGACTTTTTTTTTTTCCTTTTTTTTGTTGCGGCTAAATGGGGTTCTCCTTGTTTTTGAACCTTTATTGTAAAGATATGAACTGAGATTTTCCCTTTATAAATTCGATAAGCTTGAACACTGAAGTTGCTTTCATGTGTCTTGGTTGGTACTCACAGACAGCTGTCACATTACATTTTTGATTAGGCAGCACCCAGGTATATCTGAGGAGACTAATTTAAGGTCTAACCCTAACAGCACACAGGGTGACAGCACACATCTTGATATTCACAGAAGACCAGGATACAAGTGATTGTAGGAGTAATAATCCCTTGTATTCTGGTCTATTGTGTGAAAAAGTACAATTTTGCATCACCGTTGTTATTTTCACCAGATTCGTAACAAACTTTCTCAAAGTTCGTAACGAATCTAGTTCATAACGGTTCAGTTCGCTCATCCCTAGTAATAATGCCCTCTAATGTGCCCTCCATATAGTATTAATGCCCCAACTGCTAAGCCCTCCATATAGTAATAACAACCCTGCTGTGCCCTCAATATAGTAATAATGCCATGCTGTGCCTCTTACACTAATAAAGCTCCATGTTTTACCCCCACATAGTAATAATGTCAACTGTTGTGCCCTCCATATAGTAATAATATACTCCATAGTGTGCCTTTCATCACAATAATGTCCCCCATGCTTTTCCCCTCAGTATAAATGCCCTCTCCCTGCTCTGCCTCTAGTAATAATGTCCCCCATGCTGTTCCCCCTCAGTATAAATGCCCCCCTGCCTGCTCTGCCCCTAGTAATAATGTCCCCCATGCTTTGCCCCGACCTGCTGTGCACCAATAAAAAAAAATCATACTCACCTGATCTGGGCTGTGTGGCTGCATGGAGCAGCTCTCCTTTCTCCTCAGGCTCCATCTTTCGAGCCGCGGGGACAGAACCTCCAGCACGCGTGATGACGTCACATCATCACGCCTGCTGGAGAGGTCATGTCCCGGCATCCCATAGGCTGCAGACATGAAGTGTCCGCGGCCTATGCGATTGAATGTAGGAGCAGGACGCTGACAGGTCAATTGACCTGCTCAATTGAAAATCAAACTGATCGGTATATTCCTTGAAGCTGCGTGGCCATAGCTTCTATGTATATTAAAGTGACAGTGTCACAATTCCCACCGGGATCCCACGGCACCCCTGGCGGGTTCTACCAACACCCCAGTGTGCCGCGGCACCCCCGTTGGGAAACGCTTACTTAGATGTAAATATGACTAGGCTGTACACAAACAGCTTTCTGTGCACCAATCTCCTGCATTTCTCCCTGTTCTCTTTCCTGTTCTTCCATTGGCTGGCAGCTTATGACATCATAATTTACTAGCCAACAAAAGACAGAGGCAGTACTGGCAGTACTCCCATCACTCTTTCCCTGCAGCTATAACTGGGTGGCATCTAGTATACCAGATAATGTACAGTACTGTATCCAATGTAGTTTTCTTTAATGCAATGGGCCGCTGCTCCACTGTGCTCCTGTAAAAGGAATGTGTGATGTGGTAAGGCTGCTACCATGCATCTTTTTAACATATATATATCTCCCCGGAATACCCCAAAATGTTTCACATATTGATGTTGACTAGTGATTAGTGATGAGCGAATACTGTTCGATCGAATAGATATTCGATCGAATAGTGAGATATTCGGATATTCGATATTCGTACGAATATCCCGCGAATATTTGATAAATATTCGATAAGCGTTCAAATCCCTCAGCTTCCGGTTTCACCCTCCAAATGGTCAAATAGATGTTTTTCACTAATCGAATACTTGTTCCCATAGACTTAAATGGGATCAAATATTCGATCAAATATTTGAATAATCGCGGGATATTTGTACGAATATTCGAATATCTCATTATTCGCTCATCACTACTAGTGATGATGAGCTCTGAAATGCTATGCTGGAGAGATCACTACTCGAGCCAAGCATTTTTCAATTTTTCTTTTTTCTATTTCAGTACCAAAGTTGAGTTCTTCCAGGGCTTCCTCCTGTCTGTGTTGTGGATGTCAGCCTCCCAGTACAGGGGTTGCACAATCAAATGTGTGTTCATTAACATTTAATTTATTTGTTCTTGTAATTTTATATGCAAGTAAGATATAGTTACAAACAAATCTTAAAATTAACTAAAAGTTAGCAATACCTTTAAAGAGAGAACTTCAAATAGCATTAAATATCAAAATTCCCATAGGCTATCTCTAAAGAATATGTGAAAACAGTAAAGAAGAAAGTGATTCAGATCTAAAGACTTATTCTCATCAGTATTTACTAATTCTTAATGTATCTTAAGGGTTTAATTTTTCATCTCTATGTTTCCTTAAATTTATGGAAAAAAATATAAATTGAAATCAGAGTTGGAGTTGGTCACATAATTTTTTTCTTCTATATTCAGTCCAGACCACCAGCTGGCAAGGCATGTGACAGGAGGAGTGGAAATAGGAAGGGCCGTATTACCATCTGCTGCTGCCCTAGGCACTAAACCTGAAGACTCTCCATCTTCACTTACCAATTAGCATCAAGATTTTCTAGCTTCTAAACATCATATTGATATCTGATCAGTCTTAGGCTAAGTGCACACTTTGTAAGAGACCGGCTGGGTCACGGAATGGCTGGTCTCTGAAAAGATCAGGGTTCTGATGCGAGCATGCACCAATCAGAACTCCCCACAGCACACTATGGAGCGAGCGGCCGGAGCCGCTCGCTCCATAGTGTGCACTGACACGGTTTTCTACAGCCACGTCAGTTGTTAGCGGTGCCGCTAGGGATCCTGTCCGGAGCGTATACCGGAGCGTATCGGGATCCCATAGACAGCAATGCAACGTATATTCTCATAATAATCACGGCCTTTGTACAATGGCCATGATTTTACCAAAGTATATACGCTGTGTGAACATAGCCTTATGGCCCTATTCCACGGGCCGTCTAGAGGAGCAAACGAGCGCTCTCAGCGCTCGTTTGCAACTCGTTCCCCGCTCGCTGCCGCCGCTATTCAATGCGGCTGCAGCGAGCGGGTGAGTGCAGGAGGGGCGGCGGGGAGTTGCGGGGGGGGGTTTGCCCGGGTGATCGCTGATCGTCCGGGCAGCCCGTAGGATACAGCAGCGTCTGCTGCAGATGCTCCTATTTAATGGAGCGACGGCAGAAGATCGTTGCTGTATCAGTCACTTGTTTTTCAACATGTTGAAAAACAAACGACTGCAACGATCAGCCGACAGATCGTTGCACTCTATTCCATGGGACGATTATCGTCCGCAGCGGCCGATATCGGCTGAATACGGCCGATAATCGTTCCATGGAATAGGGCCTTTAGTCTGCTTTCTCACACCACATGCAGCCGAAACCAAACACCAATAGGCATATGGCCAATAATCCTGGTAACAGCATATGACTACTGAGGAAGAAATGGGAATGGGGTTTCGGCCACATGTATTTCGCTACATGTAGAAACATTGTCTGAATCACGTTATTCATGGTTTTCAACTATTATTATTATTATTATTATTATTGACTGCATTTGGCTGATTAAGAACCATTATGGCCAATGATCGCTTTGTGTAAAAAGCCACGATCAACTGACATGCATGATGTCGTCTTATCGTTGCCTTTCAACATGTTGAAACAATGACAGCATAGTAACAATCTGCTGTCGTCGCTCTGTGTTACAGGAGCAGCAGCAACAGACTGCCCCCCGTACTTACCCGCTCACTGTTGGCATGCGTAATAGCGCCGACAGCGAGTGGGGAACAAGGAGAAAGTGAGCACTGACCTGATAGATCGGCGCTCTCTTGTTCCTGCAAACCGCTTGGTTTAATAGGGGCTTCAGTGTCTGGATAGTAGTAAACTAGAGCTACTGTGGTTTAGGCTGGATTCACACACCATTTTTGCAGTCCGTCTATCATATCAGTTTTTAAATGGTCACTTTTAACATACACAAAAACGTGTTCAATCACGTTTTTTGTGTAGGCTACAAAAGGAGCAAGATCCCAGCAGCACAGAGGATATCAGGAGAGGAGGGTGCTGATCTTATAGGAGAGGACACAGTGTCAAAGCAGCACAGAGGATGTCAGGAGAGGAGGGTGCTGATCCTATAGGAGAGGACACAGTGTCACAGCAGCACAGAGGATGTCAGGAGAGGAGGGTGCTGATCTTATAGGGGAAGTCACAGGGTCCTAGCAGCACAGAAGATGTCAGGAGAAGAGGGTGCTGATCTTATAGGGGAAGTCACAGGGTCCTAGCAGCACAGAGGATGTCAGGAGACGAGGTTGCTGATCCTATAGGACAGGACGCAGTGTCACAGCAGCACAGAGGATGTCAGGAGAGGAGGGTGCTCATAGAGGAGGAGGTAAAAGTTACAACAGATGAAGTGTAATAGCTAGTTACAATGACAATTGGGAAGGATGGGGTTAACACACTGACAACGGCAGTGTGAGCTGCTTCTCAGTGCTTCTCCTCCAGGCCCCCTCCCCCACAGGGCCGGACTCCCTGCAGAGCTCATGTTACACTCTGCTACATACTGGCACACAAAGGCTGAAGGCTGAAGGGAGGGGGAGATGACTTCTGCTGGCTGGAGTAGATAGGAGGCAGCTATCCCATGGTGAGCACTCCTGCAGGGGGTCTCCTAGAGGGGCTTTACAGTTATGGCTTTTGGTTTCCCTTCCACTTTGCTGTGAGGTGCTCATGGCATCTTCACCTCACAGCAAAGTGAACCAGACGGGAGCCGTATATTGAGGTCTATGCACAGGGAGCTGCCACAAAGCAAGAGTTTAATGGTGCGTTTACACTCGCAGCCCGGCCCCCTGCTCATCCACAGCCCTGCCCAACGGTCAACCGCAGCCCACTGCGCCGCCCCGATCGCCACCCCCGCCACTCCGATCGCCACCTTCACCGCTCCGATCGCCGCCGCCGCTCCGATCAACCCCCGCCGCCGTCGCTCCGATTGCCCCACCGCCGCCGCCGCTCCGATCGCCCCCGGCCATGAGCATACGTTACCTGCTCCGCGTCGCAAGTCTTCGACATCCCCGGCTCCGCTCTTCAGTGCACTGATTGGCTGAAGAGGGGAGCCGGGATCGGTGGGGGCGATCGGAGAGGCGGCGGCGGGGGTGGCAATCTAGCCGGCGCAGGGGGCTGCGGATGAGCGGGGGGCCGTGCTGCGAGCGGGGGGCTGGGCGGCAGGCCGGACTATCGCGCGACGACTGTTTACACGGAACGATCAGCGAATTTTTGGTGATCGAAGAACGACGATTTATGAACATGTTAAAAGATCAAAATGAACGATTTTTCAAACGTTCGACGCGTTTACACGTACGATTATCATTCGAATTTGATCGTTATCGCGAAAATTCGCCCGATAATCGTTTCGTGTAAACATAGCATAAGTGTTGCGCAGGCACTATTACACAAATGCTATTACAAATGGCAGCCCCTAGTGCGGCACATTGTGATTAAATAAAGAAGGAACCAAAACACAAATAAAAGTTTAATTATTTTTTTGAAGCATTGTTGTGATATAACTGAAACCTACCATCTAAAAAAAAAAAAACATAAGGATTATAGATTTTCCAAAAATATTTAATCATTTATTTACTGAATTTCTCTTTTATACTATCAGGCAAAATGTGGTATACAAACCACACAGCCTAATGCAAATACAAACTGTACAAACAACAGTGGTTGAAAAAAATCATGCAATTCCCAGATGGGTTTTCTACAACATTTTAGGAGGGAGTAAAAATACATATTTAAGAAAAAAATGTTAAAAGCAAAGTATTGCCTATGCTATTTATGGTATCCTGTTTATACAATATTTAGAGAAAAAAATAAAGTATTTAAAAAAAAAATCAGGAGTCAGGTGCATAAATTACCCGTCAAAACATATAAATAAAACAAATTAATATTTACACTTAAAGGGACACCCCAGCATTGGGAAACATTTGATATAATGCTGCAGTTGTATAGAAACTAAAATGTACTACGCTCCTTCATCCTTTTGCTGCATATCTGGGTCCCCGTTAAATAATCCCACTGCCACTTCCAAGATGGACTCGTCTTGGTAGTGAGAGTGGCAGTTTTGCTGTCCCATCTTATCGTGCGTTTACACAGGCAGATTTATCTGACAGATTTTTGAAGCCAAAGCCAGGAACAGACCATAAACAGGGAACGGATCATAAAGGAAAGACTGAGATTTCTCCTTTTTTCAAATCCATTCCTGGTTTTGGCTTCCAAAATCTGTCAGATAAATCTGCCTGTGTAACGCACCATGAGTCATTGATTGGTTGGGCAGGCTATCACTGCCAGGATAGTGAAGGTGGGATCGTTCAGCAGGGGACCCAGAGACGCAGCAGTAGGAAACCAGAAGAGCATGGGGAGATAAAAATAGCATGTTAAATTCTTCTATATAACTGCAGCACTGTATCAAAAGTTTCCCAATTTAGGAGTACCCCTTTAAGGTGACCATACACCTTCAATAACTGTTGGCAGTTATCTATCACATCCTCTCCTGTCTCCTCTATACACAGAATTGTTGGCACAGCCGATCAGTTCTGTTTTCTCTAGGGGGATCAGCCAAACTGCTTTCTATCCAAAAACAAAGGAGTTGGGCAGTGATTTTCCATTATGCTGGACCTCTATATCCACCAGTGGGTTTTGTTGACAAAAGTATGAAGTGTATGGGGACCTGTATAAGCTTTATCAAAACCAGTGCAAATTGAGGCTATGTTCACACATCACACACATTTCAGCTGTTTCACCACCGCCTGTTAGGATGGTTGTCAATTTGAGGCCAAATGTTGTCAGTTTTTTATAATGGGCGTCAACAGTTATTTAGCCATGTGTGGTGGTCGCCTCTGACCGGTCACCTGTTAAGTTGTTCCGGATGATGCCACTTCTATGGAGGTTGGTTGGTGGAATATACAGTAGCTCAGCCGGTTATAAAGTTGTGACGCCAGTACAAACTAAGCACACAGGTGTGTTGGTCTACCTGCTTTTAGTGTGTGGCTGGCTATATATTTCTCCCCAATGCTCGGTGACCTGCCGGGTATGATGGGTCCCTTGGGCACTTATCACGGTGGTCTGGAAGGGAGATATGACCCATCTGGACTGTCGGTACCGCCACCCACAGAAAGGGGAAATGACCCAAGGACAGTGTAGCTTGTGTGTGGGTGCTGGTGCAATGATCACTAAGTCCCAGTAGAGTAAATAAACTTCTCTTTACTAGCAAGTCTCTGGTAATACAGGTTAATAATATTTGGCTTATACAGACTTGCTCTCACTAGATCTTTACTGAGAGATACTGAGGTAGAAAGTAAGATAGTTGTGCTGACTTGGTTGCGTACTGAAAAGAGTAGAGAGTTCAGAGAAGTAGAGAGGAGTTTGTCTTGAGAGTCCCAAGCCAATGTAGTACTGTGCTCTGCCAGAACTTAAGAATTAGAATACTTGAGAAGTGAATACTTGAGAGAAAAATACTTGTACCCATGTTTCGACCTTTGTCTCTATACCACCTTTTGCCCTGTAGTGTTCAGTTACCTGTCCTGCCAGGGTGACACAAGCCCCAGTCCTAGTTACCTGAGTTGAGCTAAGTGTGTGACATTTTCCAGTGTCACCTGTGCTGCAAAATAGAGTACGTAGGCTCTTGGCTGCTTTGATCTATTTGGATCAGTTCCTCTACTTTAGGATACTGTCCTGCACTTTTAGAGATGTTCACGGTGTGGGTTGGAGTAATCCCTGACTTGTCCTCTCTTTAGTGGTTAGCACTGCATCATTGGTGGAAGAGCTGCTTCAGAAAAGAAAGCCTCTGTGTTCTCCATATGTGTCTGTACACTACAGCTGGTCTGTCCCTGGCTAAGCTCAGCAGGAATGCCTGATCTGTGTGTGCTACTCCTCAGAGAATCAGAGAAGAACTGCCCTACACTTCCTCTCCCCATGTGACTACTTCCCACAGGGTTTATGTAACAACCTCTGTGGGTGGAGAAGAGAGTGTGAGAAGAAAAGTAAGCAGAGATAGAGAAATAACAGAATCTTTCATTGGTGCACTGGATCCCAGCATACAATACAGTAACCCTTAGGTGACTACAGCTGTGTAACATGTATACATAAATAGTTATAGTGACATCTAGCGGCAAAACTTATACAATACTTTATCACCACTTTGCTTTTAAAGTACCAGGCTTTTGCTAGGGGTGTTCAAAACAGAAACACCTGTGGTGGGACAACACAACTGGATTCCAACTTTTATGTTTAGAAAACAATTTTTTTTAAATAAAAACTGCAATTGTATTGGTTGCCATAAGCAATTGCTCAACTTTTTGCATAGCTTCCATGACTCCAGTACTTTATAAAGTCACTTAACCATTTGACATGGCTGGTATTACATCTACATTTCGACATTCTACCAGTTAAAACCCTTACAGAAATAAAGGAAAGGAGAAGAAAATTCTAGGGTATAACTGTCTCCCATAAATAGGCAAAAGGAATATACATCATGTCAAAGGGTATCAAAGGGTGTCAAACCCCACCAAGGGCAACATCTGCAAAGAGTTTGTATGTTCTCTCCGTGTTTGTGTGGGTTTCCTCCCACACCCAAAAATATACAGATAGGTAAATTTAGATTGTGAGCCCTAACGGGGACAGGGAGCAATAATTGGCAAAAAACTATGTGAAGTGCTGCGGAATCTGTGTGCACTATACAAATAAAAGGATTATTATTATCGTGCTTGAAAAGCACTATATTGTAATCCGTATTCTTCTTCTTCCGTTTCTTCTTCTTCTTCAAGCTATTTTTCTGCGTGTAATACAGCCCGAACCACTTTGCGCACAGACTCCGTTCAAACTGCATTTCGAAGCTTTCGGCGGTGTGTGGTGTGCTATCTATTTTTCGTTTCAATCAGATTTGTCGTTTTTAAGAAATTTACATTTAACCCTTTGCGGACCAGGCCCAAAATGACCCAGTGGACCGCGCAAATTTTGATCTTAGTGTTTCCGTTTTTCCCTCCTCCCCTTCTAAGAGCTCTAGCACTCTCAGTTTTTTATCTACAGGGCCATGTAAGTGCTTGTTTGTTACAGGAATAGTTGTACTTTGTAATGGCGTCATTCATTTTACCATAACATGTATGATGGAATTCTAAATATATTATTTATGAAGATATAAATTGGTGAAATTGCAAAAAAGAATGCAATATGGTAACGTTTGGGGGGTTCATGTGTCTACGTAATGCACTATATGGTAAAAGCGACATGATACTATTATTCTATAGGTCAGTCCGAACACAACCATATGCAGGTTTACACAGATTCTCTAATGTTATAAATTTTTTTAAATGAAATCCTTTTTTTTGGCAATTAAATATAAATAAAATGGGCCTATTGTGACACTTATAACGGTTTTATTTTTTCACCTACGGGGCTGTATGGGGGTGTCATTTTTTCCGCCATGATCTCTAGTTTTTATTAATACCATATTTGTGAAGATCGGACGTTTTGATCACTTTTTATTAATTTTTTTTATATATAATGTAACATAAAATCGGTAATCCGCGCACTTTTTTCCCTCTTTTCGTGTACGCCGTTTACCGTTCGCAATGACGCTTGCTATATTTTAATAGATCGGACAATTACGCATGCTACGGTATATTATATGTTTATTTGTTTATTTATTTTTATGTTTTATTTATATAATGGGAAAGGGGGGTGATTTCAACTTTTATTGGGGGAGGGGCTTTGGGATAGTGTATTGGTGTTTTTAACTTTTTTTTTTTTACACATTTGAAGTCCCTTTGGGGGACTTTTACATACATTAGTTTGATTTCTACACTGATGAATGCTATGCCATAGGCACAGCATTGATCAGTGTTATCGGCGATCTGCTCATTGAGCCTGCCTGTGCAGGCTCAGTGTAGCAGATCGCCGATCGGACCGCAAGGAGGCAGGTGAGAGTCCTCCAGCAGTCCGTTTTACCGATCAGGACCCACTCACTGCGGGGGTCCCGATCGGTAAGTGACAGGGGACTCCCCCTGTCACTTACACTTAAACGCCGCGGTCGCGCCGCGATTAAGGAGTTAATGACACGCGGCAGCGCGATCGCTGCAGCGTGTCATTACCGGTGAGGTCCCGGCTGCTGATTGCAGCCGGCCCCCACCTGCTATGAAGCACGCTCCGCTCCGGAGCACGCTTCATAGCGGGAGAAACACCCAGGGCGTACAGTTACGCCCTAGGTCGTCTGGGGACAGACTTCCATGGCGTAACTATACGCCCTGGGTCGTCTAGGGGTTAAAGACCCCAAATTTCCCATAGAAAATAATGGCCCATTGCAAATAATGGCCACACTCTAACCGCTAACAGCCAATCACAGCACATATGCAAATAGCTGAGATATAGCAGCCAATAGGAACTCTAAGGTCTCATCAGGCATGTATCACAACATCCACAGTCACATGTCCACTATTGGCCAATAGAAGATGTAATATTTGGAAGGTCCTTAACGATTTTGTCTCACTGACATGAGTAACAATGTCATGGTAACCGAGCAATGATCTTTACCATTATAAGTACCCAGATCGGTCTTAAAGGGAACCAAGTCGCTCTTAAAGGGACCCAAGTCGCTCTTAAAGGGGCGGGGCCATGACACTCTTAAAGGGTCCCAGGTCGCCCATAAAGGAACGCAAGTCGCTCTTAAAGGGACGGGACCCAATTTGCTCTTAAAGGGACGGGACCCAAGTCACTCTTAAAGGGTCCCATGTAGCTCTTAAAGGGATCCAAGTCGCTCTTAAAGGGACGGGACCCAAGTTGCTCTTAAACGGACGGGATGCATGTTGCTCTTAAAGGGACCCAAGTCACTCCAAAAGGTATGGGACCCATGTCGCTCTTTAAGAGACCCATGTCGCTAGAGTGACCTGGGTCCCTTTAAGAGCGACCCGGATCTTTTTAAGAGCGAAATATGTCCCTTTAAGAGCGACCTGGGTCCCTTTAAGAGCGAAATATGTCCGTTTAAGAGCAAAATGGGTCCTTTTAAGAGCGACCTGGGTCCCTCTAAGAGAGAAATGGGTCCCTTTAACCCTTTGAGGACCAGGCCCAAAATGACCCAGTGGACCGCGCAAATTTTGATCATTGCGCTTTCGTTTTTCCCTCCTCCCCTTCTAAGAGCTCCAGCACTCTCAGTTTTCTATCTACAGGCCATGTAAGTGCTTGTTTTTTACAGGAATAGTTGTACTTTGTAATGGCGTCATTCACTTTACCATAACATGTATGATGGAATTCCAAATATATTATTTATGAAGATATAAATAGGTGAAATCGTAAAAAAGAATGCAATATGGTAACATTTGTGGGGCTCCTGTGTCTACGTAATGCAGTATATGGTAACAGCGACATGACACTATTATTCTATAGGTCAGCCCGAACACAACCATATGCAGGTTACACAGATTCTCTAATGTTATATATATTTTTTTTATGAAATCCTTTTTTTTGGCAATTAAATATTAATAAAATGGGCCTATTGTGACGCTTATAACGGTTTTATTTTTTCACCTACGGGGCTGTATGGGGTGTCATTTTTTCCGCCATGATCTCTAGTTTTTATTAATACCATATTTGTGAAGATCGGACGTTTTGATCACTTTTTATTGATTTTTTTTAATATATAATGTAACATAAAATCGGTAATCCGCGCACTTTTTCCCCTCTTTTCGTGTACGCCGTTTACCGTTCGCAATATTGCTTATTATATTTTAATAGATCAGACAATTACGCACGCTACGGTATATTATATGTTTATCTATTTATTTATTTTTATATGTTTTATTTATATAATGGGAAAGGGGGGTGATTTAGACTTTTATTGGGGGAGGGGTTTTGGGGTTGTGTGTTAGTGTTTTGAACTTTTTTTTTTTTACACTTTTGAAGTCCCTTTGGGGGACTTTTACATCCAGTACTTTGATTTTTACACTGATGAATGCTATGCCATAAGCATAGCATTGATCAGTGTTATCGGCGATCTGCTCATTGAGCCTGCCTGTGCAGGCTCAGTGTAGCAGATCGCCGATCGGACCGCACGGAGGCAGGTGAGAGACCTCCGGCAGTCCGTTTCAACGATCGGGACCCCCGCAGTCACACTGCGGGGGTCCCGATCGGTAAGTGACAGGGGACTCCCCCGGTCACTTACACTTAAACGCCGCGGTCGCGCCGCGGCGTTTAAGGGGTTAATGACACGCGGCAGCGCGATCGCTGCAGCGTGTCATTACCGGTGAGGTCCCGGCTGCTGATTGCAGCCGGCCCCCACCTGCTATGAAGCGCGCTCCGCTCTGGAGCGCGCTTCATAGCGGGAAAAACACCCAGGACGTAAGGTTACGTCATGGGTCGTCTGGGGACAGACTTCCATGACGTAACCCTACGTCCAGGGTCGTCTAGGGGTTAAGAGTAAAATTGGTCCCTTTAAGAGTGAAATTGGTCTTTTTAAGAGCGACCTGGGTCCCTTTAAGAGCTACCTGGGTCCCCTTAAGAGCGACCTGAGTCCCCTTAAGAGCGACCTGGGTCCCTTTAAGAGCGACCTTGGTCCCTTTAAGAGCGACCTGGGTCCCTTTAAGAGCGACCTGGGTCCCTTTACGAGCGACCTGGGTCCCTTTAAGAGCAAAATATGTCCCTTTAAAAAGCAAAATGGGTCCCTTTAAGAGAGAAATGGGTCCTTTAAGAGAGAAATGGGTCCCTTTTAGCGTAAAATTGATCCCTTTAAGAGCAAATTGGGTCCTTTTAAGAGCGACCTGCGTCCCTTTTACAGCGAAATGGGTCCCTTTAAAAGCGAAATTGGTCCCTTTAAGAGTGAAATTTGTCCCTTTAAGAGCGACTTGGGTCCCTTTAAGAGTGAAATTGGTCCCTTTAAGAGTGAAATTGGCCCCTTTAAGAGTGAAATATGTCCCTTTAAGAGCAAAATGGGTCCTTTTAAGAGCGACCTGGGTCCCTTTAAGAGCGAAAAGTGTTCCTTTAAGCGTGAAATTGGTCCCTTTAAGAGTGAAATTGGTCCCTTTAAGAGCGATCTGGGTCCCTTTAAGAGCGATCTGGGTCCCTTTAAGAGCGAACTGGGTCCATTTAAGAGTGAACTGGGTCCCTTTAAGTGCGAAATGGGTCCCTTTAAGCGTGAATTTGGTCCCATTAAGAGTGAAATTGGTTCTTTTAAGAGCGACCTGGGTCCCTTTAAGAGCGACCTGGGTCCCTTTAAGAGCGAAATGGGTCCCTTTAGAAGCGAAATGGGTCCCTTTAAGAGCGAAATGGGTCCCTTTAAGAGCGAAATGGGTCCCTTTAAGAGCAAACTGGGTCCCTTTAAGAGCGAAATATGTCCCTTTAAGAGCAAAATGGGTCCCTTTAAGAGCGAAATTGGTCCCTTTAAGAGCGAAATTGGTCCCTTTAGGAGCGACCTGGGTCCCTTTAAGAGCGACCTGGGTCCCTTTAAGAGCGATCTGGGTCCCTTTAAGAGCGAAATGGGTCCCTTTTAGCGTCAAATTGGTCCCTTTAAGAGCGAAATATGTCCCTTTAAGAGTGACCTGGGTCCCTTTAAGAGCGAAATGGGTCCCTTTAACCCCTTAACGACAAAGGGTGTATAGGTACGCCCTATTGCCGGTAAGGGCGTTCAGATCTGGGCCGCACGGCGACCCCGCTCTGAACCACGGCGGTCCCGGGTGCCGCTTGTAGCCCGGGACCGTAGGTATTAGCGGGCATGGTCCGATCGCCGTGCCCGCTAATACAGTAATCAGATGCAGCTGTCAAACATGACAGCTGCATCCGATTACCGGATCCAGCGTCTCCCTGGTGTCTAGTGGGGGAGATCGCTCCTCCGGGACGTTGTCCCGGAGGAGCGATCTCCGTTTCTAAAGCCGGCCGGGGACCGCTCCAAGATGGCGCCGTCCCCGGCTCGGCACTCGTTTACTTCCGGCTGCAGCAGCCGGAAGTAAACGAGTGCCTATCTCATGGATCTCTGCAGCATAGCTATGCTGCAGAGATCTCAATGAGAGATCAAAGTGTATATACTAGAAGTCCCCTAGGGGGGCTTCTAGTATATGTGTAAAAAAAAAATATATAGTGTTGTTGTCAATAAAAAGCCCCCTCTCCTAATAAAAGTCTGAATCACCCCCCTTTTCCCAGGTTATAAATAAAAGTAAACAAATAAATAAATAAACAAACATGTTTGCTATCGTCGCGTGCGTAATCGCCCGAACTATTAATTAATCACATTCCTGATCTCGCACGGTGAACGGCGTAAGCGCAAAAAAATTCCAAAGTGCAAAATTGCTCATTTTTGGTCGCATCAAATCCAGAAAAATTGTAATAAAAAGCGATCAAAAAGTCGTATATGCGCCATCAAGGTACCAATAGAAAGATCACATCATGGCGCAAAAAATGACACCTCACACAGCCCCATAGACCAAAGGATAAAAGCGCTATAAGCCTGGGAATGGAGCGGTTTTAAGTGACGTATATTTGTTTACAATGGTTTGAATTTTTTACAGGCCATCCGATACAATATAAGTTATACATGTTATATATCGTTTTAATCGTAACGACTTGAGGAACATATATAACAAGTCAGTTTTACCCCAGGGCGAATGGCGTAAAAACACATTTCCCCCAAATAAACAAAATGCGTTTTTTTTTTTCAATTTCACCACACTTTGAATTTTTTTCTGGTTTCGCAGTGTACTTTATGCAAAAATTCAGCCTGTCATTGCAAAGTACAATTAGTGACGCAAGAAATAAGGGCTCATGTGGGTTTCTAGGTGGAAAAATGCAAGTGCTGTGGCCTTTGATGCACAAGGAGGAAAAAACTAAAAAGCAAAAATCGAAATTGGCTCTGTCCTTAAGGGGTTAAGAGCAACCTGGGTCCCTTTAAGAGCGAAATATGTCCCTTTAAGAGCAAAATGGGTTGCTTTAAGAGAGAAATTGGTCCCTTTAAAAAGCGTCCTGGGTCCCTTTAAGAGCGACCTGGGTCCCTTTAAGAGCGACCTGGTCCCTTTAAGAGCGATCTGGGTCCCTTTAAGAGCGAAATGGGTCCCTTTAAGCGTGAAATTGGTCCCTTTAAGAGTGAAATTGGTCCCTTTAAGAGTGAAATTGGTCCCTTTAAGAGAAAAATATGTCCCTTTAAGAGCGAAATATGTCCCTTTAAGAGCAAAATATGTCCCTTTAAGAGCAAGATGGGTCCTTTTAAGAGTGACCTGGGTCCCTTTAAGAGCGAAATGGGTCCCTTTAAGCGTGAAACTGGTCCCTTTAAGAGCGACCTGGGTCCCTTTAGAGCGAAAAGGGTCCCTTTTAGAGAAAAATGGGTCCCTTTGAGAGCGAAATCGGTCCCTGTAAAAGAGACCTGGGTCCCTTTAAGAGCGACCTGGGTCCCTTTCAGAGCGATCTGGGTCCCTTTAAGAGGGAACTGGGTCCATTTAAGAGCGAATTGGGTCCCTTTAAGTGCGATCTTGGTCCCTTTAAGATCGACCTGGGTCCCTTTAAGAGTGACATGGGTCCTTTTAAGCGCGACCTTTGTCCCTTTAAGAGCGACCTGGGTCCCTTTAAGAGCGACCTGGGTCCCTTTAAGAGCGACCTTGGTCCCTTTAAGAGCAAAATATGTCCCTTTAAGAGCAAAATATGTCCCTTTAAGAGCAAAATGGGTCCCTTTAAGAGCGACCTGGGTCCCTTTAAGAGCGACCTGGGTCCCTTTAAGAGCGACCTGGGTCCCTTTCAGAGCGATCTGGGTCCCTTTAAGAGGGAACTGGGTCCATTTAAGAGCGAATTGGGTCCCTTTAAGTGCGATCTTGGTCCCTTTAAGATCGACCTGGGTCCCTTTAAGAGTGACATGGGTCCTTTTAAGCGCGACCTTTGTCCATTTAAGAGCGACCTGGGTCCCTTTAAGAGCGACCTGGGTCCCTTTAAGAGCGACCTTGGTCCCTTTAAGAGCAAAATATGTCCTTTTAAGAGCAAAATATGTCCCTTTAAGAGCAAAATGGGTCCCTTTAAGAGCGACCTGGGTCCCTTTAAGAGCGACCTGGGTCCCTTTAAGAGCGAAATGGGTCCCTTTAAGAGCGACCTGGGTCCCTTTAAGCGTGAAATTGGTCCCTTTAAGAGTGAAATTGGTCCCATTAAGAGCGACCTGGGTCCCTTTTAGCGTGAAATTGGTCCGTTTAAGAGCAAAATGGGTCCCTTTAAGAGCGACCTGGGTCCCTTTAAGAGCGAAATAGGTCCCTTTAAGAGTGAAATTGGTCTCTTTAATAGCGACCTGGGTCCCTTTAAGAGCAAAATGGGTCCCTTTAGGTGCAACCTGGGTCCCTTTTAGAGCGACCTGGGTCCCTTTAAGAGTGATCTGGGTCCCTGTAAGAGTGAAATGGGTCCCTTTATGTGCGACCTAGGTCCCTTTAAAAGCGACCTGGGTCCCTTTAAGAGCGACCTAGGTCCCTTTAAGAGCGAAATAGGTCCCTTTAAGAGCAAAATGGGTCCCTTTAAAAGCGACCTGGGTCCCTTTAAGAGCGAAATGGGTCCCTTTAAGATCGACCTGGGGCTCTTTAAGAGCGAAATATCCCAGGGTCCCTTTAAGAGCGACCTGGGTCCCTTTAAGAGCAAAGGGACCCACGTCGCTCTTAAAGCGACCCAGGTCGCTACTAAAGGGACCCATGTGTCTCTTAAAGGGACGGGAGCCAAGTTGCTCTTAAAGGGATGGGACCCAAGTCGCTCTTAAAGGGACGGCACCCAGGATTAAAGTTAAAAGGAAGTCACTGCTAAAGGGGCGCTCTTTTCAAGCACTCTGTATTTCCCTGGAAATGCAAATCTAGTTATTATTATTATTATTACACTTATCAGTTGCTGTATGTGTTGCAGGAAGTGTTGTTTCCTTTTCAGTCTGACACAGTGATCTTTGCTGACATCTCTGTCCAGGAGAGGAACTGTTCAGGGCAGTAGCAAATCCCCATAGAAAACCTCTCCTGCTCTGGACAGTTCCTGTCTCGACAGAGATGTCAACAAAGAACACTGTGTCAAACTTGTAAGTATACACCACTTCCTGCAGGACATACAGTAGCTGATAAGTACTTTAAGGCTTGAAATTTTTAAAAACAAATAAATTACAAATCTATATAACTTTCCGAAACCAGTTGATATCAAAGAAAACTATTTTTGCCAGAGTATCCCTTTAAGACTACAAGTACCCCGGAAAGACAGTTTGATTATTTATTACAAAACGTTATGAGTCGGCATATTCTCTGGAAAGTTACACTGCAGTTTAATGCTTTGTATGTACAACGTATGTATTTTATAAAGAGTTCCATTAATTCTTCTTTTTTTCCTCAGAATGTAAAGCCTGTTTTCCCAGTGCTAGAATGTCCAAGATTGTTAAACTGTCATCATAGATTCAACAGGATGGTGAAATTTCTCTTTTTCTTTCCTTCAGCTAGCTGCATTAAGTCTTGTTGAGTGACAAATGAGAAGGACCAAGGCTCCACCAGTAAAGTCAATAACATTGGTGCACCTGCTGCCTAGTGCCTCTTGCCATTGGAAATCAGGGATAAATCTTATTATATGTTCTTTATTTGCTCTAACTAAACATTGTTTTTAGCTCAATGCCAAGTTTCAACATAAAAATCCAAGAATAGCAAGTAGTCGGCTGAGGCTTGTTTCTAGTCTATATAAAAATGTTTACAGATCACTGCAAGGTGCCTCAAAATTCATATTAGGATGTATAACTCTTTAGGCATACTGTCACGGTGTTATGTCCCACCTGTCCCTGGTGTTACAGACAAATAATAAAACATTATTATATATTTATTCTGAAGTATCCAAACTTGAAGAAGAAGGCAAAACATGAAACAAGCAACAATTTCAAAATGTCAACACCAACTAGGCTTTGGGAAAACTCTTAAAGGGAATCTGCCAGCTGCAATTCACGTTTCAAACCGCTGACAGTGTTAGATAGCTGTTAGATTAGGGAGACACCTGATATCTTTCATATGTCTGTGATTCTAGAATGTATAAAAATGATTTTATTATATAGTAAATAGAGTCAAAGAGGCTTTCCCGAGCTTCTGAAGTGCAACAAGCTGTAACCCCCCCCCCCTCCCCTCTCCCATATTCGATGCAGCTTGGGATTCAGCTTCCAGTTGTCACTTAAGCAGGGAGGGGCAGGGGTAGTGGAGACAGTCCAGATTGCAGTTATTCAGGTTGAAAAAGCCTTTTTGTCTCTTTGTACCAGAGAGTAAAATAATTTATCTACATCCTGGAAGCACAGCTTGATATATGAAAGGTGTCTCCTTCACCTAACAGCTGTCTAACAGTGTCAGCAGTTTGGAACAGGAAATACAGATGACAGTATAGAACATAATTCAGTACAAAAAAAAAAAAAAAAAACATTTTAAGAACAACCTCCGCTAAAATGTTGTGATGCCAAATTTAGTTAAAAAAAAATCTCTGTACTAATGTTATGTTTGGGGACACAAGACAGGAGAGGCTTTTTGCACTGGCACCTCCCCTCCTGTCCCTGCCTATTTACCACAACTGCCCTAGGCAGCAGCGGGTAACTGGGCGACGGTCCCTAACCTTTTAGAATGTAACACGGAAATGCAGACAAGACAGATAAACACAATAGTCTCGAGGTAAACAAGCCCTGTCATAAACATTTGGTCGGTGCTGTACAAAATCAGGAGTCAGGAGAATAGTCAGAAATCTAGCCACAAATCAGGAACACCAGAGAATTCAATCAGGATATAAACACTAGCCCACACACAAGGAGGCTCTATCGCAGGCAATGAGGATGATGAGGGGAGTAGTTTTATGGAGGCTGGAGTCCCAGCCCCAGGACGTGATTGGGGACTGAAACTCCAGCCCCCCCAGCACACTATACAGCTGACTGTTGGTGCCGCGGGGGCAGAGAAGCCACGTCCACAGCGCACAGTAACTATGGACACTGCAGAAGCGCCCCTAGCAGGGTCTCCGTCAGTCATGAATGCCATTGGTGTGTCTAGGAAGCCAGCCACGTGCTCCAGGAGTGTCGGGAGCCGGGCACGCCGCTCGGTTCATAAAAACTTAATTATCAGGTATAACTATGTAACCTGTATTATAGTAAAGGAAAAAATATTAATGATTAGTTTTTCTGTAGAAGGAATTTAAAAATCTGTTAAACTTTCTGCCACTAGAGTATTTAAAAACATTACCCCCCTGCTAGCGTACCCTTTTAATAGAAGATTCAAAAATCATTAGAGTGTGTTAAGTAGCTCTAACAGCTCATCCTCTATTTTAATATAAATAACCTGCCATAGAACCTGACTACCGCTCTTTACCTTTTGTTTATTTGTTTTCTAGTTTTAAAGTCAGTTAAATGATCTGAAAAGAAGTTGAGTCATTTACTAGAGTTTTGTAAAGCCAATTACACCGCTAATTAGAAATCTAGTGGCTATGCAGTCAAAGGTCTTGTGACATTATTACCAGTAGATATCAAATTAATTGTGCAATGTGATGGCAAGGCAAACTCTAAGGTGAACAAAAAATACAGTGTCTGACAAACTGCACTGAAAATTACCAGTAATTTAGTATATGGGTAATTCAGTGTATGATAATTATGTGATTCAAAAGTAACTATTATGTATTTTAAGACTACAAATTAAAACTTTGGATAGAGGTGCTCTGCACTTTGTAGATGGTGGTGCGCGTAGAAAGCAACAAATCCCACTCATAGCAATTTTCCGAAGTCTCGGCACTCACCAATAAAAATGCTTAAGTTTTATTGTATGTCCAACATAACAGAATACAAACAGGGTGCGTTTCGTTTTAGTGCTTTTTTTAACATAGAAAAAGTCATTTGATAAAGGCGCTAAGCCAAAACGTGTTCTGCATTCTGTTATTTTGGCATACAATAAAACTTCTAACAACTGTTAGAGTAGGGGACTGAACAACACAAGACTGGGGCAGCCCTACTGCTTGCACCCACCTCGCTGCCCCTGCCTACTTGCCTTAACTGCTCTAGACAGCAGTGGACAACTGGGCAGCATTCCCTAACTTAGATAAGTGAATATGTTACAAGACAATAGATCAGGGTCATTAAGTCCAGGTCAAAACACACACTAGCAAGGCAGTACAAAAACTAGTCCAAAATCAAAGTCAAAAAGTCAAAGCCAGAAAGTCTAAATGCCAGGAAATGAATGCAGGAACAATTTCTAGGTCAAGACACACTAGTAAACTAGGTTCTATCGCAGGCAAGGCATAAACACAAATGCAGAATAGTTATGGAATCAGAAGTCCCAGCCCAGACCATGTCAGGAAGCCCACTGGCAGTACCAGTCATCAGTCAGCTGACTGGAAACTAAAAACACCTAATGCTGATCGGCCAGGATTGGTAAGGCCCCTTACATGGCTACATCAGAAAGAAGCGCCACCATGCCCCAAGCAACCGGCCGGTCGCCAGGGACGGCCAGGCCAGTTGTCAGGAATGCTGTCAGCAAGGGACTGGTCGCCAGAGCGGCAAGAGTGCGGGCCGGGCGTGCAGATCGTTTTCTAACAGCAACTTTATTGGTGAGTGCTGAGACTTCTGTGAATTGCTACAAATGTAAACTTGACTTTCCCGAAAAGAATTATGACAATATATGATAGATTTACAGTACATATACACTAAATTCAGAGACCCTGTGACAGGTCCACTGGCTTCAAGTTACCTCTCTGATTCAAGTTTTTAGGTATATCTTTGCCAAGGCTTGTTTACAGCAATGTACAATTACATTTACAAACAAAGTAATATGGGGAACACTTACACAATAGGAAATATCTATTGATTGCTTGGAATGTAGGGTGATTGTTTTCAAGGTTAGTTCATTTATAGTAATAACTCAATGCCAGATGCACTGACATATATCTGTATATCTGCACTGTGACAATATGCGTGACTCCAGAGAATGCAGGAGCCTTAGGCAGCTGAAACAGATCTGTGTCTGCACCCAGGGTTCACTGCAGATTTGTTCTTTTTTTTCCCGGTTGCCAGACAATCTGTAGGGAAAAGAGAGTGAGAATCACCATTAGCTGGAGGGAAAATAAGAATGGCCAAATATGAATTTGCTCATTTTACATGTGTTCACTGTTTGACAAAATGTCATTACAGGAGACTTCTGTTTGTGATTTATTACAAGATAACAATAATACAATAATAATTGATGTCCATCAATTCCTGTATAGGAGACGCACGTACAAGTTTTATAATGTGATAAACTACAGCAGTCAGATGTTACATTATCGTAAAGGAAGATTTAAAATATGATATGTACATTGTGGGGGAATGTATCATCTTCACAATGTTTTTGTGCAGGTGTCAAATATTATACACAGTCTGTCCGGATCATCTCGGATCTCTGTCCGGATCATCTCGGATGATCTTTCCGGCCGCAGAGGTCTGATGTGGGCGCCTGCATCAGAGCTTCCCATAGCACACAGTGAAGCAAGCGGCCAGAGCCGCTCGCTTCACTGTGTGAACTGGCAGGGCTTTCTGCGTATACGACGTGTGTATGCTCCGGCCGAGATCCCATATAAAATAAGGTTATGTTGCGCTCCACAAAAAGTACGGCCGTTGTTGCCAATGGCAACAGCGGCCGTACTTTTACGTAGTGTGAACATAGCCTTAGTGTATAATAATTGACGCTAACTTTGCATATTCTTGATTTCCTTGTGTAAAATTTTCCATTAGGCACACATGCATTGATACTTTTTGCACAATTTTTTAAAACTGTTTGATGTGGCTATTTTAGTGCAGTAGTGAGAAGATTTAAACTGATGCGGAGCTCCCGACATCATAATGAATGCTGATCTCAGAGGTCTGGTTTGCTGAATACTGTCCATGCACGAAAAGTGTTTTATGGGCATGTGAATGGCCCCTAATAGTGGATTTGAAAGTAATGGGAAATATAAAGAAGGAGCACAGAGTTATGCAGATGACCTCCATGTAATATGCAGTTAAATAGGAGAAAGTCTGAGGAGAAAGAGGTCAGTGGAGCACAAGTTATGGCACTTAGGGCAGAACAGCTAGAAATTAGACAAAGATTGAAAGATTGACCGTGATCTGCATTCTTCACACAAAGGGAACACATAGGAGACTGTAGTCCAAAACCTGGGAAGGCAGGCTCAAGTGTGTTTTATCAGCAACAGAGGTAATATGGACCATGTTGCCCATCAGTGACTATGATAAAACAGTAATCTTTAATTGCTGGTGGCTGAAGATGCTGCCCTAGGGAGTCCATATAATGCACACTCACCACTACTATTCCTGCTGACTCATATCCGAACATTTCGTTACTGCATCTGGGTCATCTTATCTCTGATAAGACACCGTCTTAAAGGAAATCCGTCACTAGGTTTATTCCACCTTAAATTAGGACAGCATAAACTAGTGACAGAATGCTGAACAGATCGGTGTATTACCTATATCATTATGTTCAGCCGTTCTCCTAATATGCAGGAGAATAAGATTCTTCCCACACCCCTCCCCCCGCCCTCCAACTGCTGATTGACAGTTGGCTGCCTATACACAGCATGGATAGGTAACTGCCAATCAGCAGCTGGTGAGCGCAATTTTCTGCACCTCATGAATATTGAGGACTACTGGGCTCAAGCACATAATGGAGAGGACTACTTATTGTCCATGTTATTCAGGAGGATATCTCTAAATCAGCTGCACAGAACAATGTAAGTGATACATCATTCTGTTCAGCTTCTTTGTCAGAGTCTCTTTAAGTTTAAGATTTCAAACTGCATCCCCTCTCTTTCAAATCTGCTCTCAGTCCAATGATTTATCAGCACCACATTACATGGGCAGCTTGAATCATTACCATCTCTGCCTGCTGGAAGGAGGGACGCTTCTGCCATGAGGCGGAATAAGTAATCTGCCTCAGGCGGCAGATTCTGTGCCCCTGCAGGGGGCGGCAGACAGCATTCCTGCAGCTGCTCACCTGTCCTGCTGCAGCCGTCCAGTCCTGCCGCTAAAGCTCACCGCTGTCCCCAGCCATGCTCCCGCAGCGTAGGTCAGCAGCTGTTATTGCCCTTTAGCGAGTCATGAGTGCCCGGGGTCAGCGAAGGCCACGATGAGTGGTGACAGCAGTGCGCGTTGGGGACGGGACGGCTGCGGGATGACAGGTGAGCGGCTGCAGGGCCGGGGAGACAGCGGTGAGCGTTGGTGGTGGGATGGGACGGCTGCGGCAGGACAGGTGAGCGGCTGCAGGGCCGGGGAGCGTTGGGGGTGGGACGGCTGCGGCAGGAGAGGTGAGCGGCTGAAGAGCCGGGGAGACAGTGGTGAGCATTGGCGGCAGGACGGCGGCGATGACAGCTGCTGACTGACACTGCAGGAGCGAGGCTGGGGACAGCGGTAAGCGTTGGCGGTTGGACGGGACGGCTGCAGCAGGACAGGTGAGTGGCTGCAGTGCCGGAACGTGGGGGTGGGGGGTGGTTGGTTATAGGGGAAGCCGGGTACGCATTGTTGTATTTGGCTTGGTCCGGATGGTGGGGGGTGAGGGGGGTGCTAGTGAGGGGGCGGCCGCCTGAGGTTTGCCTCAGGGGGCAGAGACCACTGAATCGGCCCTGGCTGGAAGGAGACTGTAATCATCCTCATCTTTATATAGCTCTAGATAAATTAACTGATTATAAGTACAGTATACAGTCAGGAAGGCAGAATTTTCATTGTATCTATTATAACTGGGTGACAGGAGCTGCATAGCCATAATCAGTAATTGTGATGGGAGTTTCTATCTCCCCCTGTTATAAAATGTTTTGGCTAAGATGGTAACCCAGAAACACATGTATTTTCTAAGGGGTAAGCATGAGATCATAGGGCCCAACTAAAGGAAGGGTCTCCAGAAATTTGCAGACAGAAAAGAGCAATAAACTAGCTGCCCAAATGAAAAAAAAAAAAAATCGCTAGATTAGATCTTTAAAGTGGTTAAGCAGCATTACAAAAACATGGCCACTGTTTCTCCTCTCTTGTCTCCAGATTGGGTGGTGGTTGAGACTCAGTTCCATTGAAGTAAATAGAGCTTTACTGCAAACCACACCTGAGCTGGAGATCAAAGAGGGGGCCATGTTTTGGTAGAGCTGGATAACACCTTTAAGTGATCTTATGGGGAGGGAAAGAGAATACTAAATGTGATGATGCTAAAAACTAAATAAGGTCATACATTTCATTGGTGAGACTTCTTAAGCCATCTATATTGACTTGCGCATAACAGGTAAATGAAAGCCGAAAGGTGAGTATTGATTTGCCTGGGCCCCTGACATACTCTAAGTACCTCCTGTAGAACCCTAATGGCAGCCTTGTCTAAAATTGAATGAGAATGGGGAGGCCTTGTTGGCACTGCTTAAAGGGTTACTCTGGGCTAGCAGTACTTTTAGTCTGTGGCCGGGGAGGTGGTGGATATAGAAGGCGCCGGTCACTTACCTCCTCCGTTCCAGTGCGGGGTCCCAGATCACGACGCCCTGTTCTCCCATCCTGCAGCCGCTTCCTGGTCTGAGCTGCGGCTTGAGACATGACGTCTCAAGGCAACTCAGTCATCCAGCGGTCCTAGCGGGGTCCCTCCTCAGCCTCTGAATGGCTAAGCTACCTTGAGACGTCACGTCTCAAGCCGCAGCTCGGACCAGGAAGCGGCCCCGAAACGGCGCAATCCAGGACCCGGCACTGGAACCGGGGAGGTATGTGACTGGCGCCTTCTATATCCACCCCCTCCCTGGCTACAGACTAAAAGTACTGCTAGCCCGGAGTACCCCTTTAACTGAATTTTCTTTTTCTCAAAACTTGCTTTTAATAATAGTAACCGTTTCCTAATCCTATTTCAGCAATGATTATACATCCTAAATGTTTCCACATATTACCAAAGCTTAAATGTAGGTTAATGATCATTTTTATAATCTTGGGTATCAAAGTACATTAAGATATTAAATCTCTCTTAAATTAATGCAGTCTGTTGAATAAGGATAATTACCTCCATAATAGATCAAATGGGTTAAGATTACTATGACAAAATTATTATTTTAAAAACACAGAAGTATAAAAGATTGACTACAGAACGAGACCACATTTCCCAGCTAGGCTGAACTTATATTATTATTATTATTATTATTATTATTATTATTATTATTATTATTATTATTATTATTAATCCAAGGATAAGTTTATGTTTAACCCTGGTAATTCACCTGCGCACTTGTCATGTTCAATGCAATGGTAAAAAGTCCCAGGTAGTGATGAGCGAGTACTGTTCGAGCGAATAGATATTCGATCAAATAGTAAGGTATTCGATCTATCGAATATTATTGAATAGTTTGCCGAATATTCGACAAATATTCGATAAGCGTTCAAATCCCCCAGCTTCCGTTTTTTACCTCCAAGTGGTCGAATAGATGTCTTTTAATGATTGATTACTTGTTCCCATAGACTTTAATGAGATTGAATATTCGATCAAATATTCGAATATTCGGGAGATATTCGTACGAATATCGAATATTCAAATATTTCACTATTCGCTCATCACTAGTCCCAGTTACTGCTCCATTTAACTTGATAATAGAGATAGTGATTGCCAATACTGTGTAGTAGTGTATGGCTATGTTCCCAATATGAGAACGTGCCATTATTTAGCAGGGAAAGGAAAATAATGATCATTATTTGCGGCTGTCATTATCAATAGATGAACAACTTTTCCCAATAAAATCCTCTAATGGGTACATAGCCTATTGTTACTACAGTATTTTGTGTATGTGCAGATAGGTCAGTAAATGGAAGGGTTTTAGCCCTACTTTGAGAGTGTAAAATGAGCAGCTGGCAGCATAGGTAGAGCTATGGTGAACTCCTCCACAGTTTTGACACAGCTGGCAGTCAAACAAGTATAATAATGGGGAGATTCAGCTCACCTTGGAAGATTAGTTGCAGCAGCTTTTGAAGGCAGGAGGGTCCATGGATATCCATTGCTGGCCATAACCTTGTCGCAAAAAAAAATAAAAATAAGCGTAAATAATAGGTGAGGACTCCGGCCCTCCCAATAGTCGTAGTTTAAAAATACATCTATATTTTATTCCTTCAATTAAAAACTAAGATGCAAGTGGACAGATGAACGTGTTTCACGCTAGTGCGCTTAATCATCATTATGATTAAGCGCACAAGCATAAAATATGTTGATCTCTCCATTTGCACCTTAGTTTTTAAAGGGGTTATCCAGCGTTACAAAAACATGGCCAATTTTTCCCCTCTCTTGTCTCCAGATTGGGTGGGGTTTGGAACTCTGTTCCATTGAAGTAAATGGAGCTTAATTGCAAACCACACCTGAACTGAAGACACTGAAGAGAGGGGGAAAAGTGGCCATGTTTTTGTAGCGCTGGATAACCCCTTTAAATGAATGAATAAAGTGTATTTTTAAACTGCCACTATTGGGAGGGCCGGAGTCCTCATCTATGATTTATGCTTACTGCCAGCAGTTGTTGAGTATCGGAGTGGTAGATAAAGCTATCACAGGCTACGTGGAAATGACTGACTGAGTGAGCAGCAGTCAAGTCTGGGCTGTTATTATAGGGTTGGATCCAGACAGCATGTTGATCCTGCGACTCTGGGAGAGAGGTTAACTGCGACATGGAACTGACTGAGATAGTGAATAGAAAACCAGTCTTGTCTGTAAGTGAAACCCAGTCTTGTAGTGTGTGCATAGACCGAAATGTACGCTTCTATTGAATGTTTCCTATTTGTTCTTGAATGTTCAGCGAACACAAAACGCTCAAAATAGTTTTTCTTTTTTTGTGTTCATTATCCGAACATTGGGATTTTTGCTCATCACTAGGTTCAGTCCCGAGACCTGTTGCAGTTGTGAATAGTCAGGAAAGCACATAGCACAGTGCTTAGTTCCCTGGATTATTCAACTAATAACAGGAGTTTATTCCACTGTTAGTCTATGGATCCTGATTTAACAGCCTGAGGAGTTAAAGTGACTCTGTACCCACAATCTGCCCCCTCCAAACCACTTACACCTTTAGATAGCTGCTTTTACGATAGCTGCCAAGATCTGTCCTGGGGTCCGTTCGGCAGGTGATGCAGTTATTGTCCTAAAAAACTGCTTTTAAACTTGCAGCCCTGTGCCAAACAGCCGTGGCCTAGAGTGTGTGTCCAAGCCTTGCACCGCCTCTCCATCTCTCCTCCCCACCCTCCTCATTATTAGGAATTCCCCTGGACAGTATTTTTCCTATTCATTGCCTATGTGAACACTGCACAGGGGCCTTAACCATCCAGCTTATATGCAGTGTTCAGACAGGTGATGAATAAGAAAAATACTGCCGGGACATTCCTAATGATGAGGAGGGCGGGGAGTCGGTGCAAGGCTTGTGCACACTCACTCTATGCCACGCCAATTTGACACAAGGCTGCAAGTTTAAAAGTTGTTTTTTAGGAAAATAACTGTATCACCTGCCAAACGGACCCCAGGACAGATCTTGGATTAAAAGCAGCTATCTGACGATACAAGCGGTTTGGAGGGGTCAGATTGTGGGTACAGAGTCGCTTTAAGTGCTATACCTCTTATTGGAGTAAAGTTATATCTGATTACTACTTGTGTTTGCCTTTTCACTACGTGTTCCTCAAGTGGGACATACGGATCAGACCCTCTAGCCAATACACTGTGTAAATTTGATTAAATACATTGTTGACCCCAATACCTTTCTTTCACAGTGTGATTTGAGCTGATTGTTTTCTTTCCATAAATTTCATTACCAGACAGGAAGATTGACTTAAACTGGCTAAGAATATTACTGTCACTGTGACATTTTTCTTTCATAATAGAAACATTGGTCTGAATTTGATTATAAGAATCCACTATTATGTTCACATAGCTGAACCTTAGCAAATAGTTCACTGCTCCTGTATTAATTAGAAACCATACAAAGTAGTCTAACAAAAAAAGGCTTTCTTTGTATCATTATTCTACTATATAAAATATATCTTTTACAGGGGTAGATTATCTAATTTTTGGAGGCCCAGGGTGGTATTAATAAACTAAATATGAAATGCTTCATTTTCACTCACACACACACACACACACAAACACAAACACACACATACAGTATTATATTTTGCGTAAAAGTATGCAAATATTTGACTTTTGCACCCTCGTCAGAGGGTGGGGCAGTGGGCACAACCACACAAAGCAGGGGTGTGGCCTTTGTGTGCACCACATTTGTAGAAATTGCTAGTAAAATCTACGCTAGCTCTGAGCTTGTATAGAATTCACTGTGCACATGGAAATTATGTATATCTAACTAATATTAGGTGTGCGCCTCCACGTAAATCTTGCAAACCCAGGCGCTAGCAAGGGGATTTTTAAGGCTGAGGTAAAAGATTGGTTTTGAAAAAAAAAAAAGTTCACATGCAGTAAGAAGATCTTTTGAGTGACTGCAGGTACTGCAGTACTGGCTGAATGATCTTTTCGTCTGCAGGGTTCCGATGCTTTTCAGTCTGCACTGACATGGTTTTCTGCTGCCACTATTCACTGACACTGACATGTCAGTTGTTTGCGGCGCCACTAGGAATCCTGGCCGGAACGTATACTGTGTATGAGATTTATCAAACAGCGTGTAAAGTAGAACTGGCTCAGTTTCCCATAGCAACCAATCAGATTCCACCTTTCATTTTCCCAAGAGTCTGTGAGGAATGAAAGGTGGAATCTGATTGGTTGCTAGGGGCAACTGAGACAATTTCACTTTACACCATGTTTGATTAATCTCTCACATAGTATACCCTCTGGCCAGAATCCCATAGGCAGCAAAGGCACGTAAATTTTTGTACAACGGCAGGGATTTTATGAAAATATATGCTGTGTGAACATAGCCTTAAGCTGTATATATATATATATATATATATATATATATATATATACACCAGCTGGACTACTGCTTTTAGAGCAGAGTTATGGTCGGTAAACTAGACTGTGAGCTGTCAATAATGGGAGGAAAAGAGCAGCATATAAGGAGAAGGAGGAAGGTTTGCTAAATGATTGTATTAGCAAACATGTTCAACTTGGCATGCCCTGCAAGTATACTTACCCTGTTTCCCTAAAAATAAGACAGTGTCTTATATTAATTTTTAGCCCCAAACATGTGTTAGGTCTTATTTTCAGGGGATGTCTTATTTTTCTATGAAGAAGAATTCACATGTTACATGCACAGCAGGGAGAGAGAGTGCAGTATGGGTTCAGCTCCAGTATTTTACGAGGCTGAAGTTGCAGAGGAACTTGCCCATTTAAAGCTGATCAAGGCGATGGGTCCAGAAGGCGTCCATTTGAGGGTTCTTAAAGAACTCGGATCTGTGATTGCTGTCCCCCTGACAGATCTGTATAACCAATCCCTGCTAACAGGAGATGTCCCTGATGATTGGAGAGCAGCCAATGTTATAAAAATCCACAAGAAGGGGAAGATCCCAGTAACTACAGGCCAGTTAGCTTAACATCTGTAGTAGTGAAATTGATGGAAACTCTTCTAAAAAAAGAAGATAATGGATCACCTAAGAATCAACAATTTGATGGATCCAAACCAGCATGGCTTTACTGGGGGCCGATCATGTCAGACTAATCTCATTGATTTCTTTGATTATGCCACAAAAGTGCTGGATGAAAGTGGTGCTGTGGATATTGCCTATCTGGACTTCAGCAAAGCTTTTGATACAGTTCCCCATGAAGAGCTGATAGAGAAGTTGCAGAAAATTGTACTTAATCCCTGGATAGTTCAGTGGATTTGTGGTTGGCTGAAGGATAGATATCAGAGGATGATGGTAATGGTGTATATTCCGAGCAGAGACTGGTTACAAGTGGTGTGCCACAAGGGTCTGTTCTGGGTCCTATTCTTTTTAATATGTTTGTAAGTGACATAGGAGAAGGTTTGGTAGGTAAAGTTTGTCTGTTTGCTGATGGCACAAAAGTGTGGAGGAAAGAAGGGAAAGGGGGGACATGATTAAAACCTTTAAATATGTTAAATGACTGAATAAGGTTAAGGAGGGAAGTGTTTTTGGTACAAAACTGAGCTCAAGAACAAGAGGACACAGTGTGAGGCTAGTTGGGGGAAAGACCAGAAGCAACGTGAGAAAATATTATTTTACTGAAAGAGTAGTAGATATCTGAAACAAACTTCCAGCAGAGGTGGTTGGTAAATCTACAATAACAGAATTTAAACACGCCTGGGATAAACATATATCTATCCTAAGATAATAAGAAAGAAAATACTAAAAGGGTAGACTAGATGGACCCAGTGGTCTTTTTCTGCCGACAATCTTCTATGTTTCGATGTTTCTATGCAGTATTGTGGCTTCCCGCCACCAGGGGGAGCTAACCACAGCACACATACTGTATACAGCACAACAAAGATAGCATATGGTATGGTGGCAGGCAATGGGATAATGGAAGACTGTGTGTAGCGCTACATCTGGCTGTAGGGGACAGAGAGAACGGTGGCAAACGATTGGCCTCTTGATGCCTTGCCATCACATTTACAAGTGACGGCCGTGCAAGGCAACATCAAGGTCGGCGGCAGGTGATGATCTTCATGTCCTGCATGCAGCTGCTCTGCAATGGATGGTGGAGATAGGGGACAATGGCAGCAGGCTAAAAAGAATCATGCCGCATGCTTACAAACAAAAACTTTGCTCGATTTTAGTTTCGGGGGGAGGCTTTAGTTTTTGCAAATCAGCAAAACCTCGATTAAGTCTTATTTTCAGGGGAAAGTTTAATTTTGTGGGAAACAGGGTATGTTAGTTAAGAATAACAATGAAACAGTCACCAAACAAAAAAAGTTATTGTGTGGGTGTAACAGTTTGAATACTCTTATTTAATCAAGTCCACAACTAATATTCGCTTTATCACCAGTTCTTTCTGCTATTTAATTAAAATTATTTGATTAAATTATTCTAAATTACTATGTGAACACTTCCAAACTTAGAGATAAAAATAGACAGTTTCTTCTAACAGAAGTGTTTAGTTTACTTGTCTTTTTGTTTTTCATTGTGTTACATTATTATCAATGTCATCTTTGCTGTATTTATTCACACTAGAAGTGTGTTAATGTGATGGGGATTGAGGGAAAGAAGCCTTGGCAGGTCATGGGTCTCATGTCATCCGAAAGAACATTACAAAAATAACTGTCGCATACAATTTTTGTTTTAGTCAACATGGTTTTGAGAATTCACAACAGATTATCAAAATTAAGTAACATGTAAATTATATGTCTCTAAATATTATTAAGAATTTGTTTAACTCCATATTTTACCATGGCAGATTTTTTTTTTTTTTCATGGAAAGTCATAAATCATCATGATTACATGTAATCATTAACAATAATATAATGATGAAGACCTTTTGTAAATAAACCCTATGTGATGGTTGTATAATTTTCTCTGCTAGTTTATTTATATCATAATAGCAACTATAATGTAATTATATTACATATAATAATATGATACCTGAATATTTTATATACAAATGTACAATTTTGTGTTATGCTATTAAATGTAGAATAAAGCCTATTGGCATACAAATATGTCTTTATTAACTGGGGGCATCTACATGCCGGTCTTAAATTGTCGCTGTCCTTATAACTTTCAAAATCTAAATCAACAGAAGATGTGATATAAAGCAATTTACATTCATTATTTATTTTTAGTTATCATGGAAAATACGGCACTTCCTGTTTTCTGACTCTTTTTTTCTCAAAAAACAGGAAACAGTCAGAAAACAGGAAGTCCTGTGTATCCCAGGCCATCTGAGCACTCACAGAGAGAAGACAGTCATGTAATTGACAGACACACTGAGCCTTGACTCTCTGTATTGGCCGGAATTCCTGTGTTTAGTCTCTTTCTTTCAACCAGCAGAAAAGCTGCCTTCAGGAGACTGAACCTGGATTACTGGTAAGTTCAGCTTTGTTTTACAGCATGATAACAACAACAAAAAATAATGAATGTATATTGCAGACTTGCTTTATATCACATCTACTGTTAATTTAGATTTTGAAAGTTACAATATAACGCCAGTGACACTTCAAGTAATCCCCCAGCAGTGCACAGGTATGCTGAATTTATGTAGAGGCGCAAACCTCTAGATAAATCCTGGTGCATTTAAAGTGACTCTGTACCCACAATCTGTCCCCTCCTAACCGCTTGTACCTTCAGATAGCTGCTTTTAATCCAAGATCTGTCACACAGTCTGTTTGGCAGGTGATGCAGTTATTGTCCTAAAAAATAACAAATTAGCGTGGCTTAGAGTGTCTGCCTCTCCGTCCCTCCTCCTCGCCCTCTTCAGCATAAGGGTGCCTTTAAACCGAGAGATCTGACAGATTTTTTATACCAAAGCCAAGAAAAGACTATAAGCAGAGAACAGGTCATAAAGGAAAAACTGTGATTTCTCCACTTATCACCATTCCACCATTCCTGCCTTTGGCTTCAAAAATATGTCAGATAAATCTCCCTGTGTAAAGGCACCCTTAGGATTGCCTCAGGCATGCTTTCTCTTAATCATCACTTGTCTGAACACTGCACATGTGTTAGATCATTAAGGCAACTGTGCAGTGTTCAGACAAGTGATGAATCGGAGAAATCCTGCCCAGGGGCATTCCTAATTATGAACAGGGTGGGAAGGAGGGCCTAAGAGGCAATGCAGGCCTAGGGCAAAGATGCTCTAGGCCATGCCAATTTGATACAGGGCTGCAAATTTAAAAGTTGTATTTTAGCACAATACCTGCATCACCTGCCGAACGTACCCCAGGACAGATCTTGGGTTAAAAGAAGCTATCTAAAGGTACAAGTGGTTTTGGGGAGGGAGGGGTCAGATTGTAGGTACAGAGTAACTTTAAGCTGTCCTTGTACTTTCATTGATGCCAGTTTGGACTTGGCCTGGAGCTTTGGTATAATTTATGCCTGCATGCAGAAATAAATTGGACCTAATTTAGCACAGGATTTGGGCAGGCCCCTTTTGCATTGTGCTGCACCCTCACCTAAAAAGGCTTGAAATAACATGCAATTGCTTTGCATTTTTGCCATGCCTGTGCCCTCCGCACTATGGTTTGGAGTCTGTCACTACATGCGACTGTTAAGTAAATGAAGCTTTTTAAGTGTTTCCATACATTTTTATAAAATTGTGTTGAATTCATTTAATGAGAAATTGGAACCTCTAACTGAAGAAAAGATAAGGGTTGACACAGTTATAAATGTTTTCTATTTTTGGAGGGCCTGTCATCTCTTCTGACCTGTCTGTTTTAGCAACTTGTTCAGTAATGATTACAGCACGGTAACTGAACATCCCATGACCTGTCTGTTACATGCAATTACATGTAATGCACGTCAAATAACTATTTTAGAACATCTTCCCTTATTGCTCCGTGATGTGCCTGTTATTCTTATTAGAAATATGTGAGTGTTACTAGTCTGGCATTTTAAACTAATATATCTATATAGGTGACAAGTAATACTTCCTTACCACATATCACCACATATTGCCACCACCTTTTGGCTAAGAACATCATATTGTATACAATACCCTATGCCATTTTTTCAGTGAACATATAACGATTACAGCGCAGTTACTGTACATTAAGTGACTCACAAGTGATGTTATGCATCCTCACTTAACCCCATGGTAGGCCAGACTCAGGCCAGGTTCAGTCTGGACTCCAGGGGATTCCCACTTTAAGGGTCGTATTATTCAGTCCCTCCCCCCATGGGGTAATGTGTAGGGATGGTCTGAACCGAGTTCGGTTTGGGTTCGTACGAACCCGAACCCTCGGTAATGATTCCTGCTGTCTGCCTGCTCTGTGGAAAGGGCGGATCCAGCGGGAGGACCGCCTGGAAAACTGGGATATAGCCACAGCCATAGGCTGTATCTCAGTTTTCCAGGGGTTACTCCCGCTGTATCCAACCGCTCCACGGAGCGGGCAGACAGCGGGAATATGCTGCCAAGCGTTCGGGTTCATACGAATCCGAACCTTTGGCAGGTTCGGACCATCCCTAGTTATGTGGAGATGCTATGCATTTCCATTTAACCCCCTCATAGCCATACTGTGCCCCAAAACAGTCTGGCCCCCAGGGGGTTTGATGAGGAGGCATAGCAACCAATCAGCTGCTGTAGCGATGTCCAGTCTTTGATTGGCCTTTAAAGAAAAAAGACTGGAGCCCAGAGGGTTAATTATAACTCTCCTCTTTTATTGGATGGGGTTAAGACTGGAAGCGAAACTTTTTTTTTTTCTTTCTTCTAGACCGAACACATCTGAACCTGAATATCCCAAGGGTGACTCATCTCTAGTTATAAATACAAACATAAAAAACAGATATCCACAGACTTCTCTCCTTTTCAAATCTCACACTTAAAGTGACACTGTCACCCCCTTTTTGCATTATGACTTCTCTACATAGATGTAATGGATAAATTGAACAGTTTTCATACCTCATCTTATATTATACGTCATGCTGCTTGTTTAATTTAACCCTTTAAGGACCGTGCTAACTTTCGTTTTTGCGTTTTCGTTTTTTCCTCCATGTGCTTAAAAGGCCATAGCACTTGCATTTTACACCTACAGACCCACATGAGCCCTTATTTTTTGCATCACTAATTGTACTTCACAATGACAGGCTGAATTTTTCCATAAAATATGCTGCGAAACCAGAAAAAAATTATATGCGCAGTGAAATTGAAAAAAACCCTGCAATTATTTTTCTTTGGGGGGGCTTCATTTTTACGCCGTGTGTCCTATGGAAAAACTTAGTTGTTATATATGTTCCTCAAGTCATTACGAGTAAAACAATATATAACATGTATAACTTTCCTTGTATCTGATGGCCTGTAAAAAATTAAAACCATTGTTAACAAATATACGTTCCTTAAAATCGCTCTATTCCCAGGCTTATAGCGCTTTTATTCTTTGGCCTATGGGGCTGAGTGAGGTGTCATTTTTTGCGCCATGATGTTTACTTTCTATCGGTACCTTGATTGCGCATATGCGACTTTTTGATCGCTTTTTATTACAATTTTTCTGGATTTGATGCGACCGAAAATGCGCAATTTTGCACTTTGGGATTTTTTTTGCGCTTACGCCATTTACCGTGCGAGATCAGGAATGTGATTAATTAATAGTTAATAGCGGTGATACCAAACATGTTTGTTTATTTATTTATTCATTTATTTTTATTTGTAAAATGGGAAAAGGGGGGTGATTCAGACTTTTATTAGGGGAGGGGGATTTTTTATTTATAAAAACACTTTTTTTTACTTTCACTTACAGTAATATGAAGCCCCCTGGGGGACTTCTATATAAACAGAACTGATCTCCCATTGAGATCAATCCTGTGTATATAATAGAGCAATGATCCATCAGATCATGGCTCTATTATAATGGTCTGCTGCAGACCATCTAAATAGATTGCCGAGCCAGGAACAGCGTCGGAGCGACGCTGAGCCCCAGCCGGCTCAGTGCAACGGATCTCCCCGCCGCGATCGCATCGCGATAGATAGATAGATAGATAAATTTCACTCACTGGATATTTTATATATACCAAATGCCAAAAGATTTAAAGAACCTACTAGAATAGCTTTATATAATCAAATCCCCTGTCACATGCCACCCTTAATGAATGTACAACTTAAGTGCACATGCTAGATATACAGTAAAATTAAAGTGCATGGGCTTTATATAAAGTGGCAGTACCTCACAGCAAAGGTACCACAGTGTGCCTTCACTTAGTCTATATCTATGTCACTACACATTTTCCCTCTGTGGTAGGACATCCCTCAGGGGCCTGCAAGGTTTAGATACAGTGAACCCAGTACTCATGGATAATATAAGCTATACAGATAAAATAGCTATGCATTTTAGTGTACACTGAAATATACACTGTGCATTTCAAATACAATATATTTTTAAATGTATTAAAAGTGCTAAACATGTCTCCTTTAATGGTGCTATATCTGTACCAAATTCTAATAACTTATGTCTCTACCCAGGTAAAAATATCCCTTTTACTTTACACCCTAATCCCCAATAACCTAATTTGTCTCTTTTTGCACTTTTTCCCCCCTTGTCCCCCAACATCCCCATCAATAATTCTACCCACCTATTTAAACAAATTGCATTTCCTTTTTTTTTTTTTGTTACCATCCAACATGAATCTATATTTTTCTTTAAAAAAAAAAAGAAAAAGAGAAATGTGTTTATCTTTTCCTAAACAGCAAAGCACACATAATTTTTTGTATTTCATTTTTTACTTATTTATGTGGCTAATTTCTATTAATTCTTCTGGATCATTTTTTGTGAATTTATGCCATGGTTTCTGCTGGATGTTTAAAAGCCACCAATCCCGGGAGAGGAGTTTAAAATAGCTATATATGCCGGCCTAAATTTAATTTCTTTCTTCTCCAGAAATGAACCCACCAAAGAACCATTTTTCTACTTATTAACATAGAGTTTTCTGGGAAGATCTTGACCTTGTAGCCTTCCGAGGCAAAGTTTGAATTGTGTTTAATGCTTTAATCAACATGTCTTTTTCTGTATAATCCAACTTTTTTCCTGTTACAGTTCTATGTCTTGTATTTGACTTTTTTTTTAAACTCCCAAAAGCCGATTCGGAGCGCCACCTTTACTTTATATACTGTAGGTGCTTCTATTTTAAAGTGGTTTTATATTAGTTTTACTAAAGGCTTAAAAAATTTTCTGTAAGTTCGAAGGGGTATATTTTTCTGCTATATGAATTAAATGTTTTCATGGCATGACTTGTTTTCTAAATTATCTACATTTTCGTTAAAAAACAAATTGGGAAAAACTTCTCAACCCTCAGCTTTCAAATATTAATGAGCTCTGGTAAAATCAAATCTGAGCTTTCATGGGCAACCACGGACATTCTTGAAACAGCTTAACACAGCTTGAGAAATTACCCACAAACCCCTTTCTCCCCATTGTCAGTTTACGGTATTATTTTTTCTCAGTCAATCCTTTTTCCTGAGGAAGAATCTATTGTTGTTGATTTTTTTTTTTTTAAACTTTAAGACCTGTCTATTTTATTGTGTTCTCTGTTGAGTCTGATTAGCAGGATATGCTACTGCTTTAGCTAAAGATTTTATGTCTGCTTGATAAAATTGATGGATATTTAAATAGTCTACCTACATTGCTCCATTTAGGGATCTCAAGTGATTTATTATGAAAAGATTTAATTTGTTAGAGTCTAGTTTTGGGTGAGGGCTTAAATGGAAACTCTGGTGAAAAATATATATATATTTTTTTAAATCTACTTTTATTCATGTCCTTCAGGAAGGGGTGAATTCTTTCCAGTCTAAGGCTCGGTTCACACGTTGTAAGAGTGCGGCTGTATTTGCGGCTGTAATTGTGCGGCGGTATTTTTGGTGGTTCGTGTGTATGCTTGGAAGTATAGGATATGCGGCTGCACAGTGCACACTATGTATGAATCTACGGCCCTATCGTAAACGGACCCGTAAAAAATGAACAAGACCATTGTTTGCGGCTGAATATGCGGCCGTGGATTGACAGGCGGTCCGTACGGAGTACTTCAAAAATAGCCGGCAATGATGCCGAATGCCGATGCCTCTAATAGTTAATATATTAAATTAATCAAACACATTTTCTTTGTAATCAAGACACTTTCGTTAATCAATAATTTATTTCTAACGAATCCATCATTTTGCAATTAAATATACTGTTAAAAAAAATAGATATATAAATAAATGTATATTTATCTATATATTTATTTTTTGACAGTATATTGAATTGCACAATGATGGATTCGTTAGAAATAAATTATTGACCAACGAAACTGTATTTATTTCAACGAAAATGTGTTTTTTTAATTAAATATTAATTAGTACAGGAAGCTCTATAAGCCGTTAATTCATATGCCGGCAATAGAGCATTCTGTACTAATCATCACTTTACTTTAATGAAAACATCAAATGTTTCTTCTAATTATGTTATGACAATAGCATTATTAGAAGAAACATTTAGAATTATATGTGCGCTCAGCTGATTGGCTGTTCGGCTGAGCGCACATATAATTAGCGGGTCCGCAGTACAGTGACTTCATTGTGCTGCGGACCAGTGAAGAGGACACATCGGGGTGAGTATAGAGCTCTCCCCACCCCCTCCCCAGCACTGCACCCCTCCCAGCAAGGAAGGGGGGTCACTTAACCCCTTCCTTGCTGGGATGGGTGCAGTCTTACATCAGTCTGGCCCCCAGGGGGTTAAGGGGGATGCAATACATCCTCCCTTAACCCTTTGGGGGCCAGACTGTAAGCAGCGATCTGTAAAGATGCTGCATACTGTAAGGAGCACAACACCGCTCACAATGATGGGTGTTGTGCACCTGTTTGTGTGTTTTTGTGTGTTTCTCCCTTTTTGTTTTTCAGATATCGGTATCCTGGGGATTACGTCGGATTCCATGGACTACGTCGATGACCAGCGTTTTTTTAATGTTTTTTTAATAAAATGGTCAATGAGGGGTGTGGGGGTGTTTTTATTTGAATAAAAAAATTTGTAAACTTGTGTCTTGTCTTTATTTCTTTACTTTATAGACTTAGTAGTGGAAGCCGTCTAATAGACGGAATCCATTACTAAGTTGGGGCCTAGTGTTAGCCGGTATAAAATGGCTAACACTAACCCCCCATTATTACCCCAGTACCCAATGCCACCAGGGGTACTGGGAAGAGCCGGGTGCCAGTGGTCCCGGAGCGTCAAAATTGGCGCTCCTGGACCGGGCGGCAGCAGGCTGGTAATATTTAGGCTGGGGAGGGCCTAAACCAATGGCTCTTCCCACCCTGGTGTTACCAGGCTGCTGTCGCTTGGTTTTTAACCCGGCTGGTTCTAAAAATAGGGGGGACCCTATGTGTTTTTTTTTTTAAATAAATAAATAATTAAAAAAAACGCATAGGGTCCCCCCTATTTTTATAACCAGCCGGGTTAAAAACCAAACGACAGCAGCCTGGTAACACCAGGGTGGGAAGAGCCATTGGTTTAGGCCCTCCCCAGCCTAAATCTTACCAGCCTGCTGCCGCCCGGTCCAGGAGCGCCAATTTTGACGCTCCGGGACCACTGGCACCCGGCTCTTCCCAGTACCCCTGGTGGCATTGGGTACTGGGGTAATAATAGGGGGTTAGTGTTAGCCATTTTATACCGGCTAACACTAGGCCCCGACTTAGTAATGGATTCCGTCTATTAGACGGCTTCCACTACTAAGTCTATAAAGTAAAGAAATAAAGACAAGACACAAGTTTACAAATTTTTTTATTCAAATAAAAACACCCCCACACCCCTCATTGACCATTTTATTAAAAAAAACATTAAAAAAACGCTGGTCATCGACGTAGTCCACGGAATCCGACGTAATCCCCAGGATACCGATATCTGAAAAACAAAAAGGGAGAAACACACAAAAAACACACAAACAGGAGCACAACACCCATCATTGTGAGCGGTGTTGTGCTCCTTACAGTATGCAGCATCTTTACAGATCGCTGCTTACAGTCTGACCCCCAAGGGGTTAAGGGAGGATGTATTGCATCCCCCTTAACCCCCTGGGGGCCAGACTGATGTCAGACTGCACCCATCCCAGCAAGGAAGGGGTTAAGTGACCCCCCCTTCCTTGCTGGGAGGGGTGCAGTGCTGGGGAGGGGGTGGGGAGAGCTCTATACTCACCCCGATGTTGTCTCTTCGCTGGTCCGCAGCACAATGAAGTCAGTGTGCTGCGGACCGGCTCATTATATGTGCGCTCAGACGATCAGCCAATCAGCTGAGCGCACATATAATTCTAAATGTTTCTTCTAATAATGCTATTGTCATAACATAATTAGAAGAAACATTTGATGTTTTCATTAAAGTAAAGTGATGATTAGTACAGAAAGCTCTATTGCCGGCATATGAATTACCGGCTTATGGAGTTTCCTGTACTAATTAATATTTAATTAAGAAAACACATTTTCGTTTAAATAAATTCAGTTTCGTTGGTCAATAATTTAATTCTAACGAATCCATCATTGTGCAATTAAATATACTGTCAAAAAATAAATATATATATAAATATACATTTATTTATATATATATTTATTTTAACAGTATATTTAATTGCAAAATGATGGAATCGTTTACATTTAATTATTGAACAATAAAAGGGACTTTATTAGACAGAAAATGTGTTTTATTAATTCAATATATTAACCATGAGACACATCGGCTATAGTGCAGAGGATCGCAAACCCCGGTAATAGCGATTCATGTAAACTGTGTTCCCTGCTTTCCCAGATGCATCCAGAGGTGTTTCCATCACTTTCTTAACATTTTATTTGTTATTTTTAGTTGAACCAGATTTCAAAGTAAATGACCGTATGTTTTGAGCCGCATGTCTATTTTTTCCCACGGCCGGAGTTTCACCCGCACATTTACAGCCGCATAAAAAATACAGCCGCACAGTTACAGCGTGTGAACCCAGCCTGACACAGTGATCTCTGCTGCCACCCAGGGCTCCATTAACAGCTGCTGCCACCCTGGGCACTAAACCTGAAGACTCCCCATCTTCACTAAACAATTAGCATCACGATTTTCTAGTTTCTGAACATCATAGTGATATCTGATCAGTCTTAGCTTGTGTTCCCACATTTACTGTATGTTACCACATGCAGCCGAAACCAGACCCTCTTGCGGTAACCAATAGGCGTATGGCTAATAATCCTGGTAACAGCACATGACTACTGGGGAAGAGATGGGACCCTGGTTTCGGCCACATGTATTTCTCTACATGGAGAAACATTTTCTGAATGGCGTTTTTCATGGTTTTTATCTGCTTAGAACATTAACAAATTTCCACATTGATTCAATGATTAGAGCAGTCTGCATATTGTCTGAGGGAATTCTCACCACAGGATTGGTAGATTGGTAGATAATAGCTCCAGGCGTCACATTTACCACCACACCAGACCTGAACAATACCACCATACTGTGACTTTGAAACCCCACCATACCATACTGTACCTGAACAATACCGTAATAATGTGACTGGATAACATTGCCATATCAGACCTGGCCAATACCGCCATACTGTGACTGACCCTTCATCTGATGAAGCGCGCATGCACGTGAAATGGCCATCATGTCGATGTCTGTACTGTGATATGGTTTGGCATCCACAAAAGAGTGATATGCTTGACTAAAATTTTAATGCCTTTTGGAATAAAGTACATTGCAACTGATCGGTGAGTGCCCTCTGCTTTATATTCTATTTGTTGTTTGAAATTTCAGTTAAACTCTAACACATATTCTCTGATGTTATGGCCAGCTCAGGTAAGCAAATCTCGTGCATGCTTGCATCTGTGTTTGGCTCCATATCCCCATATCGGGCCGTGTTAAAGGACCCTATGTGTTTGTAAAGATCAGTGGCATCGCTAGGCTAAAGCCCTGAATGATTTCAGCCTAACCTTGAAAGCTTTTTTGATCCCACCAGCGCCGAAATAACAGCAGCCGGGGCCTCTGATAGATCTCTATCAGAGGCCCTAGGCTGCTGTTACTTTGGCGCTGGCGGGCCACGGGAGCGGAATCAGCCGGCACCACTTGCTTGACGTAGGTCCGGACGCCAATCTAGTGACATAATGCCCGCTCTTCATTGGACAGACGGACACACTGGACGGCTGCACGCTCCGGACATGCCTCTCTCCTGCGATCCAGCTCCAGGGATGTCAATCTGCGTCCACTAGCCCACCAAGCCTCTTCCCTGCTGCGCTCCTCCACCTCACACTGCATGCTAGGTGAGTATTGTAACCCCCGGGGGTCACACTGCATGCTGGGTGAGTATTGTAACCCCAGGGGGGTCCATGGTTACTGTGTGTGTTTGGGATGGGGGGATGGTGGTCTGCTGGGATAGTGTGTGTGGGAGTGTGCGTGCGTGGGGGGGTCAGAGTGTGTGGAGTAGTATGGGGGGTTGAGAGTGTGTGAGGAGTAGTATGGGGGGTAAGATTGTGTGTGGAGTAGTATAGGGGGGTCAGTGTGTGTGTGGAGTAGTATGGGGGTGTCAGGGTGTGTGTGGAGTAGTATGGGGGTTAGAGTGTGTGTGGAGTAGTATGGGAGGGTCAGAGTGTGTGTGGAGTAGTATGTGTGGATGGGGGTCAGATGGGGGACTGTGTATGTGGGGGGGCAGGTGGGGACTGTGAGTGGGGGGCAGGTGGGGGTGAGTGTGTGTGTGTGGAGTAGTATGTGGGGATGGGGGGCTGATGGGGGACTGTGTGGGGGGGGGGCAGGTGGGGGACTGTGTGTGAGTGGGGGGTCAGGTGGAGTGTGTGTGGAGTAGTATGTGGGGATGGGGGGGCAGATGGGGACTGTGTGGGGGGAGCAGGTGGGGGACTGTGTGTGAGTGGGGGGCAGGTAGGGGTGAGTGTGTGGAGTAGTATGTGGGGATGGGGGTCAGGTGGCGGGGGGTGGAGGGAGGGCAGATGGGGGACTGTGTGGGGGGGGGACTGTGTGTGAGTGGGGGGTCAGGTAGTGGAGTGTATGTGTGGAGTAGTATGTGGGGGAGTGTGGGTGGGCAGGTGGGGGAGTGTGTGTGCACGCGCGGGGGGTCAGGTGGTGGAGTGTATGTGTGGAGTAGTATGTGGGGGAGTGTGGGGGGGCAGGTGAGGGAGTGTGTGCGCACGCACGGGGGGTCAGGGGGGCAGTGTGTGTGTGGGGGCCAGGGGTGGTAGTTTGTGTGTAGAGGGGTCAGCTTAATTGCAGGCAGAGGTGGGAACTTTATAACTGGTGGATACAGCAAGTGCATTATTACTATGTAGTGGGGAACAGCACTGGACATTATTACTATATGCAGGGACAGCAGGAGGCATTATTTCTATATGGGGCACAGCAGAGGCATTATTACTATATGAAGGCACAGCAGGGACATTATTACTGTATGGAGGCACAGCAGGGGCATTATTACTATATGGGGTGACAGCAGGGGCATTATTACTATATGGGGGCACAGCAGGGGACATTATTACTATATGGGGCAGAGAAGGGGATCCTACATACAGGGGGAAACCTACTTACTTTACTGCACATGGCACCAAGCAGTGTAATTACTACTGTATGGGACCCTATAGGAGGGAAAAAGGGCAGGAAGTTGAATGAAAAGTGCGGAGCCTAAAATGTCTGTCTGGCAGGTTCTAAAAAGACAAATTGCAGCTGGAAGAAATCATCATGGAGGTCTGGGCAGGAGGAAGGAGAGGAAAAAAGAACATCTCAGATCAAAGAAGACGTCACCTGTGAGTCACTGAATGAGGATTTTACATTTTGTAGAACGTTATCTGATAGGAGTTCCCTGAGGTAGAAAAGGTATGGAAACACTGGCCTAGAGAATAGGAGTTTGGGCAGACCTCCCAGAGGCTGTGTTTACAGGGGGAGCTGTGATGGAGCTGCCTGGGCCACTCTTGCAGTGGTGTGCACCACTGGGGTGTATTGCTACCGATGACAGTGACACTGACAGGAGCCCAGGGCAAGTGGCTGCCTATGTCTGCTTAGCTGCAGTTATTGTGGAAGCAAAAGAGGTGGGCTAATAGAGTTAGGGTTACAAGCTTGTGCACTGGGCTCCTTAGCTAACCGCTTATAATAGCACTCAGAGGGCCCGTGCCCCGAATGTTTTAGAACCCTAGCAACACCCCTGGTAAAGATATATAGCTGCTCTGCAATGTACTCTCTGAAAAGTAAAGCAGTAATTACAGGATTCTGTAAGTAAAGGTTTGAAAGCAAAGAAAAGAGGGAATACATAGAACCAGCGGACTTTTGCAGGATCCTGCATATAAAATACAGGAAGGGAGATTACAGTATCAATAGGTTACCCATTACCTCTTTCTCCAACTTGGAAGCATTGTATTACCTTTAGCTGTAAATAGATGAACCTTTTCCTATGTCACTTACAAACACTTAAAAAAGAATGGCCCCTATTACACACTTCTTGTAACCAGTCAGAATACACACTATTAACCACAACCCCTTATATTTATTTTTTAGCCAACCTCAAATGACTGAACTATGCAGGGATTAAGCCAAATTCTCATTAATATCTCTATAAGCCCTTTATGGGGAACTGTATTTAAGGCTGGCGAATCAGGGGTTGAAACTAACTTGATGGTTATAGATATTTTTCCAGGAGGAAGAACAACATGTATATGTCTATGTCTATTAACAGCCAGATGTTGGTGCCATTCCAGATGTTAAAGAAGCAACTCCAAATATGTATGCCGATTTCACCATCTCAGACAATTAGGAAGAATCCAAGCACCTGAAGTCGATGAGCAAAGAAAAAGAAGCGCCAACCCCATACCTAATTAGAATAGTATTGAGGGGCTCAACCTAAGTCACTATCAAACAAGGGGTGCTACTCTGTGTCTAATAATGACTACAAGTATATGAAAAAGGAAAGACAAGACATATGGTAGAGTGCACTCCACAAACAATTCTAAATAAACCAAAAAATATGTTCAATTAATTTTATTACATGAAAACAATATACAAGAAAAACTCCTGACGAAGTCTCCTTGAGGGACGATGTGCATGGGGTTTGTGTCAGGGTGGCTGCTCCATGATTGTCTGAGGTCTTTGGGGTATTGTATTAGTATATTTGGATACATAGGGCTTAGTTGCTTTAGACCTATTTCATACTACTTCGCACTGTTTATTCATTGCTGCTAGGTGTGTCATTGTTGCACTTTATATTGCGTGACTCCCGTTGGGGAGCTGCTGGGATTGTTTGCACTATTTTTGCACTTTTACCCCAGTGCACATTTTTTGGTTACATGTTTAAAGGTAACACTATTTATTCTTTATTTGTGATATATTCTGTTTGCTTTATACACTATGTATCTCCCAATACCCACAGATTTGATTGTATAGAGCTATTGTGTTTTTTATTATACCCAGATCATGGTCACAATATATTGTTTGTGTGCAGCCCCCTGTAGGTTTTATACCTATTTACACCTCTTGGGTTAAACCGTTGATCATTTGTCCCTTTTTGGGAATGTTTTAAAGTGACACTGTCACTTGACTGCTCTCCACCGGTGTTACAGCTTTCATTACTTATTTTATATCACACCTCATGGTGCTTGTTCTGGTAAAAAGTTGTTTTTATCACCTGTGGATTGGTATATGTGGGCGGGGCCTCACAGGCTTTGTGCCACATCGCTCCGCCACTAGCATCACTTAGCCCCGCCACCATCCGTGACATCATCGCCACATAGGCCCCGTCTCCTCGGCAGTCATTGGAAGGGCCCGCCTAAAGCTCAAGGCCCCACCCCCTAGATTGTCCCACACCTATGCGGTGATGACGTCACGGATGGGGGTGGGGCTAAGTGGCACTAAGGGCGGAGCGATGTGGCACATAGGCCACCGAGGCCTCGTCCACATATACAAATCCACAGGTGATAAAAAAAAACTACTTTTTACCAGAACAAGCACCATGAGGTATAGTATAAAATAAGTAATGAAAGCTGTAACATTTACCCTTTATACCTGTGGAGAGCAGTCAAAATGCAAATAGGAGGTGACAGTGTCACTTTAAGTGGTTTTAATTTTGCTTTTCAGTGCTTTCGTTGTTTTTTTTTTTGTATATTGTTATCATGTAATAAAATTAATTGAACATATTTTTTGGTTTATTTAGAATTGTTTGTGGAGTGCACTCTACCATGTGTCTTGTCTTTCCTTTTTCATATACTTGTAGCCACCCCCATACCTTTCATATTAGGGAGTAATAGACTAAAATCTGACTTTTGACTTTCCTTTGTATAAGCCTATTAAAACATTGTCCCCAAAGTGGTGAAGAACTCAAAACACATACAAAGTGGAACAGATTGTTAGCCTTCTGACCTAGCAGTAAAGGTCATCTGCTTTTGATAATGGCTTCAAAGGGAGGACTGTTAAGGATATTATATTTTGCATATTTAGTGAAGCCATTACAATATGGAGCTGACCTAAACAAGTAGAGATATTTACATTCCTTAAGGCTTACATAAGTAAACACTAGTGATACGTAACTAACTCCTTTTGTACCTCAGCCAATAAAGTACTGACATGAGCCTTAGTAGAAGAACACACGCCCCAGGTTATATAAACTGTCTGCCATCTTTGAATGAAGGAGTTCCACCTTAACCATCACTGTGTCAGGGTGCGCATTATAAAATGCAATTTAGAGCAGACAGTCAATATTACAGCACTCTTGAGGTGCATCCATAACACTAGGAAAAATAATCATTACCCACCCTGGAGAGCGGGAGGTAAGAACATGTTATTTGTTTTATCCTCCGCCTCCCTGGACTTCTCCTTTAAACCTTTTCAAGTTGAAAAAAAAAAAAAAATGCTTGATTTCTCTTCTCTCCGAATTGTGGTTTCCATCCAATCCATTTTGAATAAATACAATTGTTTTTCAAAAAAAATATATTTTTTCAGAGGCAACGTGAGAAGCTATTGTCCCATTGTAGGATAGTTTTATTGCAGCTGCTATAACATTACTTTCTGCTAACCATTCAACGTGTCTCTCCATATATACAGTATATACATATTCACTGTATTAAGACTTATCTACCCAAATATTGCAAAAGCAATACATTATATTGTATTATATTATATTATATAATTAAATTATTTTTCTTAAATGGGATGCTACCTTTCAGATTTTAAGGGCAATTCCTTAGTGAGGCTAGGTTCACACAACGTCCAAAAAATGGCCGTTTTTGATCATTTAAAAACGTCAGTTTTTGCCTTTATTAACTTACTGCAATGGCAATGCATTAAAGTGAATGGGAGGACGGACGTTCAATGCACACAACGCATTAAAAAACTGCCGTTGTGTGAACCTAGCCTGAGAATAAACTTTTCTTTTTTTCTTTTGCAGATTTACATTTGAACATATGTCGATATTACTTTACTAGTACTTTACTACTTTATGACACTACTTCTTCACTGAGCCCATATTACATTTAAATGTAAAAATTTCTATAGAAACCTAAATTTGCTAACTAAATATATCAACCTTTGATCTGCATCGTAGCAGATCTGTATTCTGATAGATATTGCCTGTACGATTAAATACCAGAGCCTGAAATCTTCACCTGACATTGAATTATATGGTATTCATCTATTTGTGACAAACTATTTGTGACATGATTTATAATTGGGCGCAAGAGACCAAAATTCTGAGTCAAATGCCCTTAGCTCTGCACTATGTCATTTAGAGCTGAAATGTCCCTGATGCAGATTTTTAGAATGAATTTTCTGTTTCTTGTGATTTTATTTCACCATATGGGATTGAAAAATATTTTAACTTGTGATTCTGCAACATGATTTCCCAGTCCTATTTTGAAACAAATAATATAAAATATACCGGCCACTTTATTAGGTACACCATGCTAGTAACGGGTTGGACCCCCTTTTGCCTTCAGAACTGCCTCAATTCTTGGTGGCATAGATTCAACAAGGTGCTGGAAGCATTCCTCAGAGATTTTGGTCCATATTGACATGATGGCATCACACAGTTGCCGCAGATTTGTCGGCTGCACATCCATAATGCGAATCTCCCTTTCCACCACATCCCAAAGATGCTCTATTGGATTGAGATCTGGTGACTGTGGAGATCATTTGAGTACAGTGAACTCATTGTCATGTTCAAGAAACCAGTCTGAGATGATTCTAGCTTTATGACATGGCGCATTATCCTGCTGAAAGTAGCCATCAGATGTTGGGTACATTGTGGTCATAAAGGGATGGACATGGTCAGCAACAATACTCAGGTAGGCTGTGGCGTTGCAACGATGCTCAATTGGTACCAAGGGGCCCAAAGAGTGCCAAGAAAATATTCCCCACACCATGACACCACCATCATCAGCCTGAATTGTGGATACAAGGCAGGATGGATCCATGCTTTCATGTTGTTGACGCCAAATTCTGACCCTACCATCCGAATGTTGCAGCAGAAATCGAGACTCATCAGACCAGGCAACGTTTTTCCAATCTTCTACTGTCCAATTTTGATGACCTTGTTCAAATTGTAGCCTCAGTTTCCTGTTCTTAGCTGAAAGGAGTGGCACCCGGTGTGGTCTTCTGCTGCTGTAGCCCATCTGCCTCAAAGTTCGACGTATTGTGCGTTCAGAGATGCTCTTCTTCCTACCTTGGTTGTAACGGTTGGCTATTTGAGTCACTGTTGCCTTTCTATCAACTCGAACCAGTCTGCCCATTCTCCTCTGACCTCTGGGATCAACAAGGCATTTCTGCCCACAGAACTGCCGCTCACTGGATGTTTTTTCTTTTTCGGACCATTCTCTGTAAACCCTAGAGATGGTTGTGCGTGAAAATCCCAGTAGATCAGCAGTTTCTGAAATACTCAGACCAGCCCTTCTGGCCAACAACCATGCCACATTCAAAGGCACTCAAATCACCTTTCTTCCCCATACTGATGCTCGGTTTGAACTGCAGGACATTGTCTTGACCATGTCTACATGCCTAAATGCACTGAGTTGCCGCCATGTGATTGGCTGATTAGAAATTAAGTGGTAGCGTGCAGTTGGACAGGTGTACCTAATAAAGTGGCCGGTGAGTGTGTATATATATATATATATATATATATATATATATATATATATATATATATGTATATAAATATATATAGAAAAAAAATATGAAAAAAATGTAGTGGTAACCAAGTTTTACAAAAAATGTGGTCATTTTGAGAAACACCTAAATATTTTAAAAGGATTCAAATAATTTTGGTGGTGTATTATCACATTTGTCACTTTTGAATATTGTGTAAAAATGTCCAAAATCTCCAAATTACCCTAAAGAGGCCCTCTTGCTTCTGTTTAACTTAGAATACAGTAAGTGGGGAAGTTACATGATGGATACCTTCCTCTAGCAAAACCTTCAGCCTCCGCATGTACTGGATGCTAGCACAATGTCTTCCTCCAGAAACACTCACCAGCTGCCGTCATGTACGAAGACCTGAGAAGCAAAACCATCCTTCCGGCCTTACAAGGGGTATAGCTGGCTGATGGTTGTATAATTGCCTACAGGGGGTATAACTGGCTCAAGGTGGCAACTCTGGATACTTGGGGGCTTACCTGGATTCAGAGGATTTAACTGGCTTCAGGAAATATACCGGGCTGCAGGGGGTATAACTAGCTACAGAGAGACATAACTGTTAGAGATGACCAAACTGGGTTCGGGTTCGAGTAGATCCGAACCCGAACGTTTGGTATTTGATTTGATTTGGGGCAGCAGAACTTGAATAAAGCTCTAAGGTTGTCTTGAAAACATGGATACAGCCAATGACTATATCCATGATTTCCACATAGCCTTAGGGCTTTATCCAAGTTCAGCAGCCACCGCTAATCAAATGCCGAAAGTTCGAGTTCGGATCGACTCGAGCATACTCGAGGTTCGCTCATCTTTAATAACTGTCTAAAAGAGGGTATACCTGGTTACATGGTGCATACCTGTCTACATGGGGCATAATTGTCTGCAGGGAGTATCACTGGCTGCAGTGGACGTACTTGGGTACATGGGGTAAAAATGGCTACAAAGGGAAGTTATGGTTACAAGGGGCATTCCTGATTTCAAAGGGTATAAATGACTACAGGAAACATACCTTGCTGCTGAGGGTATAACTATATACAGGGAGCGCTACAGGGGGTATAACTGGCTATCTAGAGAACACCTGGCTACCAGGGGACATACCTGGCTACATAAGGTATACCTCACGGCAGGTGTAGGTTTCTGTCATGGTGTACATCATGGTAACTCATGGCATGGGAGAGGGCCACTAGGAAATACCTGGCTACAAATTGGCATACCTAGATACGTGGGGCACATTTGTCTACATGAGGAATACTGTAACTGGCTGCAGGGGCGTAAAACCACCTACTGTACAGGGGACATATCTTGCTACAGCAGATATGTACTTGGGTACATGGGGCATAATGGGGTACAGGGGGACATACTTGGCTACATGGGTCAAAGCAGACTATAAGGGATACAGCTGGCAACAAGGAGCATATTTGGCTGCAGGGGAATAACTGGCTACAGAAAGTAACTCTGGCTACAGGGGGGCTACCTGGCTACATAGAGCATACCTGACTGTAGTGGATATAAGTGGCTACAGGGGACATACCTAGCTACTGGAGGTATAACTGGCTACAGGGGATAACTATGACCAATGGCTAGGGAGGTATAATATCTGGCTACACTATTATATTCATATTTTTGATGTTTAGAATATTGGACCAACTTTTGGTTCTTAGGTTCATGCCCCTTACCTTGCATTCAGTTTACATGATTATTAATTAAACATTGCAATCATAGGTGGATATGAACAGGGATCTTCAATATTTTTTCTTTTCTATCTGATGTCTTTGAAATTCCTCTCTTAGTATGTTCCCAATTTTGATTCCTACCTTTCAACCGCTTTCTTGAATACATTAAAATTACCCTCAGGTAGAGATGAATGGGATCAGCAGAGATGATTGAGCAGCTTTAGCTCTTTCGCGGTTCACCTGATTTCTCTGGCCAGAGGACACAGGTGAACCATGAAAAGTCTGTCACTCAGTCAGCTCTGCTGATCCCATTCATCTTAACCTGAGGGCAATTTTAATGAAACATGAATAAAGTGTTCAAGTTTTTTTCTTCTGGTTAATGCCGCTTCTTCCATTCTTATATCGATATACTTGCAGTACCGACTCAATCTATGTAATTCTACAGTATTGCCATCCACCTCAACTCTGACCTTACAGTTTTTGATCTCAGATTATGTTAAAGTGAATCTGTGAACCCAGTTGCAACCCATGAGCTTTAGACATAGGCTAATGAATAATGATGCAGTAACAGAAACTTTACTTTTTCTACAGCTGAGGGTTACCTACAAAAGTTACATACAAATACTGGGCTGAAGTGTCATGCAAGTGGGCCTGGGTTCCAGTGCTGGAGCTCACAAGCTTCTGCTAAGGCTCGCAGCTGTAAAGAAGAAAAAAACAAAACAAAACACATAAAGCTCAAGATATAGCACCACAATATGTCAGGTAGTAGAGTGTGGATGGGCCAACAAATTATTTTTAATGCACTGAACAATTAATGAACAAATTTGGAATTACAGTCAATAAAACATAACAATCACTGAGCTCAGGGAGATCAGTGGAAAAAAAATCCAATGGAGTACTCCTTTAGGCTGCATTCACACTACGTATATTTCAGTCAGTATATGTATATTTCAGTCAGTATTGCAACCAAAACCAGGAGTGGATTAAAAACACAGAAAGGATATGTTCACACAATGTTGAAATTGAGTGGATGGCCGCCATTTAATGGCAAATATTTGCTGTTATTTTAGAACAACGGCTGTTGTATTGAAATAATGGCAGTTATTTACTGTTATATGGCGGCCATCCACTCAATTTCAACATAGTGTTTTTAATCCACTTCTGGTTTTGGTTGCAATACTGACTGAAATATACGGTCTGAAATATACGTAGTGTGAACGCAGCCTTAAAGGGAAGCTGTCACCTCCCGTGTCGGGGTGAGAGGCTCCCGACCCCCCGCTACAGCCCCTATACCTGATCCCGCCGAGTCCCGCTTCTGGATTCGGTCAGGTCACGGAGATCTCAGCCGTTGCAGCCCGGCGCGCACGCTGAGAGATGAGTCCAACGCTCATAGAGAATGACGGAGCGCTGGACTCTCCATCATTCTCTATGAGTGTTGGACTCATCTCTCAGCGCACGCGCCGGGCTGCAGCGGCTGAGATCTCCGGGACCCGGCGGGATCAGGTGAGTATAGGGGGCTGTAGCTGGGGGTCGGGAGCCTGTCACCCTGGCACGGGGGGTGACAGGTTCCCTTTAAGAGTCTCTACCGATTGCCCCTATAAGCAGAGTGGGACTTAGGGGGCTACGTATCAGGGTAGTTTGGTGTTCTCCCCATTAGGAGGCACCCCTTGGCAACAGGTTTCCTAATCTGCAGGGATATCTGGCCATTCCAGTGTTTTGAGATTCGGAACCAAGGCTCCACGGGCCCTTTCTTGCATATTAAAATTCTATACGGGGAGACTCCAAAATGAGTAAGTACTTCATTGGATTATTTTTATTGATCTTCCTGAGGTCAGTGATTGCTGTGATTTGTTGGTCTATTTTTCATTGCTCCTGTTAGCCAGAATCCTGCTCCACACTGATGAGAGGAAAATAACCTGAAAGAGCTGTTTGTGGATGGATGCCTGGCTTGGGAAATCCCTTGTCTTATGTCGGAATTACAGTGAGCAATTAGAGAAGGATTAACAATGATTTTAGAGTCAGAACTAAATCAATGAGCAATGACACACACAAACAATTTTTTTTATTGTTGCCTACAATTACACAGGAAGATTATCATTTAAATTTGAGCGATATAACGATTTTCTGCACAATAATCGTCCCATGTAATAGGGCCATATGTCTACCTACAATGTACATTTTAATTCGTTTTATCAGGGTATAAAGTCTACTATAGTCATGAGAGCTTTGGGGAAGGTTTTATGCCGCAGATAAGTGCAATAAAGCCAGGGAAAGCTCTAGATTGATCTTTTTCCAAATTTTATATGGTCTTCTCTTTTTTTTTTTTTTTAAGACTTTTTACAAAACTAACACTTTTGAATGCAATATATCTATCCTAAGATTATATATCTATCCTAAGATAATATATATCTATCCTAAGATAATAAGAAAGAAAATACTAAAAGGGCAGACTAGATGGACCCAGTGGTCTTTTTCTGCCGACAATCTTCTATATTTCTATGTTTCTAATAGGTAAGAAAAAAATGTTAGGAAGTAATATATAGTATTTGTGTAAAATGAAGTGTATTTGACTTTTAGCAAATATTGTACAAGATCATAATATTTTAAAAAAATTATGCAGATTATGAACTTTGAATATTTTATTCATTAGCATATAGTTAAGGTGCAATGTATCTCCTTCCAATTACATGCTAGTGTTTGAACATCATCACATCAAAAAGATGCTCAACAAGAATGTCCCTTTGATTCCCCATTTAAGTGTAAAATAAAATGATCTTCATTTGCATTAAAGTCTTGTAATTTTACTAACTTGCTGAAATGAATCCATAATCACAAAATGGATAAACAAAGTTTCTTGGTACAGATCCAAGCATTTGTGCAGCATCGACAGGTGTTATAAGCTTTCCGAAAGATTAATTATAGGCAAGCAAGAAAGGACATGTGTGCCTTATATTGGGAATGGGAGTGAGTAGCTTTAGTTCCAAGTAATTTGAAGCAAGATGTTACAATGTATCGGCAGTTATGTTCTATTCTTCTGAAATAACTTTCATTGTGAAGGATTTTGCCTAAAGCATTTAGAATCATATGCCATATGTAGTGCATGTGTGTGTCTGTAAGGTTCCCTCAAACTCTCAAACTACCAGGCAGAAAAAATTGTTCATCCATGTTGACAGGCCACAGATAAGGGCTAAGATAAAATAATTGCACAGTCGAGTTATGTTACTATTAGTGATGAGTGAACATCCCGATGTTCGGTTTGGATCCTGAACACGGACATAAAAAAAAAATGATTGTGATCGGTTTGTGTTCGTCAAACACTCACGAACAAATAGCGAATGCACAGTAGAAGCGTACGTTGCGGTCTAGAAATATGCTCATGCATACAGATTATCAGACGCAAAGCATAAAATACGCAATTGTGAGTTTGAATATGTTCAAAAATGATTATTATAACTTTTGCGATCATTAAACAAATTGTTCATAATCGGCGAACACGAACAATTAGCGTCATGTTTGTACGAACATAACATTTACGAACATGTTCGCTCATCACTAGTTACTATTGTCCTTAACTATTATCCATATAGCCACTGTGTAGCAGTAAGGTGGACTGAGAATGACTCCTGAGGTCCTGTTAGAATGAATGTTGTCCTGGGAGTATGAAAAGCATTGAATCATTGTAAACAGAAAGTTTTGCAGCACTATAGGCCATTTGTCCTGGTGTGGCAAGGTTTTAAAGCAAATGTACCATCAGTACATTTGTTTTATATTTTGCAGATAGAATGGCACCGGCGCCAGGAAGCCCCTTTATGACGTTGCTCCATTAGAATAAGTGGAGCTGCATCATAGAGGGGCGAGGGGTTCCTCCCATTGGGGGCGGGCCAGACTGCCTCCAGTGCTTCACCCCCAGCCGCTGCCCAGGAATAGAACAGCGCTGTATGTGGTAACCGGGCCGCGGTTTAAAAAAAGGATCACGGCACCGGCTTCCCACATTTTATCAATGTGCAAAATTTAAAGCAAATGTACTGATGGTACATTCGCTTTAACATTTTAGAAGCTGTTTTTTATTTAAAGAAACTCCTGCTGTCCTATCTCAGGGTAGCATAAAATAGTGACAGAATGATGTATTGCCTACATTGTTCTGTGCAGCTGATTCGGAGATATCCTCCTGAATAACATGGACAATAAGTGGTCCTCTCCACTTTGTGCATGAGCTCAGTAGTCCTGGATATTTATGAGAAGCAGAAAACTCCACCCACCAGCTGCTGATTGGCAGTTATCTATCCATGCTGTGTATAGGCAGTCAATTGTCAATCAGCAGCTGCAGGGCAGGGGGAGTGGTGTGGCAAGGATCCTATTCTCCTGCATATTAGGAGAACAGCTGAACAGAATGATGGAAGTAATACACCCATCTTTACAACATTTATATCACTAGTTTATGCTGCCCTCATTTAAGGCAGTAATAGATTACTTTTAAATAGGCTGCTAGGTGCCAGAATTTTTCTATGATCTTAATGACTGCTTTCAACCCCAAGCCTCTTGTGTCCTTCTAAAGAAAATGTCTTCTTAAAATTACCCTATGCTTTCTGGTATCTCTTTACCAATTAAACCAAGACACATGTTCATTTGTTCATAGTTAACTTAATATGTGATGCAATATTTATTCTAATATTTATTATTTGCATGTGCTGCATGTGGTGTAGGATTGTACAGATGTAGCCAGGGTTAACATGATCCCTGACGCAACAATTGTGTCAGGGAGCTATGCTAAGTCAATTAGAGTGTCGAGTTAAATGCGTCATTGTGATCAAGTTAACCCTGGCTATATCTGTACCTGCTAATGGAATATAGAAAACTCCTTCTAGCTACTCCTTCTAAAATGGGGATGTCTAGGGACATACTTCCCTTAAAGGGTTAAATATCAGAAACCATTCAGCATGACAAATCTGTAATAAAGGGGCAAATTCTTTTCCCTAGCATTGTACCTTAGTGTGACATGAGCAGAGGAGCTCTATCAAATTTCACCTCAGCATTGGTTAGTGATAAGCAGAAGAAATGACAAAAGTAGATGGTTTCTATGGAAACAAAGTAAAGCTAAATATTTCAGTAAGTTGCAATAACACCACTGGCCAAATGCTACATAAAAAAGAAGGTTACAATAGAATACAGGAAAATAATCATGTGAGGGATTCTAAAATTGTTGCCTGTCCTTCAATAAAACTAATGATAACAATTATAGGAAATTTTGGAAATAAAACGCCCAGCCATTGTGTTTCCAGAACAGATACATTAAAAAGATTTTTGAAAACTTTTAAACATTGTTGTATTAAAAATTGGGTCACGTAGAAATAAAACTAGACATGTTTAGTGATTAAAGAAATCTATGAACCCATAAAGAAAGAAAACACAGTCACTTTATGATTAGGTTAATAATTTAGAAGTAGAACTAACTAACAATTAACTGCAAATTAAGGCTATGTTCACACAACGTACTATTTTTATTTTATATTTTTTTTAAAGAATGTCCATTGTTTTCCATAAAAACAACTGCTGTTCCTTGCATATTGCAATGAAATGCACTGAAGTCAATGGAATAACGATCATTGTTTTCACACAATGCATTGAACAACGGCCGTTGTTGCATTGACTTTAATGCATTTAATTGCAGTATGAAAAGAATGGCCTTTGTTTTAATGGCAAACAACGGACATTATTCTTCATATTAGTATGTTGTGTGAACATAGCCTTAAAGAGTACCAGTCGGTATAACCGTAGAAATCTAAATCAACGGGGGATGTGAAATAAAGCAAGTTTGCTATATTTATTATTATTATTATTGTTATTATGCTGTAAAACAAAGCTATACTCACCATAAATCCAGGTCCAGTTTCCTGAAGGCAGCATTTTTGTCTTGTGCTGTTTGAAAAAAAAGAGACTAAACATATGAAGTCCTGGCAAGTACAGAGAGTAACAGCCCAATGTGTCTGTCAATTACATGACCTTCTCTCTGAGCGCTCAGATGGCATGGGAAACTCTGGACTTTCTGTGTTTAGACTCTTTAAAAAAAAAGTCAGAAATTAGGAAGTGCCATGGGTCCTTCCCGGAGGGATGTCTGGCTAGTCCTGTGTTTTGACACTCTTAAATGAGGCTCCACTGTCTCTTCTTTTGCATAATAATGATAATGACCATTATTAGCGGTTGTCTTTTTAACAAGACGGCCGCCTTTACCTGATATGTTCTTGAAGTGGAAACATAGCTTTAGGCCATGTTCACATTAGGTATAACACCAGCCGTTCTGTGAACCAGCCGGTACTGAAGTATCGGCCGGATGATCTTAATTTCTTCTGAATTCGGATGCAGGGGCATCCGCCCGCAACTGAATTCCCTGCTGCACACAATGGAGCATGTGGCCAGAGCCGCACGCTCCATTGTGTGAACTGACAGGTTCTCTGCGGCCGCTATTCAATGAATGGCCACTAGCAATCCCAGCTGGAGTGTTTACTATGTGTATACACTCCAGACAGCATTCCCACCAGCTGCAGCACGATGTAAGTTAAGTATTAATCATGGCCATGTTGCAAATTGGCAACAACAGCCGTGATTAATAATTAACTAACGTTGTGTAAACATGGCCCTATAGTATAAGAAATTTGTCTTGCAGTATACAAAAAGCACTGGCGAAAATATATAAATCGTATGGGGCGGCATTGAGCAATGAAAACACAGTTTAGTGTTGACAATATGGGTCAAAATATTGGAGGAACATAAATTGTCAAAAGAAAGAATCAAACCTGCTGAGATGTCCCTATAGTGCATGGGTTTCTTACCTTTATCCTTTACACTGTTTTTGTGATAGTAGTAGTCAATTCAATATGCTAATGAGGCATTTTGGTGAACTTGGGGCGGGGCTACTGTCCTCCTATCAGTCAACCTAGGTTTCCCTATCCTCTTCTAATAGATATTCGTCTAGCACTCTGCAGAGAAAGGGAGAGGGGGGTGGGTTGGAAATTATGATGGTTGCTTATTTTCTATCTGTAATAATATTTGCAAGACACATCAATAAAAAGTTTAAAAAAAAGTTTAAAAATAGGTGTGTTTTGTTTATTTTGTAGCAATTTTAAAAATGCAAAGTGAATGAACAGAAGGTAAATGTAAAATGTTAATCAATACCAAATTGTTTGCAACACTAATTAACAGGGCTGGTCTCAAGTACCTCCCCCTTGTCCATTTTATAGCTATAGAAGAAGCCAGCATAATACACCCCCCTTAGACTTTGTTCACACATTTTTTAAGCTCCGTTTAAAATGACATCCCTCATTTTGAGTCTAAAATTACGTATGTCATTTAGCTGTTAGTAAATTAATCTAGGTTTGGTGGACTAATTGTCCTTTTGGTGTGTCTTTAATTGAAAAGTCCATTGAATTTATAAGTTAAACGGTAAAAGGATGGTGAAAAAAGAATTCACATGATCATTGTTTTTATGTCCGCGCAGATAAAGTCGGTCATTTTATACACTGTGTCCACTGGACGTCCGTCATCCTATTCACTTCAATGCATTGCAGTCAATAAAATCTTGGCAAAAACGGATGTCTTTTTAAATAGAAAAAAACGGACATAATTTATCTTTGTTGATGTGTGAACATAGCCTTAGGCTATGTTCACACAACGTTTAACAGCATTGCTGGTAAACTGCTGGCCGCCGGGGTGCATTCAACCCATTCCTGCAGCCCATACCTCTTTATTGGCTGCAAGAACATTCTATTTTTAATTTGCAGGCACTGTCGGGTGTGCCCACAAATCAATTAGCCATTCACTTCAATGTAATGTCTGGCCACCCCCGCACATTACATTGTGTGAACAGCTATTATTTCCGGACGCTGTTCGGTGGACATTTTCTAAAAATGGGCGTTAGAATAACGGTGTGAGCACAGCGGGCGGCATTGCATTGACCACAAAGCAATGCCTCTGCATACGGTAAAGAGCGGACGCTGATTCCATAGCAATCAGCATCCGTTCTTTATTGAAAAATTATGTTGTGTGAACAACAACAGCCTTACTCTGGTTTCTTTCCTTTTACCAGTTCAGACAACATAAAGGAACACCAAAATTGAACACTGCTTTATAACTAATAACAAAATAGTTTCTTGTTCACAAAGCAGTTTACTTCTGTTTCTATTGAATTGTATTATTATGTTATTAAGGTGGTGAAAGTTAAACCAGCTAGCAGAATTAGTTATTTTCTAGCAGCGTGAAGAGAAGTGAGGTTTTTATGTCTTGCAGCATTAAAAATGTAAGATCTTAGAAATCCAGAAAGAGAAGAAAATGAATTCCGATCAAGTTCAGTTTTAATAAAAACTCAGCATGTGAAAACACCGACTCTTTCTTTTTAATAAAAACAACGCTTCTGGTGTATACAATATTGTCTGGGTAAAATGAGGATTATAAATACAAAAGTGCTTCTTGTTGATTATAAGTGAGAAAGATGTTTTTATCATTGAACAGAATAAAGTTTGCCGTGTATATTAATGTTTAATATTCATCTGTGGGCTTTATAGAAATAGGAAAATTAAAATGGTGACAAATATTAGCAGTATGAATGATGAAACCATTCTCAGAAATGTAGCAACAGTTTAACAAATATCTCCCCCCCCCAAAAAAAAAATATATAAATATATATATATAAAAAAGGCCATATACTGTACAAATAATTATGCGTGTGTGAATGAACCCACATCCTAAACTTCCTATTACATGGGACGATAAAAGGGAGCAAGCGAGCACTGACCTGTCAGGTTGGCACTCGCTTGCTCCTCGACCACCACCCCCTTACTGCCAGCGCTATTACACGCCCAGACAGTGAGCGGTAAAGTGCAGGAGGGCAGCAGGGAGCTTTGGAGGGGGCTGTCCAGGCAATCTTTAGATCGTTCGGGCAGCCCATCGGAGATAACGGCAGTCTGCGGCTGCTGCTCCAATTACACGGAGCGATGGCAGCAGATCGTTGTCTTTCAAAAAGTTGAAAGGCGTTAAAACACAATAATCAGCTGACATCGTGCATGTTGGCCGATCGTTGGCTGATCGTTGCCGTTACCGTCAATAATGGCCGATAATCAGCCAAATATGGCCGATAATTGCTTTCTGTAATAGGGCCATTAATCGGCTGCTAATTTAATGGTGCGGACAAAAGTGAATAGCTGAAATCTGCAGCCTCTGAGCTCCCAGTTAACAAAATCGTGCAACAATCTAATATACCTTGATAATTGTCAATGGTAAATGGTCATTTAAATTAGATGGCTATCATTTAACAGCAAATAATAGCTTTTTTTTTTTTTTTTTTAAAACAGTGGCTGTTATATTACAAATAACAGCATTTTTTTTTTTAAATAACATCCGTTATTTGCTGGTAAATGATAGCAATCTAGTAAAAATGTCATTTAACATTGAACATAGCCGTAACCTGTGCTATCGTAAATGTACTAGACAAAACTCATTATCCAAAATGTATCCAAAATTGCTTGGAATGACTTTGGTCTTCTCCTTTGCTGTCTCAGCGAGCACTATGCAGTGAATAGAGTGCAGTGGCAATGCTCCTGTTTCTATTGTACTTTCCCACTTCACTTTCCCCAGTTACAGATGAAACCTATGATTTAAAAAAAAAAAAAATTAATGGAGGGGAGTAAAAATTCCCAAGTGGTCTTTAAGGGGGCTCCCAAACACATCTTTTTGTGGCATTTTTATTTTACTTTTGGTTTTTATTTTAATTCATTTATTTTTTGCCTCGTTTTTTAGATGAACAGAAAGTTTCCTTCGAGCTCTATGGAAGGGAAATGCCACAGTTTTTAGAAAAAAAAAAGCGAATCCTAGCAGTGAAGAAAAACGGCATTTAAAAAAAAGGCATGTAAGCATAGCATTTCATAAAATTCCTATTCATTCACAGCTAACATATGACCGCTGTGTTTAAAAAAAAAAAAAAAAGAGCCATTGTGGGGGAGATTTATCAAACATGGTGTAAAGTGAAACTGGCTCAGTTGCCCCTAGTAACCAATCAGATTCCACCTTTCATTTCTCACAGACTCTTTGGAAAATGAAAAGTGGAATCTGATTGGTTGCTAGGGACAACTGAGCCAGGTTCACTTTACACCATGTTTGATAAATCTCCCCCTGTGTATCCAGCTGTTTGGCCTTGTGAGAAATAATATGTTAACATAAATAGTAAACAAACTAAAGTTTGACACACTGAAAAATTGGGAAAAAACACATAGGGGTGCCTTCACACAAATTGCAATACGGTACATGGCTTTTTTTTATTTTTATTATTTTTATGCATTTGTTAAGTAGTTGGGGTTGGGGTTAAGTAGATGGTCATGGCATTAGTCTCTCCCCCCATATTTTGCCTTGTAAGAGATAACATATGGAACAACAACAATTTACATAGTGCCTGTCTTTGATTCTTATATTTATTTTATACTGCATTCTTTGAATAATCCTTATCCAACTGTACAGATTATCCTTATATGTTAATGTATCATGGATGCCTGCTATGGAAACTTTTTATTTGTAGTAGTCTATAACTTGTTATTTAAATTCAAGAATATACAGTGGGGAAAAAAAGTATTTAGTCAGTCACCAATAGTGCAAGTTCTCCTACTTAAAAAGATGAGAGGCGTCTGTAATTTACATCATAGGTAGACCTCAACTATGAGAGACAAAATGAGAAAACAAATCCCAAAAATCACATTGTCTGATTTTGTAAGAATTTATTTGCAAACTATGGTGGAAAATAAGTATTTGGTCACCTACAAACAATCACGATTTCTGGCTCTCACAGACCTGTAACTTCTTCTTTAAGAGTCTCCTCTTTCCTCCACTCATTACCTGTAGTAATGGCACCTGTTTAAACTTGTTATCAGTATAAAAAGACACCTGTGCACACCCTCAAACAGTCAGACTCCAAACTCCACTATGGTGAAGACCAAAGAGCTGTCAAAGGACACCAGAAACAAAATTGTAGCCCTGCACCAGGCTGGGAAGACTGAATCTGCAATAGGCAACCAGCTTGGAGTGAAGAAATCAACTGTGGGAGCAATAATTAGAAAATGGAAGACATACAAGACCACTGATAATCTCCCTCGATCTGGGGCTCCACGCAAAATCTCACCCCCTGGGGTCAAAATGATCACAAGAACGGTGAGCAAAAATCCCAGAACCACACGGGGGGACCCAGTGAATGAACTGCAGAGAGCTGGGACCAATGTAACAAAGCCTACCATCAGTAACACACTACGCCACCAGGGACGCAGATCCTGCAGTGCCAGACGTGTCCCACTGCAGACAATGTTCTTTTCTGGATTTGTTTTCTCATTTAGTCTCCCATAGTTGAGGTGTACATATGGGGTCAATTACAGGCCTCTCTCATCTTTTTAAGTGGTGGAACTTGCACTATTGGTGACTGACTAAATACTTTTTTTCCCCACTGTATTATATAAAATATTTGTGTTATGTATGTCAAATACTCGAAAAATGTTTTTCTACCATGCTTCTATACTGAGGCATGATTGCTAGATGATATCCACACACAGAGATTTAATGCAAACTACTGGGAGATTCTAATAACAATAATCATTATTGTCATACATATCTATGTTCTGTCTCATGGCAAATATATTTACACATGAATGTTGACAGTGATTTGCATCTGTTTAAGTGCAGGAAAAGCAGCCAGTAACCAGCATAGAGAGAATTAGAGAAAAGTCAATCACTAAAAACTAAATAAAAAGGTGGAAGGGAAAAAATAAAATAAATAATATTTTATATATATATATATATATATATATATATATATATATATATATATATATAAAATATTATTTATTTTATTTTTTCCCTTCCACCTTTTTATTTAGTTTTTAGTGATTGACTAAAAACTAAATAAAAAGGTGGAAGGGAAAAAATAAAATAAATAATATTTTATATATATATATATATATATATATATATATATATATATATCGTTTGTGTGTGTGCATAGCTCTGTAGAAAAATGTACACACTACAGTGACACAGTACAGCTGTAAAGAACCTGCTGGCAAGATTATAATCTAGAAGCTTGATACTACTGAACAAGTTATGATTGACATACATGACTGAAAGCAGACCTATCAGCAGGAAGGGTGTAAATAAGCACAGAGCTAGATAGGACTAGTCGTCATGATTCCTACAATATGATAGTCCTTTCTACAGCAGAGATATAAGCCTTTTTTGTTAATGTATAATTGAGGCTCAAATTCTCCAGCATGGTAAAAGCCCAGCCTATGTTCTTTTTATCTAGTGTCTGTCAGTCAAATGGAGTCAGTACAGTTGATGTGTCTCTGAGTAGTAATTGTCAAGTCTTGTCACAGATTCTCAATGGGATTTAGGTCTAGACTTTGACTGGGTAATTCTAAAACATGAATATATTTTGAGCTAAGCCATGCCATTGTAGATGTTGCCATAAATTTGGGGTCGTTGTCCTGCTGGAAGGTGAACCTCCTCCCTGGTCTTTGCAGCCTCTTGCAGGGTGTTCTCCAGGATTGCCTTGTAGTTAGTTCCTACCATCTTCTCGTCAACTCTGACCAGGTTCCCTGCCTCTGCCTAAGAAAAGCATCCCCACAGCATGATATTGTCCCCGCCATGTTTCACGAGGGTGATGGTGTGTTCAGGGTGATGTGCAGTGTTAGTTTTCCACCACATACAGCATAGTACAGATACTACCTTCTGAGCTGTGGTTCTCTTCAACTCCTCCACAGTGACCATTGGCTTCTTGGCTACTTCTCTAGTTAGTGTTCTCCTTGCCTGGGGTGTCAGTTTCGGGGGATGGCCATGTCTTGGTAGGTTTCCAGTTTTACCATTCACCTTTAATTTTTGGATTATGAATACAACTGTGTTTTTTGAGATGCCCAGAGCTTGAAATATTTTTTTATAAGATATCCCTGTTTTTCATTTTTACACAACTTCCCTGACCTGTCTGGGGTGTCCCTTAGTTTTCAAGTTGCTGTTTGATTACTAGTGTTCTCTAATAAACCCCTGAGGCCTTCACAGAACAGCTGAAGTTATGCCAAGAATAAGTTGCTCTATTTACTACAATATGTGGCTGACTTTTTGAGGCAGTTGGTCACACTGGATACAAATGCACATAACATGACACCAGTTTTATTTACAGTATGTTTAAAAATGTGAAAATCGTATATCATCCTTTCACAATGAATTTGCTTTGTTTTGGTCACACGAAAAATCCATGTAAAATACTTTTAAGTTTGTGAGTGTAGCATGTAAAAAAAAGTTTAAACATTCGAGGGGTATGAATAATTTTTAAGGCACTGTAACAGACAAACTGGTAGTGTAGTGTCCGGTACAGGTGGTCCACTTAGTCTTATGTTGCCTGGGTAAAGGTGACTCTGTCAGGATGAAGCTGCCTTTTTGCACTTGCACCACTTGGTGTCTCACTTTCCCCTAAAGTCTCTATTAAACGGGGCAATGCAGAGGACCAAAGAGTGCGGTCAGCGTTCGCTTGCATCTCGTTCCCCGCTCGCTGCTGGCTCTATAGCACATGTCGGCATAAGAGCCAGGGGGAAGGGGGTTGCGGGGAGCTGGAGGGGGGCCTTCCCAGGTGATCGTTAGATCGTCCAGGCAGCCCATAGAAGATAGCGGCAGTCTTCTACTACATAAGACGATTATCGGCCGTAACGGCCGATATCTGCCAAATGTGGTCGATAATCGTTTCGTGTGATAGGGCCTTAACTGTACTGTCAGAGCACAAGGTGTAACTGTTCCACTCTATCTCTTCTATTCTGACCAATCACAGGTGCAGGTGCTTCACACAGTTCTTAGCCAACTGCTCTTCTTTTATCTCCTCTTTCCTACACAACCTCACCAATAGGAGGTTAGACCCGGCCACCCTTATATAAGCTTAGGTCCTGGTGGGGGGTCTTGGTTGGTTCTAGAGAGAGACAGCCAAAGAAAGATTTTTTATGAAAGAGACTCTTGATCAGATGCAGTGCTAGATCAAAAGGAGGGGTAACCATCCTCTAGGAACCACATTGTCCACACCAGGGATCCTTCTAAAGTTTCTGGACAGTCTGGAGGTAGGGTGGTGTGGTGCTGGTTTAGTTATATTTGTATTGCATAGTTGTTGATATGTCTATGGAAATTTGGTACATTTTGGGAGATTTTATTTTATTTTCTTATGTAAAAAATAAATAAATAAATAAAGGAATTAAAAAAAAAGTTTCAGGACAGTCTAAAGAAGGTACGGGACTGATCTTCAGTAAGACAAAGTGTGTAGGTATCGCACGGCTATAGACGTCTGCTACATCCAGTTGTAAAGACCTGGAGCTCATACTACCCAACCTGTAACGCAGAAGTCATTCAGATATATAGATATCTATTAGTGAGTTTGAATATTCTTCTCTACTATTCTCCACACTGATCCCAACAGACAGTACATTTCTATCTTGGACAAAGCTCCCAAAAGGGTCCCTACACTTTATCTGAACAATCTTTACCTCTACTCCTATCTTTACTCTTCAGTCACTACCTCTCACACTACAGCCACTTGTACCTGTCAAGTTCTGAGCATTGTTACCTGTATAACACTGAAGTTTGCCAGTAAAAGTCACATTTGGTTAAGTGTTGAACTTTGTCCTATTTTTGTTGCCACACCCGCACCCACACCTTGTGCTAAACCTTTAAGTGCCCGTGTCCAGGGTAACAACACTCCTGGACACCATGACAAGTGCCCCATAACACCTTCAGCACCCTGGGCCATGGAAGAAGGAGATGGAGTAATAAGGCTCTATGGCAGATCATGTTAATAAACAACATTGGCAGCTTTATTGTCAGGTGCAAAGACATAATCCAAATATGTGGTCAACAGTCTAGATGTTCAAAGGACAGAATGTGATGATAGCTTATAACAACAAAAAGCAAAAAAAACTGTGTGAGACTTTTATATATTTAAAAAAAAAATCTCAGACACTCACCTATGTGGGGCCAATGGGGGGATTTTTTTTGTGTGTGGGAGAAATGGGAAGGGGAAGGAGCGTGTGTAGTGGGTTGTAATACATGTATAGTGCTGAATTTATATGAGATAGAAGTATATTTTTTTGTTCTAATATGTGAAAGCAATATAAGATAGTCTCGGCACTACTTGCTACGGCAATGAACCATACATTGCAGGTGATATGGACACACGGTGGAGGTGGCTTATAATGCAACAACTGAGTGGTGCTCAACTTATAAGATAGTCTCTTGTGTGAAATTAGCAGCTAGAATAATTCAGTGGCACTCACCAGAATAAGTTGCAAAAACAGTGGAAATCTTTATTTCATTACTGGTCACTGGGATGGGTGCAGACGGGCGACGATCGTTTCGCGTGCTCAGCTGAGCACGCGAAACGATCGTCTAATATGTGAAAGAATGTGAGTTATGTGTTTTAATTGATGAAAATTGTATAAATAAAGATTTGAAGAGAAAATAGGTAGCATTTCTAGCATTAATCCTTCTTCCGATCCTTAACATCAATAAGCATTTTTAGCCACTAAAAATGTATACAATTCTATCAAAATGGTTCTGCAATCCTGTGCGGGTTTACTTAGCGGAGCAATTTCATGGATGCAGTAGAGTTTTAGTGCAGGCATGTGATTCATCCCTCTTTTAGTGTACTATGGCCGGACTATCTCTTTTTAAGCCTTCTAAAGTACTACTGAGGAAATTTCTATTACATGGTTATAAAGCATGACGTATTTCATATAGGTGATCCGTTGGTTGGGTATCCTTGATATAAAAAGACCAACATTTTAGGACAGAGAAAGATAGAGAAGAAGCAAATGTAGCATACTGAAAGTGGAATAAATATTCATTGTAGTTCACTTGTCAGAAAAGATGAGACATTTACAAGTTCAAATCTTCACTGACAAAAAAATGTCAAGCATCTGAGCACTTTCAAGTCTCATGTCTTGGTGTCACTTAGCTCACACAATAGAATATTGATCGAGAGTTTAATTGAAGTCTTTGATCTTCGGTCATGTTTGGTGAAAAAAGTTTGTTAATGCTGCGTGTGACTGTCAATGACAACAACCCGTGTATTCACCACAAAGTTGTGTTTTATGTTTTCTAATCATCATAGATTCTTTTATCATTGTTATTCTTTTCGAGTTAGCAGAATAAAGAATAGTTTTCCAGAGAAGAAGGGGCTGTCCAGTTCAGAAAATTAATGGATCCCCTTTGTTGGCCAGGTAGGGTTATCAACCTCTAAAAGAATTAAACATTCATTAGTTTTACGTGTAATATACATAATTTAGGCCTAACATTACGACCACTAGTGATGAGCGAGCATGCTCGTTCGAGCTTGGTACTCGATCGAGTATTAGGGTACTCGATGGTACTCGTTACTCGGACAAGCATCTCGCTATACTCGAGAAAATCGCACTATCCTTTTCATGTAAGTTTGGGCGCTATTTCTCAGCCAATAAACATGCAGGAGACTCTTTGGTACATCCTGCGATCACATGGGACCCATACATGTCGATAGCAGCGATTGGTTGGCCAGATCAGATGACCCTGCCATATAAAAAGTGCAGCTGGTAGTGCTCGCTTCAGACGTATGCTGTGAGAGATTAGGGACAGAGCTGCTGCTTCTCAGGGAGAGCGTCAGTGTAGGATTTAGCGTTTCAGTAGGCAGCGAATACTAGCAATACAAACAAAAAGCCCTTCAAATCATTTTTTAATAGTATTACTACAGACTGCTGGCTGGGACTTGCAGTGCTGCTACCACAATTTCAGCAGCACATTGTGGTGATCGGCTGCTGGCATAAAGGGGACATTAGGTGTTGCATACAGACCCCTAAGAAGTGCTCAGTCTACTCTTTTTTGATTTTTGGCTGGTGGTGCTGCTGTACTACATTGTATTGCTGGGATTTGTGGTACACCTGCATAGAACTTCACTGCTCATTGGATGGGGGTGTCAGAGAGTGTGTATAGGTCCAGCCACTACCAGATTGTACCGTACAGCCCCCCTAAACTATTGGGTACTAAACTGTATTGTGGGATTTGTAGTACACCTTTATAAAACTTCACTGCTCATTGTAAGGGGGTTTAGAGAGTGTGTATATGTCCAGCCACTACCAGATTGTATCGCACAGCCCCCCAAAACTAGTGGGTACTACATTGTATTGCTGGGATTTGTAGTACACCTGCATAGAACTTCACTGCTCATTGGAAGGGGGTGTTAGAGAGTGTGTATAGGTCCAGCCACTACCAGATTGTATCGCACAGCCCCCCAAAACTAGTGGGTACTACATTGTATTGCTGGGATTTATAGTACACCTGCATAGAACTTCACTGCTCATTAGAAGGGGGTATTACAGAGTGTGTATAGGTCCATCCACTACCAAATTGTATCGCACAGCCCCCGAAACTAGTGGGTATTACATTGTTTTGCTGGGATTTTTAGTACACCTGCATAGAACTTCACTGCTCATTGGAAAGGGGTATCACAGAGTGTTTATAGGTCCAGCCACTACCAGATTGTATCGCATAGCCCCCCAAAACTAGTGGGTACTAGATTGTATTGCTGGGATTTGTAGTACACCTGCATAGAACTTCACTGCTCATTGTAAGGGGGTATCACAGAGTGTGTATAGGTCCAGCCACTACAGGATTCTAGTGGGACCCCAAGTATTTTTCCTGATTTCGGTATTTCATACGCAAGGTCTATCTGAGTTCACAACTGCTTGCACAGAGTAAAGGTAGTTTCACAGAGTGTGTATAGGTGCAGCCACTACTGGATTGTATCCCAACGATTCACGGGGTCTCATGGTAGATATTGATATTGAATCCGCAGCAGTGTGAACAGGTGATCACTTGGATAGGGGCTAATGTGTCCAGTAACTAATCCACCACCCAGTCTTCCACGCAGTCCAACTACTCTACCCAAAGGAGTGGAACCCTTGCTCCAGCAGCTCAGCCTCCTTCCCCACAGCCTGGCCCCTCCAGGAAAAGAAGGGATACAGATCCACCACCATGCTCTCATAAAATCTTTTCTGGACCCTTCCCTGAGTCTGAGCACATTTATTACAAAATTGTAACAAAGACTGCACAGTGTTTTGCTCATTCTGGAAAGATGAAGCTCAGTGATACACAACTCTGAAAATTGTCCAAAGGTTGCGGCAATATCTTTCTCCTTAAGAGTGGATTATTGGTTTTGTCTGCTCATTCCCTGCCACAGGGGCCTGCAGATCCTTGCACTGTAAGGAGATACATACTCCTCTGGCTGTGAAGGGGCAGAACATGGCAGAAAATTGTCTTTCAAAAACAGGGGAAATAAAATGAAGCAAGCTGACCTTGCCCATCTTTCCAAATGAAATATGAGAAGGGTCTTCAAAAATGCACAAACATGTGTTTCTTTTATTACCAAATAGTGCTACAATGAACAATGCAAAATTTGCTGTCTAATTCTGCGTTTGTTTCTCTCATTTGGTTTAAAAATTTCTTACAATTTTTAAACCGAGTGGTATACTTTGTCAGTATTCTGTTCTTAAGTGTGTGTCTGTATACAGACCTGCGTGTGTCTGTATACAGACCTGTGTCTGTCTGCTGGCATAAAGTGATAACAAAAGAGGAAAAAGGAAAAAAAATCAGACCCTGCTCAAACTAAAGAAACAAATAACAATTCTAGTTGTTGGGCAGCACATAATTTAGTACGGCAGGACCTCAAGTGATGATCCATTTGCATGAGACAATTGCCAGATCCTCAAGGAATTAAAACCAGGATGCCAGAGGCACATCACTAAAAATTGAAAATCAAAACAGCGGTGGGGGGAGAGGTGCAGGGAATGTTACTCCAACTGCTACAGTCAAAGTCAAATTTAAAATAAAGCTATCATGTTGGCTACTGCTGGGCCTTAACTGGCATCCATGTTGACTACTGCTGGGCCTTAACTGGAATCCATGTTGATTACTGGTGGGCCTTAACTGGCATCCATGTTGACTATTTCTGGGCCTTTACTGGCAGCCATGTTGATTACTAGTGTGCCTGCCCTTGCCTCCATATTTACTACTGGTGTGTCTGCTGGGCCTTTACTGGAATCCATGTTGACTACTGGTGTGCCTGCCCTTGCCTCCATGTTGGCTACTGCTGGGCCTTAACTGGCATCCATGTTGACTACTGCTGGGCCTTCACTGGCATGCCTGCCCTTGCCTCCATGTTGGCTACTGCTGAGCCTTAACTGGCATCCATGTTGACTACTGCTGGGCCTTATCTGGCATCCATGTTAACTACTGCTGGGCCTTTACTGGCATCCATGTTGACTACTGGTGTGCCTGCCCTTGCCTCCATGTTGGCTACTGCTGGGCCTTTTTCTTATATTTGTATAGCGCACGCAGATTCCGCAGAGCTTCACCTATCTGTATGTTTTTGGGTGTGGGAGGAAACTGGAGTACCCGGAGGAAACCCACGCAAACACAGAGAGAACATACAAACTCTTTGCAGATGTTGTCCTTGGTCGTATTTGAACCCAGGACTCCAGCGCTGCAAGAATACAGTGCTAACCACTGAGCCAACATGCTGCCCTTGCCTCCATGTTGACTACTGGTGTGCCTGCCATTGCCTAAATGTTGGCTACTGCTGGGCCTTAACTGACATCCGTTTTGACTACCAGTGTGCCTGCTCTTGCCTCCATGTTTGCTACTGCTGGGCCTTAACTGGCATCCATGTTGACTACTGCTGGTCCTTCACTGGCATCTATGTTGACTACTGGTGTGCCTGCCCTTGCCTAAATTTTGGCTACTGCTGGGCCTTAACTGACATCCTTTTTGACTACTGGTGTGCCTGCCCTTGCCTCCATGTTGGCTACTGCTGGGCCTTCACTGGCATACTTGTTGACTACTGCTTGGCCTTCACTGTCATCCATGTTGACTACTGGTGTGCCAGCCCTTGCCTCCATGTTGGCTACTGCTGGGCCTTTACTGGCATCCATGTTGACTATTGGTGTGCCTGCCCTTGCCTCCATGTTGGCTACTGCTGGGCCCTAACTGACATCCATTTTGACTACTGGTGTGCCTGCCCTTTCCTCCATGTTGGCTACTGCTGGGCCTTAACTGGCATCCATGTTGACTACTGCTGGGCCTTAACTGGCATCCATGTTGACTACTGCTGGGCCTTAACTGGCATCCATGTTGACTTCTGGTGTGCCTGCCTTTGCCTCCATGTTGGCTACTGCTGGGCCTTAACTGGCATCCATGTTGACTACTGCTGGGCCTTCACTGGCATCTATGTTGACTACTGCTTTGCCTGTCCTTGCCTCCATGTCGGCTACTGCTGATCCTGCCTGGCCTCCATGTTGACCACTGTTGCTCCTGCCTGGCCTCCATGTTAGTTACTGTTGCTCCTGCCTGGCCTCCATGTTGGTTACTGTTGCTCCTGCCTGGCCTCCATGTTGGCTACTGCTGCTCCCGGGAGTTAGTTCTCTGTGTGCTCAATGCCATGCAGTGTCTGGCCTAATTTTGGGGTGGCTCACTTGCTTCCTCACTCAGTTTTAATGGTTCTCTGTGTGCTCACTGCCATGCTAGGTCTTGTATAATTTTTGGAAGGCTGACTGGCTACCGCTTCTACCTTGTTCATTCTGTCCTCACCGCCATGCTTCTCCAGGCTGAATTTTTGGCTGGTTCATGATATGCTACCTCTTTTTTAATGGTTCCCTGTGTTCTCACTGCCATGCTTTGTCAGGCTAAGTTTTTGGGTGGTCCATATGCCTATCTCTGTTTTAACCAGGCTGTTGCACAGAATTAGGCATAATGGTGCCATTTGGCAGCCTCAGAGGCATGCATACATGCTGCCCCTGCTGTTTCCTGTCCATTTCCGTGGTGTTTCCATCATTTTCTGAGGTTGACAGGTTTTCAGACGACCTTCCCCCTACCAAACTTGGGTCCCCTGCAAAAATGCTTGAGTCTCCCATTGACTTCAATGGGGTTCGTTAATCGAAACGAACACTCGAGTTTCGGGAGATATTCGTCTCGAGTAACGAGCACCCGAGCATTTTAGTACTCGCTCATCACTAACGACCACCTATGTAATATTACATAGTTCCCAAAGCAGAAGCTGTGACTCATGAAGACATAAATTCCATACAACTTTGAATAATTGGGCTTGTTCCTTAAGGCCTGAAATGGCCTTACGGATCGGGCCAATTGTCACTTTTGCGTTTTTGTTTTTTCCTCCTCGCCTTCTAAGACCCATAACGCTTTCATTTTTCCACTAACAGGGCCATTTGATTGCTTGTTTTTTTCAGGAGCAGGTGTACTTTTTAATGGCATTTTTTAATCTGCCATACGATGAATGACGGAACCACCAAAATATCACTTATGGGGTGAATTTGGGTCAAAGAATGCGATTCCGCAATTTTTTTTGGGGGGGGTTTCCATGTTTATGTAATGCACTTTACGGTAAAACTGAAATTTTTCCTTTATTATATAGGTTGGTTTGAACACGGCAATATGCAGGTTTACTAGGTTTTCTTACGTTTTACTATTTTTATTAGCAGTAAAACATTTTTTTTTGCAAATAGGCATATTTAAAATGGTCCTTTGTAACTCCCATAGCACACTTATTTTTTCACCTTCGATGTCATTTTTGAGACATGATCTGTAGTTTTTAATAGTAACATTTTTTTCTAGATCAAACGTATTGATCGCTTTTTATAAATTTTTCTTTACATAAAAGGTCATTAAAAAAAGCAATCTCTATTTTTTTACAGCTTTTTGTTCACGCCGTTCACCATGTGGGAAAAGTATGGTTTTATTTTAACCCCTTAACGACCGCGGGCATATATTTACGCTTTGCGGTCGTCAAGGACATTCAGAGCCGGGCCGCGCGGCGGCCACGCTCTGAACCGCGGCGGTCCCGGGTGCCGCTTGTAGCCCGGGACCGCAGGTATTAGCGGGCACGGTCCGATCGCCATGCCCGGAGGAGCGATCTCTGTTACTGAAGCCGGCCGGGAACCGCTCCAAGATGGCGCCGTCCCCGGCTAGGCACTCGTTTACTTCCGGCTGCAGCAGCCGGAAGTAAACGAGTGCCTATCTCATGGATTTATCTCTATAAGAGATCAGTGCACTTATACTAGAAGTCCCCTGGGGGGCTTCTAGTATAAGTGTAAAAGTAAAAAAAAAAGTGTTGTTATTAATAAAAAGCCCCCTTCCCTAATAAAAGTCAGAATCACCCCCCTTTTCACAGGTTATTAATAAAAGTAAATAAATAAATAAATAAATAAACATGTTTGCTATCGCCGCGTGCGTAATCGCCCAAACTATTAATTAATCACATTCCTGATCTCGTACGGTAAACTGCGTAAGCGCAAAAAAATCCCAAAATGCAAAAATGCGCATTTTTGGTCGCATCAAATCCAGAAAAATTGTAATAAAAAGCGATCAAAAAGTCGTATATGCGCAATCAAGGTACCGATAGAAAGAACACATCATGGCACAAAAAATGACACCTCACACAGCCCCATAGACCAAAGGATAAAAGCGCTATAAGCCTGGGAATAGAGCGATTTTAAGGAACATATATTTGTAAACAATGGTTTTAATTTTTTACAGGCCATCACATAATATAAAAGTTTTAATTGTAACGACTTGTGGAACATATAACAAGTCAGTTTTACCCCAGGGCGAATGGCGTAAAAACACATATCCACTAAATACACAAAATGTGTTTTTTTTTCAATTTCACCACACATTAAATTTTTTCCTGCTTTTGCAGTGTACTTTATGCAAAAATTCAGCCTGTCATTGCAAAGTACAATTAGTGACGCAAAAAATAAGGGCTCATGTGGGTCTCTAGGTGAAAAAATGCAACTGCTATGGCCTTTTATGCACAAGGAGGAAAAAACGAAAACTCAAAAATCAAAATTGCCCCGGTCCTTAAGGGTATTCAAAAAAAAGGGAAAAGTATGTCATACAAATATGAGTGGCACATCCCAAATAATAAATAGCCGTATCTCTCACAATTAAATAGAATAATTCTTTATTAATGTATCAAAAAACTACAAGTGCAAAACAAACATCTAAAAACATTTAAAAACAGAGAAAGATTCTATTGGACTGGGCAAGGTAGCCACAGTACCACAATATCCCGACCGGTATAAGTGTAGACCCCCTCCTATGAAAAGGCAGATAATATATGAAAGCAAAACAATAACCAATAAGACCAAATGTGTATGGAATATGGCTATGGCTGTAACTCAACCTATGTCTGAGATGGACAAGAAGACCAAAGAGTATCTCAAGGAAAATAGAAAAAATACAAAAAATACATGGTAGAGCATAGGAACAGATATCACCATAGGAAGGAGACCAAGTCGGGAACTGACAACCCCACGCGTTCCGTCTCTGTGCCGAGACTTTCTCAAGGGTACTGTTACAAGATAGTGTAAAGTATAAATAGCACTTGCAATTAACACAAATTAGTTTCCATACCTAAATCAAACTGTCCATATTCCTCCCCACATGGATCACGGTCTGCAACCCCGGCATCGGCGTCCCAAATCAGCAACTGCGCATGTGCACCATGTAAACTCCGCCTCTACCATGACGTACCAAATCATGTGATGCGGCCCCATTCAAATATGGCCACGATGTTATCATTGCCCAGATTGCGCATGACACATAATGTCTCTAACTCCAGTCAGTTGGATTTAACCCCATCAGCGCTTTCAGATGAAGCGCGATTACACAAGTTCTAATATACACCAACCCAGCAAACCCTGGCCATATAAATGCACACACTTCATAGGTTCCGCACAAATCCTGCACAGTGCACACAAATCTTTATGCATTGCCAACACAATATTCTCCCATGTATCTTAACCCATGGTCGTACGGGTACTGACAAGTCAGAATGTTCTTTTGGAATTTATATAATCTTGTTGCCGTTGGTAATTTATTTTAGTTACTTATAGTTACTTATTTAAATATGACTCTAAATTATATTTATCATTTTAATTTATTCATTTTGTTTTTTTATTTTGTTTTTTTATATTTTGTTTTGTTATATTATATTATTTTTATTATTATACTTTTATATATTTTTTTGTGTATTTTTTATATATATTAATATTATTATTATTATTATCATTATATTGTTTTTTGTACATTATTTATTTAGTATATATTTTATTTATTGATTTTTGTTGTGCATTAAAAGTGCTTAAACGTATTAAATTTTGGATTGTACTCATGTGACTTATTTATTCCTTATAGAACACCTAAATATAACATTAGTGATACCCCCCAAAAAATATCAAATAGGTTAATATATATATACATCCATCAAAGAGAATTAATACCCACTTAACATTTATTATAAAACGTATGCATGAAGTCGCTTTCATAGAAAGTTTTTTCAAATGGATACCATTCAAATAGATCCACCAGACATCAAATCAAATAGATACAAACCCCCATATAACGACCTTAATATAAAAATACTCCTACTAAGTGCTACTACGTTCTAAAACACAAACTAAAGTGCGCAAGGTAGGCTCATACAATGCAAAGTTAGAGTCCATGTAACTATATACCCAAAAGACAAAAAAACCATGGAAAACCATGTAAAAAGGCAGTTACGCTTAAGATAGTGCCCAACACTACCCAATAAGGCTCTAACACACCATTGAATAATATTGTTCCAGAGGTGCAGACCGGGACCCAAAGCGGTACGTTTTTATCAATACTATATTTTTGGAAACCACTGAAAAAATTACATAAACCACACATGAGAGAACAGAAAACAAAAAGGACAAAAAGTACTCATTATTTACAATATGAATGAAAGTTATATATATATGGGCACTAGGGGTTAATAGATCGGACGATTACGCATGCTACAGTATATAATATGTTAATTAACTTTATTACTTTTTATTTGTTTTATGTATGAAATGGGAAGGGGGGGTGATTTACACTTTTATTGGGGGAGGGGCTATGGGGCACTTTGTAAAACTTTTATTTATTAATTTATTTTCACTTTTATAGTTCCCTTAGGGAACTATCACATTCATCTATTGGATTACATACACTGATCCCTGCTATGCTGTTATCTGTGATATTCTATGCTATGCTGTTATCTGTGATCTTCTATGCTATGCTGTTTTCTGTCATCTTCTGATTCTGATTCTGAATCAGAACACCGAACAGAAGACTGCACGGGGGTCCCGATCGCTAAGTGACTGGAGATGCTCCGGGTCACCTATTCTTAAACCTAAACTTAATTGCGGCGTTTAAGGGGTTAATGGCGGGCGGCCACGCTATCGCGGCGGCCCGCCTTTGAGGGTGAGGGTCTGGCTGCAGATAGCAGCCGTCCTCATCCGCTATGGGGCGGGCTCAGCTCATGAGCGAGCTCCATAGCCCGGGACCGCGCCAGGGCATACATTTACGTCCTCCTGCGTTAAGTCCCAGGCAGTGAGGGCGTAAATGTACACCCGCAGTCATTAAGGGGTTAAAGTGTCACTGTCGTTGTAACTTTCAAAATCTAAATCAACAGTAAATGTGATATAAAGCAAGTTTGAAATTTAAATTCATTATTAATATTATTTTTTTTTAATTATCATGGAAAACATGTAATTTCCAGTTTTTTTCTCAAAAGACAGGAAACAGTCAGAAAACAAAAAGTCCTGTGTACCCCAGGCCACCTGCGTACTCACAGAGAAGGCAGGAATGAAATTGATGCACACATTGAGCCATAACACACTGTACTGCCCGGAATTCCTGTATTTAGTCTGTTGTTTTCAACCAGCACCAGTCTAAAAATCTGCTGGTTGAAAAAGAAAACAGATTAAGGCTATGTTCACACTGCGTATATGTCCGGCCATATATTTTCGCGGCCGGACATATACGTGGTAAACTCCGCCCGGAGATTTACGCTACTTGCGGCCGGCTACGTACGGACTGCGAACTTACGCCCGTAGTCTACTTACGCTTCGCACGTAGCGATCTGACAGGGGTCTTTTACTTGGAAAGCTTCGCCTAGCCCCGGACACCCCACAGAACCTTTTGGATTTGCACAAAAAGCTGCAAAAATGAAGAAATCCCCACTACGTACAGGACCGCATGTTACGCTATGGGCGTAAGTTACGGGTGTAAGTTCGTACGTACTGTGAACTGTGCAGCCGTACATCGTATAAGTCTCTGGTCGCTTATTCACGGAACGCGCTACAGCCGGAAACTTAAGTAGTGTGAACATAGCCTTAGGATGGGTTCACACACAATATATTTCAGTCAGTACTTGGTCAGTATTTTACAACCTCAACCAGGAGTGGATTGAAAACACAGAAAGTCTCTGTTCACACAGTGTTGAAATTAAGTGGATGGCCGTCATATAACAGTAAAGAACTGCCATTATTTCAATACAGCAGCCATTGTTTTTAAATAACAGCAAATATTTGCCATTAAATGGCGGCCATCCACTCAATTTCAACATTGTGTGAACAAAGCCTTTCTGTGTTTTCAATCCACTCCTGGTTTTGGTTGCAATATGAGGACCACAATACTGACTGAAATATACAGTGTGTGAACCCAGCATTAGGGTGGGTTCACACTACGGAATTATAGCGGATAAACTCCGCGGAATTCCGTCGGCTGTCCGCGCGCATGGCCGCGCGCATTTCCGCCGGCTACATAGACACCATTCTATGGGCCGGCGTATACCGATATCCACCGAAAGAAGTAACGCCTGATATCTGCCAAATATGGCCAATAATCTTTCCTGTAATAGGGTCTTAAGATCGAGGCAGGCTGAAAACAGGGAGAGTCAGGGTACAAAAGCCTAAAGGTCAGAATCAGATACAACAGACAATAGCACAGGCAGAGACTAATTCAAAAAAACAGCAGTTCATACGGAGTTCGTACGAACCCGAACCATCCGCAATGATTACCGCTGTCTGTCCACTCTGTGCAGCGGGCGGATCCAGCGGGAGGAACGCCTGGAAAACTGGGATACATCCATAGCCATAGGCTGTATCCCAGTTTTCTAGGCCGTCCTCCCGCTGATTCCGCCCGCTGCACGGAGCGGGCAGACAGTGGTAATCCGATGCCGAGCGTTCGGGTTCAGCCGAACCCGAAACTCGGCAGGTTTGGACCACCCCTAATTTTTAATAATATGTAATTATTATTTAATATTTTTATTTATCTCCTGTAAGCACTTCCCACTCACCAGTTGTGAAATTATTTTCTTAAAGGAAACCAGTAAGCATTTTATGCTGCCAAGGCCACAGGCAGCATGGAACAGGCATGGGCCTTTTACTTCAATGATTTATGATTTATGCTGAAATGTGGCAAATAGCGAATCATTCATATTATCATAGTAATATAACATCTCGTCACATATTAAAATAATATTGACATCTGAATTGTAAAGCAGAACCGTATTATTAGTGTTTTCTCTTGAATCTTAAGTAACAATGTGTAATGTACTGCAACAAGGTTTCAATCTAAGAAAGCTTATTGATTCTAGAAAACAAATGGTCTTTTTCAGAAATAATTAAGAGGTGTTAGATATCAAAATATATCATACTGTCCCTCTAGTTATTAACGTTAAATATACTCAGTATTAGCTCTTCAGCAAATCCATATACTGTATGGGAGCAATTCATAATGCGGTGCAAGCTGCATGGACACCAAATATTCGCATAGTCTTTACAAAGTAGCTCATGTTGCCAAAAACTATGCAGATTTTTAGCCCCTATATTGACTATGGGACTGTGTTGCATACAATCCTGGTTGGTCCCATCCTTTATATTGAATATTTGCAAAAAAAAAAAAAAAACTGTCAAAGGCTTCATTACCAAGAAACATGGGATATTGGTGAAAGGATTATGGAAAAGGAGTAAACGGGACAACAAATCATGGGATTTCACTTTGATCTTTACTTTGGGACCTCTACTCTTTTATATTCAACATTGATTAATATTTTATTATTTTAAGCACTGGAATGAGTAAACAGCAGGAGACTAAATACTTTTTGATAAAAGCTAATGGTGCGCAAATCATACATTGGAGCTTGATGAATAGTTGCTTCAAATCAAAAATATTTACTGATATTAATCGTGTAATTTGTTAAAGTTGAAATGGCATATCAATAGTGAATAAAATCAATTGAGATCTGGATCTTAAAGCACACAAAAAAATGTAATGTAAATGTGGATCCAATTTGCATGAATTTTAGTTAAATGAGTGGTCTCCATGACTCCATTACTAGGCTTAGTGCTGGAAGCCAAGCAAGTGCTACCATGTACTGACGCTAGCCCTTTAACTGTACACACTCCTATTTTAAACAGTTAAAGGAGAAGTCCGGGCAGGGATTTTTTTGCCCAAATTGCCAGGGAGGGGAAAGATTAAAAAAATAACATATACTTACCTCCTCGATTCCAGTGCTGGTGGCTGCATACTGTTCTCGCTCCTCTAGAAATGTGGAGCACCAGTGATGTCACATGTGAACTTGCAAAGCTGTAAGACAGGGGGAGAAGCCAGGAGAGCACCGCTGAAGCCTGTAGCTGGTTGAGTATGTGTTTTGTTTTGTTTTTCCTCCTACATTTTTACTGTCAGGAAACACTGATGGACACAGATGTGTGAAGGAGGCGTTATTTTTTTAAGCAATGTATTTACAGTATGTGCCTTTTAATAAAAAATATTTTTTTGCAGTGTATTTATGTGCATTTCAATAAAAAATATTTGCAGTCTGTGAAAAATATTTGAAAACAAAGCAGGGTTTAAATTGCACTTTCCCAGCTACAAGAATAAACCTGGCAAAATAAGTAATTTTTCTCATAAAGTGTTTGCATTTTAACTACTATATCAGCCAGTTGTTGAGAATGACCTGATTCCTCAAAGTTAAAGTTTTTGAATGCCTTTCACCTTCATGTTTCATATCTCTAATTGTTTAATGAAACCGTATGAACAAACTTGATTGTTATAGAAGGACAGCAGAATCCCTAAGGTTCTGTAATCTGCACTTTATTTTTGGTCTGTTGCTGACTGTGAGACCATTTGGCAGTTACAGCCTTAAAGCTTTAAGATAATTAAATTTACAATAGAAGGTAGAGATTTCATGAACAAAGATTGGCTTTTTTTTCCCCGAATCTCAGATGCTTCTTTTGCTTGACCTACTTGTTATTTGTGCTATTACACATGGTGACTTGACCTCTATGAAGATGTCTTGCTTGAAAGGGATGCTTCACTGTTAATGTGGATTGGCTTTATATGTAATTGTAGAATATAGCACGGTTACTGTATACAGCATTGTGCTCAGAGTTCATTGTTTTTATAATTGAATGTTATTTTGGCCTTTGACAGTTTTTTTTATTTTTCCAGTGTCAGAAAACATTATTATGACCACCTGCTATTATCTAGAGTTACTGCAGTGTACAGCTTGGACAGCAGCTAGATGTACTGGAAATCACTCAATAAGGTCCTGGTACAGTGGGCTGTCACATGTATATAGATCCATGCTGACTATAATACCCCCCCCCCCCCCCACACACACCAAAAATAACAAAAAAAAAAAAAAACATGCCTCCAATCAATGGACTCCCATCCTTTTATTATGTACAAAAAAAAAAATGAACACCCTTCTTCCATACCTTAGATGGTACCTCTTCTTCAATTACTTTTAAGGGACCATTGCGGTTAGGCACAAAAAAGGTAAGTCACTCGTGGTACCATCCTATGTTATGCTGAATGTAGACCTAAAAAGCTTTAGGATTTTCCAAGCTCTTAGATTTGAGAATGAACTATTCTCAAATTAATTGGTGTGGGGCAGGATAGGTTAGTCATAACAAAGAGGACAAGGCTCCCATAGGATCATTTTTGTAATTTCCTAAGTCACTTAATGTAACATCCCATTAATCCTATGATGCAGAAAACATTTAATAAGGTTGATAGGATGTTTATGACTAGGACGTTACAAAAATGTGGTTTTCCTGATCTTTTTATAGCTGCCCTACTCATGTTGTGTTCCTCTCCCTCTGCAAAAATATTAATAAATGGATCACGATGCCACTTACCTTCGTCTTGTCGGATCTTTGATCTGTTCATAGAGTCTTCTCTCAGGCAGACTCTATTTACAGATCGCCGATAATACTGACGAATGCTATGCTATGGCATAGCATTCATCAGTATGTGCAATCAGAGCATTGCATATATAAGTCCCCTAAGGGACTTATATATGCAATACAAAATGTGTTAAAAACAATTAAACATTAAAAACAAAACTAATAAAATTCCCTAATAAAGATTTAAATTATCCCTTTCCCATTAAACAAATAAAAATATGCTGGCATGCAGAATTGTCCAATGTATGCTTCAATTTGACCTGGGCATCAGAGAATCAATGACCTCAGTCATGAAGGGGTAAAAATGGTACAAGGCAAGGATGTCCACTCTCCATAACTTTGTTGTTGTTGTTGTTATTATTATTATTATTATTATTATTATTATTTTGTTTTATACCCTGCTATAGTTCCAGAGGATTTCTGTAATCTAATCCCCATACATTGTAAAATATTAGTTGTCTCCCCTAGTACGACTATGGCCATATTTCCACTATGGGATCTATTAATAATGACAGCTGCAAATAGTGTTCCTGATCATACACTAAGAGGCTATTGAGAAAATTGAGAAATTGAGAAAAGGCGCCCGATTTTATTTTTTTTAAAAATGGCAGTTTTTGCTGTGATTTAACTGACTGCAATGGCAATGCATTGAAGTCAATGGGGAGACGGACGTCCAATGCACACAATGCATTGAATAACGACGTTTTTACCGCGGATGTCAAAATAATAAACAGCAAACAGAAGTTTTTTATTAGTTGTTCACACAGTTTTTCTTTTGTCACCATTCCTTCTCCGTTTTTACTATTAAACTCAATGGACTTTTCAAAGAAGCCGCACTCAAAGGACAATTAGTAACCCCAAACTAGAATAATTTACCCACAGCAGTCATTGCACTTAGGGGAGGCCAGACAACTAAATGACGTCCGTTATTTTAGACTCAAAATGACGGATGTTATTTTAAACGGAGCTAAAAAACGTGTGAACAAAGCCAGATCCGGTTGTGGGAATATAGCCAATGTTTTTAGATAGGATATTGGTTAGTACTTTCGTCAGTATTTTGGTTGGTATATATAGTCAAAATCAGGAGTTGAATAGATAGAGAAAATTTGTAGGCCGAATTCCCTTAATTTGAATAATGTGCTACAGAACAGAGTTTGGAGCTCCAAATCTTCTTAAAATCCTTGTGCTACTGTACTGACACCAATTTTTCTGCCATATTTTGCTTTTATTTTACAGTGTGCGAACATAGTCTATAATTTCCTAATAAACAATAGCAGTGCTAGAAATAAATTACCCATATATGAATAACATACATACATATGTAGCTATTTTAGGTCTATATACTTCATAGTAAGACTTTGTGTTCCATACACAAAAGCTTCAGACGAATAATTTATATGCAGAAGAGAATATAGGTTTGTTCATGAATAACATCACATGAACTGAATCTGATTTATACAAACACGAAACGTTAAATGCCATAAGGAACTATAATTTGCATTCACATGTGAATGGAAAATACATTGTGAATTGCCAGATAGAAGGATAAGTATTTTATTCTTTGAATTTAAATTGCTCCATGGTCTCATACAATTGCAAGTTTAGGCTCTATTTACACACAGTATTTTGGTCAGTATTTTAACCACTTAGTGACCCATGCAGTACAAATATGGCATGAAAGCCTGGACTTTAATGGGTCATACTGTAACTGTGTGCAATGCTTTTGCTATTGTACTATGAAACAAGCTCAGGAGCTCAGCACCTTTCATAGATGGTGATGACCAGCTGCCATCAACCCCTTAAATGTCGCAATCTATAGCAATTGTAACATTTAGGTTGGTTAGAGGCAGGAGCCGCAACTGTCAGCGGCTGATTGGTCAGTGTGACTATGGGGGTCCCAATCGGTTTCCCTGACAGCCAGGGGTCTCATACTTACCTCTGTGTTGTCCGATTAGCAATCTGTTACTAAAGTCTGCCTAAGGGAGACTCTAGTAGCAGAGGGCCAATATCACTGATGAATGCTATGTAATGGCATAGCATTGACCAATAAAAATCGGATTATTTCTTTTAAAAGTCCCCTAGGGGGACTTAAAAAGTTAAAAAATAAATAAAATAAAAATACACAGCCTATTCCCGAATGAAAGATGAAGTCACCCCCTTTTCCTATTTAACAAATAAAGATTAATACATTTTTTTAACATTGTAAGGTGTGAAATGGTCTAAACTATTAAGATATGATGATACTGTTCCCACACGGTGAACAGCATAAGCAAAAAAAAAAAAAAAATTGCAAGATTTACAATTTTTTTTCACATTATATATCAGTAAAAAAAAAAAAAAATTAATAAATAAATAGCGATTAAAAAAAAAATGGATGTACACCAATATAGTACCAACAAAAACTATAGATCATGGCGCAAAAAAAGCCCCCAAACAGTCTCATAAAGATAAAGATTATAGGAGTCACAATAGTAGTACAGAGGTGCCTTGGATTACGAGCATAATTTGTTCCAGAACAGTGCTTGTTATCCAAATCACTCGTAAACCAAAGCAAATTTTCCCATCAGAAAACATTGAACTGCAGACAATTGGTTCCACATGCCAAATTTAAATATTTGTAGATACGGGAAGGAGCTACAGGTCCCCATAATGTAGTAGTGCAGTACATAAGACTAGAATAGAGAGGCTGCTGTCATAGGTCTGTGTGGTCACATGACAGCAATAGGGAATGTGTGTGCTCAGCATGGACCAATCAGGAAGTGAAAATCGCAGAGCTATGCAGAAGGACAGTGACAGAAACTTTTCTATACAGCAGTGCAAGTGGCTGAGTGCAAGTACAGGCACATTATAGCAGGAATATAGAGCATGGGAAACACAAAGGCTAACAGAGACTGCAGGGAGCATGAAGGAATGAGCACAGTGGGCACAGTATAGCAGCACTCTGTCCAGCTATGAAGAGATGATGTAAGCTCCAGCCTGAAGTGGATCTACTATGATATGGAAGGTAAGGGAGACTTTCTGGGTCAGAGTACAGTGCTGTAGACCACACTATGTAGACCATGCCCCTCCCCCACTGTCCCTCCCACCAAGTACAGTGAGCTCTTAAACCAAAGAAATGCTCTTAAATAAAGTTGCAATTTTGAAAAACTGTGAGTTCTTCTTGCACAGCGCTCTCAATCCAAGTTACTCTTAAACCCAGGTGCAACTTTCATTTTTATTATTATTTGGAAAAAAAACAAAACAAAACATGAAAATCAATTAAAACAGCGACCATTCTTTTTTTAGCCTGGGCAGCAGTGCTGTGAAATCAATGCAATGCCACCCATTCTGTGCACACGCCGCACCAACAACTGATGTTGTTCTTTATGGCTGTGCAAAAAAATTAGCATGTCAATTAATAATGGCCGCTGAGCTCTGAAAGCTGCATGAACATGGAAATACCGGCCCGTGTTCGACCAGTATAACAACATCTGTTGTAATACTGTGTTTGAACATAGCCTCAGGCTATGTTCACATTTGGCATGAGACCTGCCGTTCCATGGCCAAGCCGAGTCATGGAATGGCCAGTCTCAGAAAAGATCATCACGGCCAGTACTGCAGTGCCGGCCAGATGATCTTTAGACCCGCTGAGTTCTAATGCGGGCGCATCCGTGCGCCTGCATCAGAACTCCCCACAGCACACAATGGAGCGTGTGGCCGCAGAAAACTGACATGTCAGATTTCTACGGCGCCACTAGGGATACCGGCCGGAGCGTATACTATGGGGGAGATTTATGAAAGGGTGTAAAATTTAGACTGGTGCAAACTACCCACAGCAACCAATCACAGCTCAGCTTTAGGCAGTGCTGAAGGGAAAGCTGAGCTGTGATTGGTTGCTGTGGGCAGTTTGCACCAGTTTAAATTTTACACCCTTTCATTAATCTCCCCCTATGTGTATACACTGCGGTCAGGATTCTCTCAGCCTGCAGCACTACGTAAGTACCGCAGAAATCATGGCCGTTGTAACAACGGCAGTGATTTTTTGTGAACATAGCCTTAGGCTATGTTCACACTGCGTATAAGTCCGGCTGTAGTTCGTACGCCGCCGTACATGTGCGGCTGAAACTACGGGCGTGGGAAAAGTAGACATGCGGCCGGATGCGTACGAACCGCGAACATACGCCCGTAGTACAGTTATGCTTCCTAGCTTGTTTCGTAGCGATCTGAAACAGGTCATTTACTTGGAAATCTTCCACCAGCCCAATAAAACTCACAGAACCTTTTGGATCGAAAAATCAAATTCAATTTGGCTGAAATAAGTACTTCGTACGGGACCGCACTGAAATCCACGGCCATGAGTTTCAACATTTCCATCCTCAAACAATGGTCTTGTTCATTTTTCACGGTGCCGTATACGATCCGGCCGTAAGCTCATACGTACTGTGCATTGTGCGGCCGTATATCGTATACTTTCAAGCGAACGCATCAACCTCAAAACTACGTGCGTATATTCGCGGTTTGCACTACGGACGGAAACATACGCAATGTGAACGTAGCCCCCATCTGTACTCAGCAGTAAAAAATGCCAATTACTTGAAAAAACTTATGGACACTTTACTTGGAACTAAGCTTTAGGTTATAAATATATTGGTGGTAGGAACAGAAAAGCTATTGGCAATTAATTCTCAGCTGAGAAGCATAATATAGATTGATAACTAAACAGTAAAAATATATTGATGATTTTCCCCGTACTAATTTCAAGAGTAAAATCAGCTTTTGATGTAGCTACAAGAATCTTTAATACATTAGGAAGCCCATCCATTTTATCATGCAGTTGTTATGCCCATTATAAATCATTTACTAATGAGATAATTCAAGCATTGTTGAAACAATACAATGTAAAAGGAAAAAAAAGTGCTTTTGTGGCTACATTAAGTTTAAATTATTACAAACCGATTCCATTAATCCTGCATGAAAATTGCCCCATGGTTAAAGGTGTGTATTCATATTTTACTGGGCATTATGCTTATAGAATAGTGATTGATTGATTTGATCAGATAAACTCAATTATGCGTGAACGGCTCTACCTGGTTTCTGGAAGGAGAATAAATGGATCCTACTGCGGCACTGTACTTTTTAATGATTCTTCTTGCCAAGTTGACATATATTGTAATCAAAATCTTTAATGCGTCTAATACAATGTAATAAGTATTTTTGCAGACAGGAATCAATTTCTTACCGAGCATTCACCTTGTGAGTGCAAGTCATTTTAACCCAACATAAATAATTTTAATAAGAAAGACTGCTAGTATGAAAATAGCATTTTTTCAAAATTATTGTTTTGATTTTTACTGATAAAGTAACATAAAAGAATAAAATAAAGAAGCATTGTTATATTTTATCATGTCTCTTTTTTTTATTTTTAGCTTTCTCTATGGTTCACCTTCTAAGAACTTTCTTGGAAAATCATTCAGTGGTAAGTCCGGAGAAATATCCTTGCTATATTTAGTGTTCCATAGTTTGTGAATTTCGCACTTTTCTTGATTTTCATAAATATATTCTGCATAGATCTAAAAAAAAACACCTGTAGAGTTTGTTTAAGGAGAGCACTTGGACAATTTATTTTCTTGCGGAAAATATCTCCTTAATTTAAAAAAATTACAGTATATTTTTATGATTTGACTTGTTTGTCAATGCTATCAGGTTTATTACTCCAATGCATTGAAAAAAAAAGGAACTTGAACTTTAAATAAAACTTAATTCAGGCAACAATTGTCTTTCTGCCTTAACCCTTTGAGGACCAGGCCCAAAATGACCCAGTGGACCGCGCAAATTTTGATCTTAGTGCTTTCGTTTTTCCCTCCTCCCCTTCTAAGAGCTCCAGCACTCTCAGTTTTCTATCTACAGGCCATGTAAGTGCTTGTTTTTTACAGGAATAGTTGTACTTTGTAATGGCGTCATTCATTTTACCATAACATTTATGATGGAATTCCAAATATATTATTTATGAAGATATAAACTGGTAAAATCGTAAAAAAGAATGCAATATGGTAAGGTTTGGGGGGCTCCTGTGTCTACGTAATGCAGTATATGGTAACAGCGACATGACACTATTATTCTATAGGTCAGCCCGAACACAACCATATGCAGGTTACACAGATTCTCTAATGTTATATATATATATTTTTTTTTAGGAAATCCTTTTTTTTGGCAATTAAATATTAATAAAATGGGCCTATTGTGACGCTTATAACGGTTTTATTTTTTCACCTACGGGGCTGTATGGGGTGTCATTTTTTACGCCATGATCTCTAGTTTTTATTAATACCATATTTGTGAAGATCGGACGTTTTGATCACTTTTTATTGATTTTTTTAAATATATAATGTAACATAAAATCGGTAATCCGCGCACTTTTTCCCCTCTTTTCGTGTACGCCGTTTACCGTTCGCAATAACGCTTATTATATTTTAATAGATTGGACAATTACGCACGCTACGGTATATTATATGTTTATCTATTTATTTATTTTTATATGTTTTATTTATATAATGGGAAAGGGGGCTGATTTAGACTTTTATTGGGGGAGGGGTTTTGGGGTAGTGTGTTGGTGTTTTGAACTTTTTTTTTTTTACACTTTTGAAGTCCCTTTGGGGGACTTCTACATACATTACTTTGATTTTTACACTGATGAATGCTATGCCATAGGCATAGCATTGATCAGTGTTATCGGCGCTCTGCTCATTGAGCCTGCCTGTGCAGGCTCAGTGTAGCAGATCGCCGATCGGACCGCACGGAGGCAGGTAAGAGACCTCCGGCAGTCCGTTTCAACGATCGGGACCCCCGCAGTCACACTGCGGGGGTCCCGATCGGTAAGTGACAGGGGACTCCCCCGGTCACTTACACTTAAACGCCGCGGTCGCGCCACGATCGCGGCGTTTAAGGGGTTAATGACACGTGGCAGCGCGATCGGCCCCCACCTGCTATGAAGCGCGCTCCGCTCCGGAGCACGCTTCATAGCGGGAAAAACACCCAGGACGTAAGGTTACGTCATGGGTCGTCTGGGGACAGACTTCCATGACGTAACCCTACGTCCAGGGTCGTCTAGGGGTTAAAAAAAATAGAAAATAACGGCTGTTATGGGAAATAGAAAAAATTGGAAATTGAATACACCTACCTTATATGAATGTTTGAGTTAGCTTAACATTAATGAACATACTAAAAAATGTACATAGTTACTGACCCAGATTTATCAATCTGCCTGAAACCCAAACTGCCTGTTTTTGCCCATAGTAACTGATCACTGCTCATATAAAGGAATTGATGTCACTCCCCCTTACAGCCTGCCCAGTAGAGTAAGGGCAGTAGAGGAGTGTAGTAAGGAAACTTCCAGGAGAGATGGTAATTGCAGCACACATGTTACAGTTTTTAGATCACTCCCATGTTATATTATAAGCCTATAACTGTATATATTAGATATCAATAGTAGCACATATGTTACAGTTTTTATATCATTCCCGCAGTTTCACTTGTTCGGCTTGTCTGTAATGACACTGCGGAACGGGTGATATTAGACGTGACGGGATATTGTCTCCTGAGCAGGAGACGATCCGTGACTAATCAGTGTTAATAGGAGTGCAGCAGCGAGTATATGCCCATAGTATGTATGACTATGCTGTGTGTTGTGGTGACCCATTCAATGGGACATGGTTTACTATGTTGTCATGACTATCATTATTTAGTACTATCGGATGTATATGATTACTACTGGTCAGCCGCACGCATGTGCATATCTTGCGTTCCATCTTGGCACGCGTGTCATGTATTCATCTCAACAAAGCATGGAGACCCAAACATACAATATCCTATAGATACTTCTTGCTGACGTCCGGGGTGAGTGCAGTGCAGCTGCTCCAATTTAGTCATTTATAATCATTATCCTTATATACACTCATTTGCACTGTATAATAACATTAATTATTTTTTGAAATTGCAATGTATGCACAATATATATACCCTACTGTATAATGTATATCATGTTATAACACTCGTGTGTGTTCTGTAAGAATATATTTTAACACTAACTATGTAAAATTGATTAACCTGTGTATGTGCACATATATACCACATATATACCACAGAGAGAGATGTCATATTCACTTGCTTGAGAAAGGATCCTATGGATGGATCTGAAACGTCGCTGTTTGTTTCCATGAACCAATAAACCATTGTTATTCATACTATTGGAGTGCTGCAGTCAAATCCCTTGATAGATAGATAGATAGATAATAGGAGATAGATAGATAGATAGATAGATAGATAGATAGATAGATAGATAGATGATAGATAGGAGATAAATAGATAAAATAAACATTAGATTGATAGATAGATAGATAGATAGATAGATAGATATAGGAAGAGATAATCCACAGCACTCGTTGGTAGTGAAAAAAGCTTGCGAGTTTATTCCATGTGAAAAATATTCATTCCAAACAAAGTGTGATCAAAAAGCAAGGTGCAGCATACAAAAGAAAAACCGGAGCAATGTTTCAGCGAACAACCTTCGCCATTTTCAAGCACGGTCAGTGAACATGTGAATCAGCTTTAAATACAAGTGAAACAAAAAACCAAGACATTCTATTGGTTTGCAGCAGTGTCCATCAAGTGTCCTTTTTGCAGGTGAAAATTAACTCCATTGTGTCCTGGTGAGTCCATGTGAGTCCACAGTAAGGAGTAGATATACACAAAAACACTACTCATATCCCCTCAAGTGAAAAGCAAACGTGATAAAGGAGCTTATAAATGATGAAGTCATTCCATACAAAAAATTACTGTTAAATAAATCATACACGGCATCCAGAAAATCCTCATAGTGTATAAGACAAGATCTGGGCTCAGATCATCAGCTGAGCAAGATGGTAATGAATGCATGAATAGAACACTCCTAGCAGACCACTGATAACACACAAATGCATAGTGTGAACAGATACAGATTTGTGGCTGTGCTTTGCTGTACCTAGTCGGGCACCAACGGGACGGCTCCATCACTGAAGTCATTCCTCTGGTCGGGAATCCACTCGCTCGAATTGCATGGGGGGAAACCGCCTGCAGTGTGCACAGCGTCATCCCAACACCCGTACCTAGCCCCTCCGGGCGTTACTACAGCGTCGCTTTGCCACTAGTCTGAACAGGAACATAGGTTTAAATTTCCAGCAGTCATGGCGAAAGTGAAAGATAAGTTACTAGGTCCGTCTTACATATTGAGGAATATCCAGCCGTGTTGAATTCATTTCTAAGGATAAAAGATACAAAAGGTAAGTATATAACATAATTTCAGTTTATCATACATTTAGTAAATATTGAAAACAATAAGTCATAGATGATTACCATGTTCACAAAAAAAATTTTCTCATCACACATTGACACTGTGTATCCAGTAAGAATGTGGGCAAACTTTATATTTCCTATTTAAACATATTCGGATGGACTTTATACTCAATATTGAATCCAGCCGGGCCCAATGCCTGTAATTCATGGATCCATGACAATTCCCTTTTTTTAGAATAAGTTGTCTGTTGCCCCCCCCCTCTTAGGTTGAGCAACACGATCAATCAGGATACACTTGAGATCGCTCTCTTTATGGCCCGCCTGTACAAAGTGACACGAGACAGGTAAGTCAAGTCGACCCTTGCGTATAGAATGTCTGTGCTGGTTCATGCGTGTCCTAAATTCAAGTGTAGTCTCTCCCACATAGAATTTGCTGCATGGACATAAAAAAATGTAGATCACCCAGTCAGAAATACATGTCAGATAATGGTTAATAGGATATTTCCTGTGGGTCACAGGGTGTTCAAAATGGTTAGTATTGATGATATGTCTGCATGTGATACAGTTAAGGCAAGGAAAACAACCAGTTCTTTTTACACTAAGATATTTTTGTGTATCTCTTTGTTTGCTTGTTATATCTGCAGTAACAAGACGATCCTTCAAATTTCCACTCCTCCTATAGGAAGGCAGTGGCGGAGTCTGGAATTCTTCCACATTGGTGTAGCTGTCTCTGACTATGTGCCAGTGTTTTTTTATTATCCGGAAGATGTTGGAAGAGAAATGATTATATGTACTAACGAATGGGATTCTGTTGAGTGGCTTCTTATCCCTCTTTTTGAGTAAATCATCCCTCTGGAGTGCTTTAACTCTTGTAGTGCACTGTTGTAATAGAGAATCAGGGTATCCCCTATCATGAAATTCTGACATCCTTCTAGTAATCGCACCCTCTAACTGTGCCTCATCCTCGATGATTCTTCTTGCTCTGATCATCTGAGAGAGAATGTCTTGCTTTTTTGTCTCACTTGTATTTAAAGCTGATTCACATGTTCACTGACCGTGCTTGAAAATGGCGAAGGTTGTTCGCTGAAACGTTGCTCCGGTTTTTCTTTTGTATGCTGCACCTTGCTTTTTGATCACACTTTGTTTGGAATGAATATTTTTCACATGGAATAAACTCACAAGCTTTTTTCACTACCAACGAGTGCTGTGGATTATCTCTTCCTATATTTACTCCAGCCTTTGGTCAAGGCAAGATCCGCTGGCACCATCTCATCCATGGAGTGCTGCTGAATTATCTTTCTGAATAGATAGATAGAATAAAGATGAGATAGGTAGATATAAAAATAGATCCAGTATGAAATAGATATCTAGCAGCTCTTTTTTTTATTTTTGATTGCATGTACATGTACCATCCCAACATGACAACACTCTTCCAAAAACAGCGCCTCCCCGTAGGTTGTGTGTGGTATTACAACTTGGCTCTTTTAACCTCAATGTAACTGAGCTGCAATACCACACTTAAACTGAGGAGGAGAGTGACATTGTTTCTTGAAGAAAGCAGACATGTTTTTCCCCATTTAAAGGGAATCTACGAGGTCCGTACCAGGTATGGAGTTGTAGATCCTGGAAAAAGTGCCATGACCTTTAGTCAAGTGTAAACTTTTACAATCATCCTTTTAATTACCTGTGTAATGATGACAGCTGTGTTAAGTGTCATGACAACAGCTGCAGCACTGCCCTGGGTGTCAATCAGTCAGAACATGAGGCGTTGCTGTGGCTGGGCTCCGCCTCCATGACTCTTCAGCTGATAATGAAAAGAAGGATTTTAAAAGTTCAGACGGGACTAAGGTTCCTGTGACCTATCCCTCCTCCCCCTCACCACCACCACTGCACCTAAAACATCAAATTCACAGCAGATTATATTATTTCTTTAATTTTATGTGTGTTGATGGTGGTGTTCACATATTTAAGGGAGTAGCGAGGAACTTGACCAATTGTAGCAGAATTCACTACAGCGTGTATTGTACACCCCTATCCATAATATATTAGAGGAGGATATGGTATGTGGGCTGCTGAGGTTTGAGTCCCAGGGCTGATTATAATTCGCAGTCCGGCCCTGATGGTAAACATTCATATATTTAGTCTTCGAATATAGAAAATGCAAGGGCACTCACCAATTTGTATAGCAGGCTATACTATGTTTTAAGAAGAAGATAATAAAGACTACTGCACAAATTGGTGAGTGCCCTTGCATTTTCTATATTCGAAGATTATATGTGGAAGTGCTTGACTGCCGTTCAGCAAGTGAGCACCACCGTGCATAGCACACAAGAGTGTACTACTTCACTCATTCTGGTGTGGATCCAAGCCCCATGGAGGGAGTTGTAGTTCCGGTGTCTGTGGCTTTGTAAATAGGACATTCATATATTTATACACATTAATTCACAAAATAGTCTTCATAACAAGAGTCAATGTCACAGAATTCTGTCCAAAATCTGGTACACAGCATTTTTGTCTACACCTATAACATGTTCACATTTCAAAGGTGTTTTTGTACTGTGTGCAAAAAAAGGGAATGTGGTACTTGATAATTAGGGGGGCCGCAACAATGTGTGCCAAAATCTAGTACAATAAACGTAATAAAAAAAAAAAAGTCATAGGTGGAAGGGGATTAAGTCATGCATATTGGTATAAGTATATGGTGGTTGTAGATGTATTATTGTCCCTGAAGAAGAAATTAGAGGTTCCGACACGCGTTGGACAAAAAAAAGATTGACACGGGAATCGGCTTCCACTGAGCACTGGATGTGTACCAACTTCACCGCAGAGAGCCCTAGTCTGAGTATCAGAGCATAGAAACTGTTCTTCAGAGAAGTCAAACCTAGGAGTGAGATCAGCGTTCAAAGCAGAGAGCCCTGATCTGAGTATGGAAACTGTTCTCCAGAGAAGCCAAACCAAGGAGTGATATCAGTGTTCCGGGCGTCGGGGGGGGGGGGGGGGGGGAGTAGGTCCATCTACCCTCCGAGAAGTGAGTAGAATAATATGCAATATTACATGCTTTAGAGTCGGTATTAAGGAAAAGAGATCGCTCCCCATTTTCCTGTTTTGTTTTTTTTTTTTTCTACATATCCATACCGGAGACTGTTCCAAGGATCCGGAGGGTGTAGCGAACCCAACTGAACTGACTACAATCTAATACTGGGCGTTGTACTGTAGTGAGTGGTCGAGGTTCGCCACTCACCAAGTGTAAGTGTCTTAGTTTTGGTTTTTAAGTGTATCCAGAATTTTTTTTCTGACAGAGACTTGCCGCTCCCAAAGTATTTTTTTCTGTTTTATCATTTAGTGACAAAATCTGGTGAAAGATTCTATCACACTGTAAGCAAACTATTGGTTAGTCTAAACTTAAAGGGGTTATCCAGCGCTACAAAAGTATGGACACTTTCCCCCCTCTCTTGTCTCCAGTTCAGGTGTGGTTTCCAATGAAAGGGGTTATCCAGTGCTACAAAAACATGGCCACTTTCTTTCAGAGACAACACGACTCTTGTCTCTAGTTCAAGTGTGGTTTGAAATTAAGCTCCATTCACTTCAATGGAACTGAGCAGCAAAACCCCACCCAAGCTGGAAACAAGAGTCAGGCTGTCTCTGGAAGAAAGTGGCCATGTTTTTGTAGCACTGGATAACCCTTTTAAGCTCCATTTACTTCAATAGAACTGAGTTTAAAACCCCACCCAATCTGAAGACAAGAGAGGGGGAAAAGTGGCCATGTTTTTGTAGTGCTGGATAACCCCTTTAAGGCAGGCTGTTTTCAGATGTAAGGCTGGGTTCACACTGGGTTTTTGCAGTCCATTGAACATTTACGTTTTATGAAAAAAAAAGTGGATAAAAAAGCAGATGCAAAAATGGATGTCATTGTGCAATTCATTTGGGGCCGTTTTTCCATTGACTTCCATTATAAAAGAAAAAAAAAAACAATCAAAACGAATGTGTTTACTATTATTTTTTTTTTGCGTACACAAAAACATGGTTGACCAAGAACAAAGTGTGATCCAGCCTAACAGATTTATCAAATAGAGTGTGTCACACTGATAAATCTGGGGCACTTGAAGACTGCCTACTCCAAGTTTTGAGATAGATAGATAGATAAAAAAAAATATATATTTTTGTAAATCCTTGCATCAAACCTAGCTTGTTGTCATATTAATGGGACTAGGAGAAGAAGGAAAAAAAAACATGTAGTTTACCAGCATTATTTTCTCAATGAGCACTGTTATTGGCATTCACAGAGTTAATCGAGAAGCAAAATAAATAAATCCTAAAAAGACCAATAAAATAAATAAAATACTGCCTGCTAGTGCCTTCTTTACATGTTATGTTGTGAAAGTAAGGGATAAGAGGAGCTTTTATTTCATGTGACATTTTTATTTATGTATAAATGCAAGACTGCATTTCAAGGTCCATTTAACTAGGAATTGCATTGCAAAAGGGTATTCCTTAATGTGTGATATTTTGGAGTCTCATGAAAACTGCAATACCGTCTCAATTGTTTTCTAAAATTTATGTACATTATATATATACAGTGGTGCCTTGGATTACGAGCGTAATTCGTTCTAGGACTGTGCTTGTAATCCAAATCCACTCTTAAACCGAAGCAAATTTTCCCATAAGAAATCCCAGAAATGTAGACAATTGGTTCCACCCCCCCAAAAAAAATAAATAAATAATATATATATATATATATATATATATATATATATATGTGATTTTTATTCTGAATAACATGTAGAACAGATGAGACAGAAAATGAGAAACAGCTGTATATGTCATATTATAAGTTACTGTACAGTATAGTAATCCACATGTGGAATTTAATGTGTAGTAAGTGCATAAACCTGAAAACACAGCAGCAGTTTGTAGATACAGAATGGAGCTGCAGATCCCCATAATGCAGTAGCTTAGTACAACAGGCTAGGCTAGAGAAGCAGGGCTGCTGTCAGAGGTCTGTGTGGTAACATGACAGCAATGAGGAAGGGGAGGTGTTCAGCATGGACCAATCAGGAAGTGAGAATCACAGAGCTGTGCAGGAGGAAAGTGACAGAAACCTCTCTCTACAGTAGCATAAATGGCTACGTGTGAGTGCAGGCAGATGTTGGCACATAAATGCATCACTCTCTGTCCGGTAAGAGAGGGGTTACAGTTATGAAGAGATAACCTTCACAGTCCTGTCCCCTAATGCAAGCCCCAGCCTGAAGTGGATTTGCCATAATTTGGAAGGTGAGGGAGACTTCCTGGATTAGAGTACAGTGCTGTAGATTCCGCTATGCAGACCATGCCCCTCCCCCACTCCCACCCAGTACACAGAGATCTTAAACCAAGTTACATTTAAAAAAAAAACTGTGAACTCTTCTTGCAAAACACTCTTAATCCAAGTTATTCTTAACCCCTTAACGACATCGGGCATAAATTTACGCCCTCGCGCCCTGGTACTTAACGCATCAGGGCGTAAATTTACGCCCGATGTTTCCCCGATCGCTGCGTGTTCGCACACAGCGATCGGGGAAGATGGCCTGCTATAAATCATAGCAGGCCATCTTAGCTTCTCGGCACGGGGGGTGTTAACCACCGGTGGCACGGCGATCAGAGTCCCCCAAAATAGTAAATACCTGCTCTGGACCCCTCAGCTAGGTAGCTGAGGGGTCCAGAGCAGGTATTTGTACATTACTCACCTGTCCCGGGGTCCTGATCGGCGTCTTCCGGGTTCGCGGCGTCCTCCGTCTTCTCATTCGGTTTTCGGCTCTTTCCGGCGGTCTCCATCGGCTTTTTTTGGCTATTTTCGGCTCCAGCCTCGTCTTTTTCCGGATTTTGCGCTCTGCTGCCCCCTAGCGGCTGATATGTGTAATACACTTATCAGCAGCTACAGGGATGTTCAGAATGTAGAAAAAGTTTTGTTTTTTTTTTCCAATTTTTTTTTTTCTATTTTCGAAAGTGCGCTGCTAATCAGCAACTCCTCCTTTTTGGCGTAGGGTGTTTTTTTTTCTATATCCTACTGCCACGGTCTGCTGATAAGTGCCGCACATAAG